>NW_022589802.1:3439465-3656262 GCF_004348235.1 Phoca vitulina
ACAATTGCACCCAAAACCATAAGATACCTAGGAATAAATCTAACCAAAGAGGCAAAGGATCTATACTCAGAAAACTATAGAATACTCATGAAAGAAATTGAGGAAGACACAAAGAAATGGAAAAATGTTCCATGCTCATGGATTGGAAGAACAAATATTGTGAACATGTTTATGCTACCTAGAGCAATCTACAACATTCAATGCAATCCCCATCAAAATACCATCCACTTTTTTTGAAGAAATGGAACAAATAATCCTAAAATTTGTATGAAACCAGAAAAGACCCCGAATAGCCAGAGGAATGTTGAAAAAGAAAAGCAAAGCTGGTGGCATCACAATTCCGGACTTCCAGCTCTATTACAAAGCTGTCACCATCAAGACAGTATGGTACTGGCACAAAAACAGACACAGAGATCAATGGAACAGAATAGAGAGCCCAGAAATGGACCCTCAACTCTATGGTCAACTAATCTTCGAAAAAGCAGGAAAGAATGTCCAATGGAAAAAAGACAGTCTCTTCAACAAATGGTGTTGGGAAAATGGGACAGCACATGCAGAAGAATGAAACTGGACCATTTCCTTACACCACACACAAAAATAGACTCCAAATGGTTGAAAGACCTAAATGTGAGACAGGAGTCCTCAAAATCCTTGAGGAGAACACAGGCAGCAACCTCTTCGACCTCAGCTGCAGCAACTTCTTCCTAGAAACATCGCCAAGGGCAAGGGAAGCAAGGGCAAAAATGAACTACTGGGACTTCATCAAGATAAAAAGCTTTTGCACAGCAAAGGAAATAGTCAACAAAACCAAAAGACAACCGACAGAATGGGAGAGGATATTTGCAAATGACATATCAGATAAAGGGCTAGTATCCAAAATCTATAAAGAACTTAACAAACTCAACACCCAAAGAACAAATAATCCAATCAAGAAATGGGCAGAAGACATGTACAGACATTTCTGCAAAGACGATATCCAAATGGCCAACAGACAATGAGAAAATGCTTAACATCACTTGGCATCAGGGAAATCCAAATCAAAACCTCAATGAGACACCACCTCACACCAGTCAGAACGGCTAAAATTAACAAGCCAGGAAACGACAGATGTTGGCGAGGGTGAGGAGAAAGGGGAACCCTCCTACACTGTTGGTGGGAATGCAAGCTGGTGCAGCCACTCTGGAAAACAGTATGGAGGTTCCTCAAAAAGTTGAAAATAGAGCTACCCTATGACCAAGCAATTGCACTACTGGGTATTTTCCCCAAAGGTACAAATGTAGTGATCCAAAGGGGCACATGCACCCCGATGTTTATAGCAGCAATGTCCACAATAGCCAAACTATGGAAAGAGCCAAGATGTCCATCGACAGATGAATGGATAAAGAAGATGTGGTATACATAGACAATGGAATATTATGCAGCCATAAAAAAAGAAATCTTGCCATTTGCAGCAACATGGATGGAACTAGAGGGTATTATGCTAAGTGAAATAAGTCAATCAGAGAAAGACAAGTATCATATGACCTCACTGATATGAGGAATTTGAGAAACAAGACAGAGGAGCATAGAGGAAGGGAGGGAAAAATGAAACAAGATGACACCAGAGAGGGAGACAGACCATGAGAGACTCTTAATCTCAGGAAACAAACTGAGGGTTGCTGGAGTGGAGGGGGGTGGGAGGGATGGGGTGGCTGGGTGATGGACATTGGGGAGGGTAAGTACTATGGTGAGTGCTGTGAATTGTGTAAGACTGATGAATCACAGACCTGTACCCCTGAAACAAATAATACATTATATGTTAATAAAAAAAATTTTTAAAGAGACCCCAGTTAAATTTGAATTTCAGATAAATAATAAACAATTTTTAGTGTAAGTATATACATTGAGATATTTGGAACACAGTTATACCAAAAAATTATTTGTTTATCTAAAATTCAAACTTAACTGGGCATCCTGTATTTTATTCAGCAACCATATGCGTATACGGAGTTGGCATTGCAGGAGCAGCAGGTAGGCAGGCTGTCTGTATACTCATTTTGAAGCAAGGGAGTCAGTAGGCCATATGCCAGGGAGAGAACTGATCTCCCCACCAAAGCAAGTCTCTACTGCTATTCTCAGCTTGGGGGCTACCATAAACATATACAAACATGATAATTTGGTTTGATGAAAAACCCTCACCTGGGATGCCTGGGTGGCTCAGTTGTTAAGTGTCTGCCTTTGGCTCAGGTCATGATCCCAGGGTCCTGGGCTCAAGCTCCACATCGGGCTCCCTGCTCAGTGGGAAGCCTGCTTCTCCCTCTCCCACTCCCCCTGCTTGTGTTTCCCTCTCTCACTGTGTCTCTCTCTGTCAAATAAATAAATAACATCTTAAAAAAAAGAGAAAAAAAGAAAAAGCCTCACCTCAACTCAGGGCCCTTCTTTTTCCCTTCTTAATTGTTCCCAAGACTCTGTTTTTCCTCATTCATTGGGACCCCTTTGGGGATATTTTAAAAATATTTTATCAAGGATAAAAAGGATATTTTAAAAATAAGTAAAGGTTTAAATTTTAAGTCCATCTAAAGATGGACTAGGATTTTTAAAAAGGGTTGTAACCTGCTTCTGGCCAAGATGAAGTAACAGGGATTGAATTTACTCTCCTTCCTAAATAATCAACAGACAATATATTTTTGAAAAACCAGTATTGTTCAAGATGTTGGACATCAGGTAGTGAAAGACAAAGATGGGAAACAAATGAAGTGAGTGCTACAACTGTCCCAGCTTATTGCCTAGAAAGAAATGCCAGGCTGTGGGGTGGGGGGAATCCAATAAAGAGCTTGGTGTTTTCTCGGAGGTAAGGAAAGAGCTAGGAATCCAGGAAGGCCAATGAGGCTAAATTTCACAGGGCAGAATATTGGAGAGCTGAGTAGACAGGGTGTTCTAAAGATCTGCCAAAGGTCTCCCTTGGGTATTCGGTAGAGTACTGATCAGTGCATGCATGTGAGGGGCTACCGAGGCTTAGGAAAGAACCATCCAAAAACAATTAGAAGAAACAGTGTTTGGCATTAACACAACTCTGGGGATTATGCTTGCTCCTACCTGCCAATCTGGAAAATCTCATTCACAGGGCATTGGGTAGAGCATGCAGTAGTTCTTTTATCAGTATTGGGAAATACTTAGCCTTAGTCTGATAACTGCTCCAGTCCTGTCTAACAAATCATAAAAGCAAATCAGAAAAGTTCAAACTATTTTCAAGTACCTTAACTGCATCCCATAGCAGAGTTCAAGAATATTTATGATAACATAAAAATATGCAGCACCTAATAAGGTAAAATTCATGTTTGGCATCCAATAGAAAATTCCCAAGAATGCAAAAAAAGCAGGAAAATATGACTCATATTGAGGAGATAAATCATTTAAAACCAATCCAGAACTGAAACAGATGTTAGAATGAGTAGACTAGAACAATAAAATAATTATTATAACTGTACTCCATATGTTCAAAAAGTTAAGTAAAGACATGTGAGATATAAAAAAGACCCACATTGAACTTCTAGAGATAAAAATTACAATGTCTGAGATGAAAAATATACTAGATGATAATAATGGAAGATTAGACATTGTAGGAAAAAAGATTAGCGAACTTGAAGACATAGTAATAGAAACTGTCCAAATGAAACTCAAAGAGAAAAGAGGGTATAAATAAAGAACAGAGCATTACTGAGCTTTAGGACAACTTCAAAGGCTTAATATGTGTGTAATTAGAGTCCCTGTAAAATGGTAAGGAGCAGAAAACATTGAAGAAATAAAAGCTAAAAAATTTCTAGATATAATGATTATTATAAACCCACAGATTCAAAAATTTCAGTAAACTTCAAGCACAAGAAACATGAAGAAACTATACCAAGGCAATGTTATAATCAAATTGCTCCAAACTAGTGATAAGACAAAAAATATCTTAAAAGCAACAAGAGGAAAAAGTTACATTACGTATAGAGGAACAAAAATAAGGATTATAGCAGATTTCTTGTGAGAAACAACACAAATAAGAAGGTGGTAGATCAATATCTTTAAAGTACTGGATGAAAACAAATAAAAAACTTGTTGACCTCACCTTCTGTACCCAGTGAAATTATATTTCAGAAACGAAAGACTTTGTTAGACATACAAAAGCTAAAAGAATTCATCATCAGCGACCTGCAATACAAGAAATATTAAAGGAAGTCCTTCAGACAGGAGAAAATGATACCAGAAGGAAATACGAATCTACATAAAGGAATGAAGAGCACTGGAAATGGTAACTACATGGGTAAATAATATAAGATTTTTCTTATTATTATTTAAATTTATTTAGAAGATAATTAGCTATTTAATAAAAATAATAACAATTGAGTGTGGAGTTTATAACATAAGTAAAAGTAAGTCATATGATAATAGCACAAAAGAGAAGAGAAGAGAAATGGAGGTATGCTGCTATGACATTCTTATAATATGTGAAGTGGTATAGTATTACTTAATATTATTAATTAATAATATTATAAAGGCAGATCATGATAATAATGTACACTGTAAATCTTGAATCAACCACTAAAATAATGAAACAAAGAGTGATACCTTAAAAATGAACAAAGGAGATAAAATGGAATCTAGGAAATACTCCACTAATCCCAAAGAAGTTTTTTTAAAAAGAGAGGAAAGGGAGAACACAGAATATATGGCACAAATAAAAAGCAAATGAAAAAATAATACACTTAAATCTAATAATATCAATAACTATATTAAATATAAATCATCTAAACACCACAATAAAAAGGCAGAGATTGTCAGATTGGATTTAAATCCAAAACCTGACTGTATACTCCTTATAAGAAATGCATTTTAAATATAAAGACACAAACAGATTCAAAGTGAAAGGATGAAAAATACAATGCCAACACTAATCAAAAGAAATCTGGAGTGGTTATATTAGTATCAGACAAATTAAATTTCAGAATAAGTAAGTTTTAGAATAAAGAATGTTGGGGCGCCCAGGTGGCTCAGTTGGTTAAGCATCCAACTCTTGATCTCAGCTCAGGTCTTGATCTCAGGGTCATGAGTTCAAGCCCCACATTGGGCTCCATGCTGGGCATGGAGCCTACTTAAAAAAAATTAGAAGGGCACCTGGGTGGCTCAGTCATTAAGCGTCTGCCTTTGGCTCAGGTCATGATCCCAGGGTCCTGGGACTGAGCCCCGCATTGGGCTCTCTGCTCAGTTGGGAGCCTGCTTCTCCCTCTCCCTCTGCCTGTCACTCTGCCTGCTTGTGCTCTCTCTCTGTGTCAAATAAATAAATAAATAAAATCTTTAAAAAAATAAAAAAATAGAATAAAGAATGTTAACATGGATAAAGAAGGTCATTCCATAATGATAAAAGGGTTAATTCACCAAGAATATATGAGCTTATGAACCTAACATGAGGCAAAAACTGACACAACACAAGGATTAATAGAAATAAATAAAGCTGGAGATTTCAATAGCCTTCTCTTGATAATTGATAGAACAAGTATACAGAAATTCAATAAAGATATAAAAGATCTAAACAACATTATAAACAAACTTGATCTACTTGACATTTATAGAATAGTCCACCCAACCACATTAGAGTATATATTCTTTTTAAATATACATGGAACATTTACCAAGATAGACAATATTTTGGGTCATAAAACAAGTTTCAATAAAATTGAAAGAATTCAAGCCATACAAAGTCTGTTCTCTGATCATAATGAAATTAAGTTAGAAATCCATAACAGAAATATCTCTGAAAAATTCCCAATTATTTGGAAAGTAAATAAGACAGTTTTAAATAATCCACACATAAAGGTAGAAATAAAAAGTTAGGAAATGCTTTGAATTGAATGAAAATGAAAACATAACATCTAAAAATTTGGTGAAAGCTGTTAAAATAGTACTTAAGGGAAATTTTATAGCACTAAATGCCTATACTAGAAAAGAAAAAAGAATCTCAAATCATTCATCTCAGCTTCTACTTCAAGAAATGAGAAAAAGAAAGCAAATTAAACCCAAAGTAAGTGGAATACAGGAAAAAATAAGATCAAAGCAGAGATCAATGAAACAGAAAACAAGAACTATAGAGAAAAATCATTCTAACAAACACTGGTCGTTTCAAAAGATCAGTAAACTTGATAAACCTCTAGCCATGCTGACCAGGAGAAAAAGAGATAAGACACAAATTACTAATACTGGGAGCTGAGAAATGATGTCACTATGGCTTCTACAGGTATTTAAAGGATAAGATATCATAAACAACTTTATGACAATACATTTAGTGACTTAGATGAAATAGACCCATTCCTTGAAAGACACAAACTACCAAAGCTGACTCCTGAAGAAATAGAATATCTCTGTATCTATTAAAGAAATTGAATTTGTAGTTAGAAACTTTCCCATACAGAAAACTCCAGAAACAGATGGCTTAATTGGTGAATTCTATCAAACATTTAAGGATGAAATAAAAGAAAATATAAAAACCTGTCCCAGAGAATGGATGAGAAGGAAAGACTTTCCAACTCATTTTATGAGGCCAGCATTATTTTGATACCAAAGCCAGATAATAACATTGTAAGAAAACTACAGATCAATATTCATCATGAATGTAAATGTAAAAATTCTGAACAAAATTTTAGCAAATCAAATTCAACATTACATAAAATGGATAATACATTGTGACCAAGTAGAATTTATCCCAGGAATTCCAGGTTGGTCTAATGTTTGAAAAACAATCAATATAATTTGCCATATTAACAAATTAGTAGAGAAAAATCATATTATTGCAATGAAGGTCAAAAAAGCATTTAACAATATCCAACACCTATTGGTAATAATTCTCAACAAACTTTGAATAGATGGAACTTGCTCAACCTGAAGAAGGGCAACTACACAAAGTCTACAGCTAACATAAAACTTAATGGTAAAAAAAAAAAAAGCTTTCTTCCCAAATTTGGGAACACTGCAAGAATGTCCAGTCTCAGCACTTCTATACAACATTGTACTGGAGGTTCTAGCTAGGGCAATCAAGAAAAAAAGAAGGGAAATAAAGAAGAAAGGAAGGAAAGGAAGAAGAGAGAGAGAAAGAAAGGAAAAAAGGTAGGAAGCGAGGAAGGAAAGAAGGAAGAAAAGGCAATTGAGAATGGAAAGGAAGAAGTAAAACTAGCTTTATTCACAACCAATGATTGTCTATTCGCAATCAATATAATTGTGGAAAATGTGATGAAAATGTGCAAAAACAGCTAGTAAGTGAGTTTAGTAAGGTAACAGGATACAAGATCGATATACAAAAATCAGTTGTTTTCCTATTTACTACTTATGAATAATCAGAAATTAAAATTTAAAAATTCTTTTTAAAATAGCATCAAAGATATGAAATACTTAGGGATGAACCTGTGAAAAGGTGTGAGAGACCTCTACAGTAAAAACTATGAAACACTGCTAAAAGAAAATAAAAAGACCTAAATAAACAGAGAGAAAAACCATGTTCATGGGGCAGAGATTTCATATTGTTAAAATGTCAATTCTTCCCAAATTGATCTATGGATTCAATACAATACCAATCAAAATTCTAGGAGGTGTTTGTGTAGAAACTAACAAACTGATTCTAAAATTCACATGGAAATGCAAAGGACCTAGCAGAGCCAAAACTTGGAAAAAGAAGAAGAGTTGGAGAACTTACACTATTTGATTTCAAGACTTATTATAAAGCTGCAGTATTCTAGACATAGTGGTGTTGGTGTCCAAGATAGACAAATACATCAGTGGAATAGAATAGAGTCTAGAAACAGGCCCACACATTTATGGAAAACTGGTTTTTGACAAAGCTATAAAGGCAATTCAGTGGAGAAATGATAGTTTATATATATATATTTAAAGCAGGGGCTTCAACTCTTTCATTTTATTAAAATGGCACATAAATATTAAAAAAGCATACTGATCACTTCATATAGCTGTGAGCTCCCAGGTGTGTTGCTGAGAATGTCTATGTGTAAAAAAAATAATAAATTTTGATCCATACTACATGATATATACAAAAATTAATTCAAAATGTATCATGAGCCTAAATGTAACCCCTAAAACTTATTATAAAACTAGAAGAAAACATTGGAGAAGACCTTTGCAAAAGTTGATAAATGAGACTTCATCAAATTTTAAAATGTCTGCTTTTTAAAAGGTACTGTTAAGAGAATGAAAAAATAAGACCATGAGAAGACATTTGAAAATCATACCTCTTATAAAAGACTTGTAACTAGAATATATAAAGAAGTCATACAACTCACTAATAAAAAGACAACACAAATTTTAAAAGGGCAACAGATTTGAATAGACATTTCTTCAGAGAGGATATACAAATGGCCAATAAGCACATTAAAAGATGCTCAACATCATGAGCCATCAGGGAAATGCAAATCAAAGCCCCACTAAGACACCACTTTATACACATTACATGGCTACAATCAAAATGATGGACAATAACAAGCCTTGGCAAGAATGTGGAGAAACTGGAACCCTCATACACTGCTGGTGGGAATGTAAAATGGTGCAGCCACTTTGGAAGACAGTCAAGCAGTCCCTCAAAAGGTTAAACATGGAGTTCCCATATGACCCAGCACTTCCACTCCTAGGTATAGACCCAAGAAAAATGAAAACTTGTTCACACAAAACTTGTGCATGGATGTTCATAGCAGTATTATTCATAATAGTCAAAAGATGGAAACAACCCAAACTTCCATCAACTAATGAATGAATAAACAAAATGTGGTCTATCCATACATTGCAATATTATTCAGCCATCAAAATGAATGAAGTACGGGTAGGTACTACAACATGGATGAACCCTGAAAACATTACACTAAGTGAAAGAAGCCAGTCACAGAAGGCCATATATTGTATGACTCCACTTAGATAAAATGTCCAGAATAGGCATATCCATAAAGACAGAAGGAGGTTACTGATTGCCAGGGGCTGGGGATATGGGGAATAGGAAATGACCGTTTAATGAAAATATTGTGGAATTAGGGGCGCCTGGGTGGCTCAGTCGGTTAAGTGGCTGACTCTTGATTTTGGCTCAGGTCATGATCTCAGGGTTGTGAGACTGAGCCCTGCATCGGGCTTCGGGCTCAGCATGGAGTCTGCTTGTCCATCTCCCCACCCCCGCCCCCACCCCCTCCACGTGCACTCTCTCTCTCTCTTAAATAAATAAATACAATCTTTAAAAGAAGAAAGAAAATATTGTGGAATTAGTGGTGATGGTTGCACAACTTTGTGAAAACACTAAAATTACTGAACTGTATACTTTTAAAGGGTGAATTTTATGGAATGTGAATGATACCTCACTAAAGCCATTATTTAAAAAAGAAAAAAATGAATCTGGGTTATTCTGGGTTATTTCCATTTTTGTTTAGACTTTTGTATCTTTTTTTTTGTATTACATAGAATCTTTGGACAATATGAGTGGGAGGGAAGAGGGACAGTGCCATCCTAATATTACTGTATGGAATGACCTTGTGGAGCTGAAATGCAGTGTTTTACTATTTTTCAAAAATCTCTAAAAGAGACCTTTTATTAAAGCAAGGAGCCTGAGGCAGACCTCATTGGAATGGGTTCAGAAAAGTCATGGTAAAGCGTTTGAGCACTGTGGGAGATGCAAATGCATTGGCAATACATGGGTCCAGCTCCCACTACACTCACACTGGTTGGACTGTGTGAACTGTATGCCCAGGTGAAAGCAGCTTTGTCCCTGAGAAGAAACAAGGGGAACAGGATGGGTTTTTCAGCCATCTTCCCCCTGCTTCCGCTCAACTTGACCATTATGCAATGAAAATACCCAAGTCCATCAGAAAACCTGAGAGGTTGTTAAGGACAGGGGTGGCTCACCTGCATAGTAGAGAGTGGGTACTGGACTTGGGGGTTAGAGTCCCAGCTCTGCCACTTTCTAGCTGGGTGACCTTGGGAAATCCACACAGCCTCTTCAAGCCTCAGTTTTCTCTTCTGCAAAATAGGAGTAATAACATTTACAAGGCTGTCTATGGATTCCCACAGAAGATGTATGTGATTTGTGAAAGTGCTTCACAATGCTTGTTTGGTTGCATTTGTATGTGAAACTCCTGTAGAGTCATTACTATAATGTCCCCCAAATAGCAAGTTTTAAAGAGTCTAAACCACTCATGTCCCTCCACGTATCACACATGCCAGAACAGTATTTAAATACTGCCAGGTACTCCATTTACCACAGTAAGAATGTGTGGAGCATATACTCTGTAACAGGGTCTTCTCACATTTTCTCATTTAATTCCTGCAACAACCCTATTAGGTAGGTCCTCTGGGCTTCCCATTTCATGGGTAAAGAAATTAAGACTCAAAGAGGTTAAATGATTTAATCTTTCATGCCTCAAAGTAATGGAGAAAAGAGAAATTGGCAAGTGTTTGAACAGGAGGCAGAAGAAAGCAGTGATTAAGTGCATGGACTGTCTGAATCTCAGCCTCACCACTCACAAAGCACTTGTCTTGGAGTCAGTTGTCTCATCTGTAAAAGGGGATGATAATGGCATCCACCTCGGTTGGTATTAAAAGGATGAAGTGAATCAATACACAGAAGACACAGAGAACAGTGGCTGGCACAGAGGGTTAGCTATGATCAATAATTCATGACAAAATAATTTAATCATTTATGAGACATCAAAAATGTTAGGTTGATGATAACTAATATAACCTGTCTGATGGACTTCTGTGTTTGCTCACCACTTAGCAGTTGCATCATATTGGGATTTCTTTTGGATATTGACATGTTTTATGACTACCTCTCAGGCCACCAAAAATGGCTTTGTCCTCAAAGTACAGGCTAGTCACCCTTGTCTAGGGTGGACTGCCTTTATACCACCTCTCTGGAACCTGGGGCCCAGAGAGTGCAAAGAACTTGTATAATGTGACACATCAAAGGTATGACCAAGCTCAGACTGGAAGCCAGGTCTCCATTCATCTAAGCTCACTCAAAAGCCAGTGACCGGGTGTAGGATTGGGAAGGACTTGAGGACTGTGGGAGCACAGTGAGAAGCTTCTCCTAAGAGTCAGTGAAAGCTGTCAAGACATCTTTCTAAGAGAGGTAGATGATGTTTGCCTTGGTTCTTTGGCAATCTGCTGACAAGAAAACCTCTGCATGGTACTTCTGAGAATGTTTTTGGACAAAAACAGGGATACTAAATATCTAGTTGATAGAACAAAGAGGGGGCAACAAATGCCTTTTGGCACATGTTCATGGAGGTGTTAGGTGCTCAATCACTATCGCAACTGTGTAGATGTGCCATGGCCTGCCGGGGTCCAGGCAGTGTGAACAGAGTGGTGCTTGTGTCTGGGTAGTGGGAGGGTTCTGCCTTAGGACCTACTTCCCAAAAGGGCTGGGGTACTGGCACTGCTTCCCAAGGGGTCTAGGTCAGGGAGGTGGGAAGCTGTTTTTTGGTTTCTCTCACCCAGAAATTCTGCCTCAACAAACAAGGTGCCCACCGGCCTGCACTCTTTTGCTCTTTTCCCTCTTCAGGCTTTATAAAGTTCCTCAGCTTTGACCTGGGTCCAATGTTCCGGACCCTGCCTCCTCCTCAAGCTGGCTGGCTGGGCACCAGGGAGCCAGCAGGGAATGTTTTTGGATCTTGAGCATAGGAGGGGGATGGTTACTGTAACAGGGATGCTCTGAGCTCACCACCTAGTACCTCTAGTACCACCAATTCACTGAGACTCTGGGCCGAGTCTGAGCCTGCCCCTTCCCCACGGCTCAGCTGCCCATTTACAGAGCAAGGGGGTGAATGCAAGAGCCTCAGTGATCCTAGAAAGTGAGGGCAGGGAGGGATCTTAGCGGCCATGGAACCTGTCATTGACAGATGAGGAAACTGAGGCTCAGAGAAGTGGAGGGACCAATCAAAGTGACTCAGAGCACAGGTGGTTGAGTGTGACCTGGGCTCTGGGCTCTGTCTTGACTCCCATGGCAGGCTGTTCTTCCAACTGGTACCCCTGAGGACTCCACATGTGCCTCCAGCTGACCTGGATAGGACCTCGGCTTAGATGGGGGCTACTCCTCAGGAACAACTCTCCCGGGTTGCCTTAAATCTGTCCTGGAAGTAGGCAGGCTGGGCTCACACAGAACTCTCCAGGCTTCATTCTGACCAGGGCTGGAGCCATTCAGGGAGTCACAGAGGATTCTCCCCCCACCTTCTTTCTCATTGTATCAATACTCTTCAGCCAAGGCACCCACTCACCACCTTTCTGGCTGGCTGGCTCCTCCTCACAGCTCTCCCTCTCCCTCTCCCCTCCCTGGCTCCTGCTCACCCACTCTGGCTCCTCCTTGCCTGCTTCTAGCCCCTCTTAGCTCCCCTGCTCCTCTCAGCTGCCCACCCCGGCACTTGGTCTCGTTCTTGGCAAGCCTTCGAGGCTCTGCGGATCTGAGAATCTCTGGCCTCGTCAGACAGAGCAGAGACACAGGCAGGCTGCGCTGGCAGCGTCCCAGACCCCAAGGGGTTGGAGGTCTTGGGACTTGGGCCCCAGTGTTGAGCTGGGCCTACAGCTGCCTCAGAAGATGTCACAGCAAAAGGAGCAGCCTGGCAGGGTGGGGGCCTAAGCTGCAGGGACCAGGCTACCTGAGAGATTGGGGCAAGCAGGCAGGCAGGAGATCAGAAGCTGCTCGGATCCACAGGTGGCCTCACCCCACAACACCATGTCTACACAGACTGAACCTCTGTGCCAAGATGAGGGCTGCATCTACGTAATATGAGGCTCTGCCAGGTGAAGCCGGGCCCTTCTAAGGAGATGCAGATGTTGTCCACGCAGGAGCCCCCCCCGCCGCAAGGAAAAGAGGGCTACGTCTCCAAAGGACAAGACTCTGCAAAGAGATGCAGGTGGCATCTACATGGAGCCCAGCCCAGGAGGTCCCTACACGGGGCTGGGATCTGCCAGGAGAGGCCGGCAGAAGGAACAGAACAGCGCCCCCCGCTGGAGACACGGGCATCGCCAACACCAGGGACTGGCTCCTCCTCGGGATGCAGACTACCACTGCATGGACCACGGCCCCACAGAGAACTGCAGCACCTGCAAATGTGGCTCTTCAGGACCTCTGCGGGCTCTCCGTGGCACACAGCTTTTTGCACGTTGGCGCTTGGCTGGGCCCGCCGAGTGAAGGAAGCTTCATAAGGAGATGCGGGTGTGTGCATGCAAGGAGGCCCAGCGGAGAGGCTCAGATGAGGCTGCAGCCACCCAAGACAAGACTGTGTCTGCCCCGGATGAAGCTGCATCCGTCCTGAATAAGGTTGTGTCTGCAGAGAATGAGGTTTCATCTGCAGAGAATCTGGCAGCATCTACACAGAACTACAGAGCCTCCACAAAAAAACGAGGCTTCTCAAGAAACTGCAACCTGTACCAGCACAGGCCAAGCCCCTGCCCGCATAAGCACACCAAACCATCCTGTGGAGACGCAGCCTACATCTACAGTGTGCATGGCTCCCCTGGGCACCACCACCTGGATCAGCACAGAAACCCCCTCTGCAGTGAATCACAGGCAACATAAGGATGAGCCAGGGCTGCTGGTGGGTATGCAGTCTGTGTCTACATGGAGTGTGGCTCTAAGCTGGACCATCATGGAGCAACACTTCGCAAGTGCACTCCAACTGCTCATTGCCAAGGCCGGGCTCTATTGCCAGTGTCGCCTGCCTTCACAGCCAGCAGCTGGATAAAGCTCAGAACTAGCCATTGCAAGGGAAAACTGGCTGCGCCGAACTCAACCAGGGATCTCTGTGGAGACTCACCCTATGTCCACACCAAGTAGAGCTCCTCAAGGAGCTGCAGCCCGGTGCAGGAAGCAGAAAGAGCCTCCGCGAGGGGTCACTGGCTGCATCCACCCGCCCCCAGGAGTGCAGCTCTTCAGGGAAGTACAGCCTGGGTTGGCAGAGCAGAAGGGGGTGCTGCTAAGGGTTGCTGGCTGATTCTACCTGAACCAGGGCTCCAGCTGGAGGCTCAGCCCATGTCTACATTGAGCCCTGATCAGCAAAGAGCTGAATGAGGGCTCATTGAGGCCTCTTCCAGGGGACACAGGCTGCATCTTAACAGAGCACAGGTGCATGTGCAGGGTGCTGCTAAGAAACAACATGGATCAGTGCAGCCAAACAAGCCTCCATGTGGGGCCACTGGCAACATCCCAGTAGAGTGGAGCTCCAAGTGCAAGTGCAGGACACACCTACATGCAACACAGCTGGGCCATCCTCCAGTCCCAACCCCTTTTATCCCCAGCCACAGGCCGCTGGACGGGCACTGCCCATGTGCACAGCCTTGCGCAGGGCTGGACCCAGCCCTCCCAGTCACTGGGTTTGCTGTGCTCCATTCTTCTCTACCATTGCCTGCGGGACTCTCCCCCTGACACCCCATTTTATCCCTGCCCCCTCTCTCGGAGTTTCATGCCTGTCCCCAGGGCCACTATGCAGTTCCTCTCTGCTGGGTTGCAGAAGCCCGACATTCCCAGATTTGGACAGAGTACCACATATAGGCTAGGGAACAGAGCCGATACCTTTGTGCAAACCTTTTTGCAGGTCTTAATCTGCAAAAAGTCTTCCTAATCTGAAACACCACCAGCACCTGATTCCGTTTCTCTCTGGTTGGGAGATTCTGGATTCACAGCCACATGGGGAGTGGCTGTGTGGGTCCAGAGACCCTGGGCAGCATTTGGACAGGAGTGGGTGTGGCAATAGGAATGTTCCCAGCAGAAGGCACCCCATGGAGAAAGGCCCAGGGGTAGGAAAGCATGGACTATTTTGAGGCAACAGCAAGCCATGTATATTTTCTGGAATGTGCTTTGTTGCGGCTCCTGGGCTCCCTGGCACTTTGCATTTCCACATTCGTCTCCTGATGCCCACTGCCATATTGTTCTCAAAGGTGGAGCTCCTCCCAGGTGCCCCAGTACTCCTCCCATCTCCTCTCCCTCCACAAGTCCCAGCAACCCACAGGGCTCCAGTTACTCTCTACAGCGGTGCTGTCCAATAGAAATTTCTGCAGTGGTGGAAATGCTCCATGTCTTCACTGTCCAATACAGTAGCCATGAGTCCCATGCAGCTGTTGAGCTACCGGGGATATGGCTAGTGTGAGTGAGGACCTGAATTTTTCATTGTAATTAATTGTTTCTTTTCTATTTCAAAGTTGTGGTAAAACATATATGATATAAAATGTTCCATTTGAGCCATTTTTGGCACACAATTCAATGACATTAATTGCATTCAGTGTTGTGCATCCATCAACTCATCTATGTCCAACACTTTTTTATCATCCCAAACAGAAACTCTGTACTTAGCCTTTTTAAATTAAAATTAGTTTACATTTAAATGGTCATGTGTGGCTAGTAGCCACCACATTGGACAAAACAAGTCTAGAAGCCAATGATCACCAAATTAACATCCCCAGCCTAGACCTAACCTCTACCCTGACCTCTACTCCTGGATATCCAACTGCCTCACAGGCACCCCCACCTGAGTGCCCTACAAGCACCTCAAACTCCATGAACTTTCCACAGTTGAGTGCAGGATCTCCACCCCCACCGCCTAGTACAGTTCCCCCTGGGCTCCCTTTCTTACAAAATGGCACCCCCAACCACCCAACAGCCTGAGTCAGAAACCCGTGAGTCATCTCAGATATCTCCCATTTACTTTGCTTCCACAGCCAATTATTTCTGAGCTCTGCCAATTCTCCTTCCTTAAAGTATCTCATCTGGGCTCCATCTTCTCCCTCCCTGTTGCCATGTCCCAGGGCTGGCTCCCTCCTCACAGTGTCTGACCCGGACTCTGCTCCTCCCAGCCCTTCACCACCACACCCCTGCCCCACCCAGCTTCCTGAGCCCTGCTGCCAGAGGCTGGCTGGGCTCCCAGACCCTGCCTCCAGCACTAGAGGCTCCCTAGAGCTGCAGGGCCTCATTATTCAGAGGCTGCTGAGCCCCACTCCTCCCACAGTGTGCAGAGCCCAGAGGGATGCTCTCTGTGAAGACCAAGAGCTTGGCAAGCTTAAGAAGATCAGGCTTCTGGGACAGCCTCCCAGGCTAGCCAAGAGGTGGTGGGAGAAGGCTTCCACGGCGGGGGGGGGAGGGGGGGGTAACGCCCCACAAATTGGGACTCAAAGTCTGGCACTGCCGCTGAATAGCTGCTTCGGTCTCTCATCTGTAGGACAGGGATGATTATCTTCCATCCTTCACTGTGCCGTGAGGACGAAATGAAGCAATGCAGGGGAAGGGGTGTGACGTGTTGTAGGAGCAGAGGCATTGGTCCCAGTGCTCACAGGTGACACCAACTTGGAGATCATTCCAAGAGGCTACAGACTTGTCAACTGGAGTTCAGAAAGGGCCAAATGCCCTCCAGGAAAAGGGGCCAAATGAGGTCACATACAGCTCTGTTTCCAGAAATGCCTTGCCAAGCCCCAGGTGTTCCCTGGGGGATGTCAGCTTGGCTAATGGGCAAGCGCCCCCCCGCCCCCCACCCCCTGCAGGGAGGTTTCTGTTTGTGGCCCTTTATCACTCTCGATCCTGGGGAGTGTAGAGGGCTACTTTGGGCCTGCTGACTGCACACTGCTTGCTGGGCACTAGGTGGTGGCTACTGAAGGACTTCTTTCTCCCAGAGCCTGGCTGGTGGTCATAAAGTCATTAAGAAGGAGTGAAGCTTTTACTTAGAAAGGAATAAAGAAATTCTGCATTTGAGAAAGTGAGTCATCAGCATTAAATGTCTAGCTGAATCTTCTGGTAGCAAAGACAGCTTTTTTCCTGTAGGTTCATTCTGCAGGCAGCCAGCATAGCATCACTTCTGCCACATTTAGTGAAAATGCAGCTCTTCCCAAAACCAGCTCCCCGGGGGGACTGCCCTCCCCTTCGATGATTTCTGCACAGGACAGACAACAGGATTCCAGAGGGTGGTCAGGCCCTTCTTACTGGAGAAGGGGAGGTGGGCCAGGCTACAAGGACCTCTGTTTTGAAGATCCTGTTTTCAACCCTGGGCTAAAGTGAACAGTGGTCAAAAGCCATGCCTTTGGTCAGGCTTCTGTTTGCTCTTACCCGCTGGGACCACAGGCTGGGACTCTCCCTTCGAGAAGGCCTGGGGCTTGACAAAGTATTTCTGGACATGGAGTTTTATGTGGCCTCACTTCCATGGGGGGGCATAGAGCCAGGGGGCAGGGAAAAGATGACTAATAAACAAGTCCTAAACATGGACTCCCAGATTGGCTTGGCTTAGGCCTTAAACATCACTTATCCTCCCTTATGTTATGGGTGGGGAAACTGAGGCTTTAACAGAAGCAATTTGCCGAGGGTCCCTACGCACTACGGTAGCCATGCATTTCCCATGCTAAACAGGGCTCCTTTCCTTGAGAGCTGAAGAGGCTGGTCTCCATGAAGGCTTCCCCATACTGGCCCCTTGGTGCCTTCCTGACTAGTCAAGCCACAGCCCCTACTGGGAGTTTTCTTTTTCTTTTTTTTTTTTTAAAGATTTCATTTATTTATTTGTCAGAGAGAGAGAGAGGGAACACAAGCAGGGGGAGGGGCAGGCAGAGGGAGAAGCAGGCTCCCCACGGAGCAAGGAGCCCAATGTGGGGCTCAATCCCAGGACCCTGGGATCATGACCTGAGCTGCAGGCAGACACTTAACTGAGCCACCCAGGCATCCCTACTTGGAGTTTTCTGCTTCCCTCTAACTGCACGCACACCTGAGATGAGCACTCCAAGCATGTGGGACTTCTTCCCAGGGTCAAGTTGCTCTATTTGGTCTGCCCTTCCTGATAATTGCATCCATGAAGCTGATGGAGTCAGCTTGCCAGATCATGCGCTCATTTCAAAGACCATCCAGGGCCCTGCCTCACACTTGAGAAAGCAGGCGCTTGGCAAAGACTGGGAGTGCCACACCCAAAGGTCCCAGGAAACACCAGGTTGTTGGGCAAATCAGGCAGACTGTGCCCAGCAGGCAGAGGCCAGACTGTACCCCTCAGGCCCACCAGCCTGGCAGGGATAGGAAAGTACTGGGGATGCAATTTGTCCTCACTCTAAATGCACCCGGAGTCATGCTGTGGGGTCTGGTGATCCACTTGCTTCAAAGTGTTGGAAAAGATGGCTTTTGAGCTAAGGCTGGCAATTTCTCCTTCCTTAATTGCCAGGTCTACTATAGTCGGTGGATTCTAATCACATATGTACATTTGGAAAAGTAAGGGGATATGGGGCAGGAGAGGAAGCAAGAGAAAGGAACTCGTCATTCCCCTAGATGCCAGTCAGGGCAGCACCTATAACCTGACCTCAAGGTATGACTGAAGAAGCCCCCACTCAGCTGCCCAGCCACCCAACTGTCCCAAGCCCCTGAGGCCTCCTCTGGATTGGCCCCCTCCCTGTTTGCCCCACTGCTTAGCACATGTTTGGTGGGGTGGGGATAGGGCAGAGGGTAGGCACAGAAATTGGCTTTGGAGTAGGTTTCCCGTGGGTGATTTTGGGGCCCCTTGCTGGTTGATGGATGCTGGAGCCAGAAAGGCCTGTTTCTAATCATACATCCAGAGAGGATGATTTCTTATCATGGGGGAGGGTTCAAGCAAAGACTAGACCGCCGTGTGTCAGGGAATACCTGCCAGAGCCGGGAGGCTAAAGGAAGGATGCTACAGGGCCATTTGCCCTGGGATGCTGGGATCGCTCAGCTCCCAGGGCCAGAGCCAGCTCTGTGGCTAACTGCCAGCTTTGGGTTCTACAGTCCCCAGTATGAGGCTGGGTTTCCATGGATCTCTACAGGTCATCTTGCCCCAGGGCTGTCCCGTGGCCTCCCAGGGCTCTCTGATCCAGTGCAGGGATAGGGGTGGCAGGCTCTAGCCCAGGCCCTTAGGCAAGGTGGTCCGGGCCTACCTTGTGACATGTAAGAATAACCAGAGCAGGCTCCAAAGGACTCCACAAGTCTGGGGCAGCCTTGGGGTTCCCAGCCACAGTGGAAGCTCTGGACACCGTGGCCTTGCAGATGTCAGGCTGGTCTATGGGAGTGGGTGCCCTTGGCGTTCCACTCTTCTCTGTCCTGTCTCTCTAGCTGTGGCTCCCATCGCTCTCCTCACCGGGGGCTACTGACTGCCTGGTGGGAACCCACTTTCTTGCCTGCTTTCTCACCTTCTTTTCAGTTAACACATTTTGGCTTCAGTACTCTCTTCACAAAGAACTTCTGTCATTGGCAGCCACAAGACACATTGCTTCTTCTCTTGCCAGCCTGAACCAGGTATGAGATGCCTTGTATCTCTGACATGCTCCTTCTTGGCCTTGAGTTCATGTACAGCTTGGGTAGGCTGGGGAAAGCCCCCCGCCCAAGATGTCCCCATCCTAAGCCCCAGAACTGTAAACAGGTTACCCTATATGGCAAAGGTAAATTTGCAGATGTGATCAAGTTAAGGACCTTAAAAGATGGAGATGATCATGGATTATCTGGGTGGGCTGGGTGTAATCACAGGGGTCCCTAAGAGATGGAGGGGGAGGCAGAAGTGTCAGACATGGACATGTGATAATGGGAGCTGAGGTCGCCATGACGCCCCACAGGCTTTGCAGATGGACGAAGGGGCTACAAGCCAGTGGGTGCAGTGGCTTCCAGAAGCTGGAAAGTGCAAGGAAGCAATGCCCACTAAGGCTTCCAGCAGGAGTACAATCCCACCCGCACCTTGACTTTAGCCCAGTGTGACTCATTTTGGACCTCTGACCCCTAAAACTGTAAGATAATAAAAGTTCGCTATTTTAAGCCATGAAATGCATGGTGACTTGTTACAGTAGCAGTAGGGAACTGACTCATTGGCTAACAGTCTTTAAGCACCAATCAGACACACAACCATCAGCAGTCACTGAAGCAAGGTGCTATATGGACAGAGTCGGCAGGCAACCTAAGTTTGATCCCAGTTCCTCCACTTCCTGGGACTGGAGCCTTGGGTAAAGCCACTCCACTTCTCTGAGCCTCAGTTTCCTCATTTGAAAATGGCAAAATAAAAGCACAAGCCTGAGGTCCACAGCTTAGTTAATAGTCTTGTACCAGCATTGATCACCTGCACCAAGGTTATGTTGTTAACATTAGGGCACCTTCTCTACAATAATGTCCAATTTGAATATACTTATTTCTTTCAGTTAATTTTAAATTATTTAAAAAAATGTTAATTACTACCCTGAAGGATACTGTCAGAACCATAGGTGAGTTCTTGGCCTGCAGAGCCATTAGATGACCCACTACCTTCAGAAACATTCCAGAGAAAGCCCCAAAGATACACTTTCATGGGTGATCCCATCAGAAACACTGAATGTGCAAGAAGGAAAGGATACAATACTGCTCAAGATCCTTGCCAGGTTTGGGTTGTATTGAAATAAATTAGCGTCAGACACAGCCCATAGGAAGAGAGATGGGTGCTCATGGGGTACCTTTTTCTGGGGGAGCCTTACTGGAAGTGGTCTGCATTCAGCAGCCTGTTGGACAGCCTGAGACTTGCTGGCATAGCCCCTGGATACCAGGGGCTCCTGGGCCTACAGAGTTTAGAAAGCACTGGTGTAAGGCAGTGCTCCCCACATGTACTTTCAGTGCTGTCATTTATGCCGTCCTAGAGATACTGCAGAATGTGAGCGGAGCTCCAGGAGGAGGGCCCTGTCACCCCACCAAGCCTCAGCTCCAGGCACACTAACCACACTGTTCCCCACCCTCCCAGTCACATTTGGCCCTCGCCAATCCCCACCCCATCCTTCCCAAAGAGAGGCACACTGGGCCTCTTCATCTGGAAAAATGTCACCCCTTTCAGCTACTCTCCTAAGTCACCTTCCTCAAGCTGAGTGAGCCAATCCTCCTTGGGGCCCCCGGTCCCACCCTGGCACTCAGCATGGTAGACCACAGATGGTGGGGTCCTCAAGGACAGAGCCCAAGTCTTGGCCCCCCAGCTCCTGAGCCAGGGACTAAGGGAGAGCTGAGCCCCAGCCACTGCAGAAGCCCAATTCAGGAGCTCTCTTCGGGGCCACCTTTCATTGATTGCATTAATAGGTGAGGATCCAGGAGTGAAATGAGACAGATTTCTATGTATGGCATGACTAATGCAGGGGCTTTTTATTGCTGATTACAAAAATAGCCCACATGTGTGGACGCCCCCTAGGGATGGATGATATCATGCTGGTCTCTGTGGAGTCTGCTGAATTTTGGGGAGAAGTCACATTGTTATTAGCTATTTTGACTATGCAGAGGGAGGAGTCCTTGGTGAAGAGCGAGCCTATTATCTTCCCACCTTCCCAGGTCCCAGAGGCTGCAGGCTCCACTAGCAAAGAGCGAGCACCCAGTTACCTGCCATCTGCTCCAATCCTGGGGCCTCTGAGAGCAGTAGGTTGGCCTCTGCTTCCTAGGAGTCATGCCATGGCCATCCTGATACCAATGGGGCTCCCCATCCATCTACTCTCAGAGCAGAAAGGAAGATGCTCTCCTCAGGGGCCCCGTGAGCAGACTGGTGCTCAGGGCCTTCCCATAATGCATCTCCCACCACCGCAAAGGTGAAGCAGGTGAAGACCATGTCGGAAAGCCTTGGCAAACACCAGTTCCAGCTCCGCTGAAGAATGGATAGTCACACGGTGGGGTCCCTGCTTTAAAAGAAACTTGGTCATGATAGGGGCCGTGCGGCTGCTCTTCATTTTCCTCCCTCAACTAATGCCTTAAAATGCACATGCTCTGCCACCTCCAATAGACCTGGCCGGGTTGAACATATTTTTCCAGATAAATCAATCCCTGGCAGCCATCCCCCAAGATGAAAGGGGGGCACCAGACTAAACAATGTTTGTAGGAAAGACAGGAAGTGAGCTTGCTGCCCCAGGGTTGTTGGCGGCATGCACACACAGTGGGACGAGGGAGCTTGTCCCTGAGGAGAAGCCCCGGCTCCCAGTGTGGCCATGGGACGGCTCTGGTGCTAGATAACACCATCCCACCTTTCTGTGTGTCCACCCTGTTCCACCCTGCATCCACCAAGGATGAAGCAGGGGACAAGCTCTAGGAGAAAACACTTGTGGCATGACTCTCCCCATCCACGACTCATAACTACCGCTGCTCTTTGGATGGGACTTCACGTGGGGGTGGGGAGCTCGGACTTGGAGCCATGGACCTGACTTCCAGACTCAGCCCCTTGCCAATAGGTTGGGTGACCCCAGGCAGCCATTCTGCCTCTTCTGGCCTCCTCTTCCTCCTGGTCTTGCGGAGATGCAGCCCCTGGTCAGACCACCTCGTGGCCGCCCCCAAAAGAGCTGTTGCCCAGGGCCCTGCTAGGTCCTCACTGGCCAGTATTCTGGCATGGCAGGCCTGGAAGGGCCCTCAGAGATCAGCTACTCCAATAGTCCCATTTTACAAAGAAGGCAACTGAGGCCCAAAGAAGAAAGGGATTGGCCTGGAGTGCCCCCAGCCAAGAAACTACTTCCTTTCATTTCTCTCTTTTTTAAATTAAGCATTTTATTTGAAGTAGAGTTACATGCAGTTTTAAGAAAAAAGAAAAAAAATGTGTACAAGAGTACACATGTACTCTTTGCCCCCAGTAAGACAGATCCCATTTTTGCAAGTGAGTCTGAGATGGAGGAGGGGTGTGTGTGCATGCGAGTATAGGGCAGGAGAGAGCTAGGAAACTAGAAAAGGCTATTGTTCATTGAAAGCCAGATCTGATACGCTTTATTTCAAGCTGAAACTGCAAAAAGAACCTTCCCTCTCTTTTGCAGCCTCCAAGACTATTGAGAAAGTGAGTTCTGAGTAGCCCGTTTTGCCCATTTACCCAGTTGGTTCCTCCCAGGCCTTGTCCCATCTCCCATGCCCCTCTCTGCTCCTATCCCCACTTCCCTCCATATGAAGAATGGGAGGCGCCCCAGATGGAAGCTGCTGGACAGGTCTGCATGCGTGCTGCAGGCAGTTCCTCCGCCCTCGGAACCAGAGAGGCCCACTTGGCTGCGAATCAGTGGTTTTCTGCAAAAATGTCACTCCTCTCCTGTACCCCTCTCCCTAGGGACACCAGTGATTTCCACTGTCTGTTGTTCGTCAACAAGACCAGCTCTTAACTGTCAGGCCTGGATAGTCAAGCCTGATCTTTATTTTCTCTCAAATTCCTATGTGCCAGCAAGTGATTTGAGTTCATCCTGACAAATGACAGCACTTAAGAAACATTTTTGGCAAAAACAACAACAACAAAAAACCAGTATGGTCCTCTCTTCCTTGAGGTGAATAGGCACAGTCCCTTTGATAGCCTCTTGAGTATGTGTATTTCTGGTTCTCGGAGCTAGGGGCAGTTAGCTTCACCCAGCTTTTGTAGAATCACTATCATAAGCCAGCTCCTAAAAGAGGCTCCATATAGCACACCTAATTTTGTTAAGTGTTCCTCAGGTCAAGCTTTTTCCTTCCCAGTTGCAGGGAAAGCTGAAAGCACACTCCAGGGTAAAACAAGAGAAGCAAGACGACCAGACCACTGGAGTGGGTGGCTGTGGAGTGCTGTCCCTCACACCTGAGAGAGAAGAGAAACCCGCGCAGATGTGGGAGGTCGAGGCCCGTCCTGTGCGGGACAGCGGGGGAGGAGGCAGAGAGGTATTTAGAGAAGGAGACCAGCCATATTCATTCCCCCTGGCCCGAACAGTCTAGGACAGTGCTGTCCAATGGAACTTCCTGTGGCAGTGGAAACGTTCTTAATCTGATATGATGGGTACTAGCCATGTGGCTAAGGAGCACTTGAAATAGGTGGACTTTTAATTGTAAAAGAAGGGTAGGCTGCCTCAGACCTGGGAAGGGAAGGGCAATCCAGGCCAGGGCAGGGCAGAGAGAAGTAGAGGCTGCTACGAGGGGAGTCTCAGGTAGGCCAGAGGGAGTAGATTAAGTCATGAGAGAAGAGTCTGGGCACACAGGCTACACAGATCACAGAGGCCTTCGGAGGTCGCATCTGGCTTGGCACTGAGCCTCCAGGACACAGGGGTCGTGGAAAGCTTTGAGCAGGGAGCAACATGGTCTGAGCTGTGCTGGAACAGTACGGACAGTGGGAAATCAGGAAGAGGCTTGAATGGCTCATTCTGCCAGGCCACTTGGGGAGAAGCCCTGGGAATCCATAGCCCTGCAAAACTCCCAGGGGAGAAGAGCCAAGTGGAGCCTGCCTTTGTGGCGGTGTGGTCAGCTGGGGAGGATGCTGGCACAGCCGAGCCGCCGTTGGCAGAGAAGTGGCACTAGTGAGCTGCTGGTCCCCCGCGGCCTATACCTCCTGAACACCAGAGGAAAGTGCACCGTGGCTCCCGCTTCTACTGCAGGCTTTCTCTTGTGAAATTCGGGGCCTGGCAAAGTCTTTGCAAGCACCCCAAGCCAAAGGGGACCATGGGCATCTGACTTCTGCACCAGACTTGGGCTGCTGGAGGCAAACTGAGTGCCCTCTGCAGTTCTCTCTTGTGGGCTCTCTTTAGAGAATCCCTCATGGGAGGAGAGAACGGTAAGGCCCCATTTCTCAGAGGCACAGGGACAGGGGGAGGCAGAGGTGGGGATCCCAGAAGACTGGGCCCTGGCACTGGAAAGAGACGCGGATGGACTGGTGGCAGGAGCCCCATGTCAGGTGGTAGGGGGAACAAGAAGTAAGTTCAAGAATTGGGTCCCAGGCTTGGACTCTGCCTCCCTTCCTGCCCCATCTCCCATCAGAGGCCCTCTGCTACCGCTTAGCACCAAAACTTCTGCCTCCTGTGTTCCAACTGTCCAAGCGTAGGCTACGTTCTGCCTCAGGGCCTCAAAACTGGGAACCCCATCTGACAACATGCCAGGTCCTATGTGCAAATGACGTAGGAGGCTATGAGAGCCTGGGCAGGTGTGCAGGGAGCAGCCTGTGGGAGAGACTGAAAAGGCCTCAGTTTACGTGGCACGAAGGGCTGGGGGCCAGGAAGCCTGGCAGTGCTTGAGGCTCTAGAAGATACTGAGGATGAAACCGAAGGGACTTTAGCCTCATCGTTTCCCTAAAAAAGGGCAACTTTTTAGAAATTAGCACTCCTCCCTGGCACTCCCATTGGACAGCTTAAAGACAGGTGCTCCTGGGGAACTGTCTTCCTCTGCACACTCTGTCTGGGTGGAAGGTCTGCAGGCAAGCCTGCAGGGGCCTGGATCCTCAATAGGCTTGGCATGATGCCTACATGGCATGAGCTCTTATACTCTGGTAGCAAGGCATGCATTTATGGGCTGCGAGAGCCAAGACTTTTGATAGGTCGCTGGGGAATGGGCCTCACACACATCTAGAATGTTCTGGTTGGTGCCAAGGTATTTTGTGATTTTTGTCTCATAATCAAATCATGCAGCCAAAAATATAAGCAGTGTGCCAACTTCTAACATGAGTATCACTTTACCCTGGTAACAAGTATGATCACTTAAGTACAATAAATAACACATTTGTGTACCTGCTTTTTGCAAATTCCACAAGACACACACAGACTGAGAGCCTGTCAGAGAGGGAGGAGACCTAAGGGATCTTAAGGCCAACCTCTACACTTTTGGGATGGGGGAGCCGAGTTCTAGGATAAATGAAAATACAGGCGCTTCCTTTGAATTTGGATTGTACCTTATCATTTACAAAACCTTCACACCATCTCTTGAACTTTCGTTTCTGCTGTAGGAGGCAGGATATGCAGTGGATTAGAGCAGGTAATCAGGAGTCAGACCCCATGAGTTAGAAACTTACTCACTGTGTGAGCTGGGGCAAGTTCTTAATCTCTCTGAGCCTCAGTTCCCTCTTCTGAAAAATGGGGACAATAATAGAACCTATCTCTTCAGGCAGTTGTGAGCATTCAATGAAATAACACATAAAATGTGTTTAGAACAGTATCCGGCACACAATCTGGACTAAAAAACGTGTTGGCTATTATTTTTTTGATCTTATCAGTAGCCACAAGAGCCTTCTGAAGTGAGAAGAAAAAGATCATGAGCCCATTTGACAGAGAATCCCTCATGGGAGGAGATAATGGCAAGGCTCCATTTCTCAGAGGCACAGGGATAGGTGGAGGCCCCCTCTTTCCAGAAAGTTGAGGCTTAGGGAGATACAGTGGTTTGCTTGATTTTCTATAGCTTGTCAGTGGTAGAGCTGGGAATCAACCCCAGATCTTTACACTATGCCCAGAGCCCTTTCAAGTGTCAGACTGACCATATCCTGTGAAGACCCCTCCTACTTGCTCACCACCTCATTTATAAATAAAATCAAGGAAACACCTCTCTTTTTTCACCCCAGTTGCAGTAAGAAAAACACCATTAATAATCATACTTCTCTACACATCTGAAGTGGCTTCCAACGCAAACACAGATTAAAGAGAGTGGTAGAACCTAACTTTTGAGTGGCAGGTCAGAAACATGCAGAGAAGGGAGAGGTCATTTCACTGAGCTGCTGGGTGAGACCACTGGCACCCAAATCTTGGCTCTGAGCTTCCTGGCAGTCAGAGCACAGGAACAATGGGGCCAGATTCTGACCAGCACTGTCAGTAGGAAAGTTTCTGGATCAAGCATCTGAAGTGACCAGGGATGGCAGGGGGTGGCAAGACAGTGTTACACTATTCCTAAATCTGACCCATGGCTGGGCTGCACAGGAAGAGGAAAGGGAAGCCCATACCTGCCCAAAGTCTCCACCCTTGGGATGCCATGATCATGCAGACCCAGGCCTGCCCTGGGGACATCTGTGCTAGAGATCTCAGAGGCAGCTGGGTCATACCAGCTGTCCCCAGCAGAAATACTTTTTAAGGTAGGCATGTGATAGGCCAGGCCCAGCAGGGCTGCAGAGGTCAAGAAGCTGGAAAGTGCTCTTTCAGGAGACAGTCAGGCCAGAGCAGCACAGAGAAGGGGGCTGTTGGCATCAGTGAGGAACAGAATGGAGTTAGTTCGAAGAGTGGCAGGAGCTCTGTCCTGGTCTGAGCAGGCAGGTGTGCAGGGCTATAAGGCTCAGCAGTTCTCTGCCCCAACACATGCACCTTCCCTCAGCTATCTGGCCCCTGGATGCCCAAGCACCATTTCACCTATGTCATCACTGGGGATGAGAAGACACTGAAGAGCTGGAGAGCAGAGACTTGGGTGCCTTTTAAAAGCACTGCTTCATCGAAACACACACATACTGTTCTGGGTTGAATCGTATCCCTCCCCAAACTCAGATGCTGATGTTCTGAACCCTAGTACCTCAGAGAGTGACTGTATTTGGAAATAGGGTTGTTGCAGATATAATTAGCTAAGTTAAGATGTGGTCATACTGGAGTGGGGTGGACCCCAGTCCATTATGATGTGTCCTTATAAGAAGAGGAGAGAACTACACACAGTGAGAATGCCACGTGAAAATGAAGGTAGAGATGAGGGTGAAGTCAAGGAGCACCAAAGACTGCAAGTAAACCACCAGAAGCTAGGAGAGAAGCATGACACAGAATCTTCTCATAGCCCTCAGAGGAAACCAACCCTGCTGACCTCCTGATCTCAGAATCTGGCTTCCAGAACTGGGAGACAGTACATCTCTGTTGTTGAAGCCCCCCAGTTCATGGTACTTTGTTATGGCAGGCCTAGGAAACTAATATACGTGTTCGCATGTGTGCGCGCACGTGCACACACCACACACACACACACACACACCCCACACACACACCCTTCTTATAGGTACAAATTCCCTTTTCCAGTCCTGCAACACAGAGGAGACACATGCCCTAAAGAAGCAGGACACATCAGGGGTTGAGCATGTACGAAATATTAGCTGGGTTTAAATTAATTTCCTATTAAAAAAAATCAACTTCCCATTCATATTTTACATTGATGCAGATGCATAATAAAAACAAACATCTACCTTTCTATAAATGCTCTACAGACTCAAAGGCGCCTTCACATTCACAGTATTGCTTAAGTCCCTGTCACCACAGGGTGGTGGGTACTGCTGTCTTGAGCTTGCAGGGGAAGAAAGGACAACCCACAGAGGTGGGAGGCTATAGGACTAGGAAGCAAGGGGCAGAGTACAGTCTCCTCTCTGCCAGCTCCGAGTGTGAGTATTCCCATGCTCTGGTGTGGGGGCAGGGCTGGGAGAGGGCAGGCCTCATCATTTTAAGAAAAATCCACTTAACTTCTTAGCGCTTCTCTCTTAGTGTCTTCCCAGCCAGCTTGACGGCATTCTGCCTACTTCAGTTCTGATTATCTTTGCCACCTTGGAACTACATCTTCCTTTCCACTGGTTCCAATTGTCTTCCTAACTTTATCCTGGGACAATCCTCTCTCCTAAGTGGGAAACACTTGACAGGAATCAAAGCCCTTTCATGTTCTTTTTCTCATTTTCGACTCACTGAGCTCTGAGAAGGCAGGCAAGCATGTGCTCTTTCTCCTTACCGTTGTGGCAAAGAAAGGGGAGAGTGGTTTCCCATCATTACTGAAGTAGTTCAGGCTCAAATTCCAGTTTTCAAGTTCAGTGTTATTTTTATAGCAATGAGTTTTGATTATTGAGCATCTACATGAGCCAGGCACTGCCCTACATGCTTGGTGGACATTCTCACTGAACCCTTCCATCTTCCAGATGAGGAGATAAGACTGAGATAAGAGAGGCAACCTGCCCAAAGTCAGAAGGCGAGTACATGGTGAAGCCAGGATGCAACCGTAGGTCTGGTTACTCCGTAGCCTGGCCAGACACCATCACCCAATGCTATTTCCTCTGGGTCACCTCCAGGGATGAAGACTTGAATAGTGGCCAGGCTGACAACTTGTTCCCAGCCCCACAGTAGATACTTGTAATGACTGGCCCTAAATGCCCACTACCCAGCTGGTAGGTCAGTAATCCATGCAGGAAGTCCCCTGGCTCGGGGCCCAGGTCCTGAGGGCTATTTAGAGACAGTCTCAGTCCCTCCTTGTAATTCCTGAAACCTGAGGGCCAGCTCTCTTGGGGCCTGGTGAATGGCAAATACTTGGGAATGCTCCAATGACACCTTCCCTCTTGCCCACAGCTGGCCTGGGGCCCAGCTGGCATAAGCCCTTGCCCTGTGCAGGTGACAGGAACCCTTCCAAGTGAGTTATCCTTAGAACTTTTCTGGGCTTGACATGAAAGGGTCCATAGAACCAGCAGTCATTCTAGCCTAGGACACCTCTCTCTGCTGAGAGGGGCTAATAGAGCTGGTAACTAGGGTTGGTGGGAGTGAGTGGGGGTGGCACTCAGTAGCCCTACCTGCTGAAGTTGATGGCACAGCTCACCCACCTGTGAGCTTAGCCTTTAAGAGCTTAGCCTTAAAGAATGGTCCAGGGGTAAGAGAAAAATCTTCCTAGAGGAAAAGAAACCATTTTCTCTAAGAATTGTAAGCTCTGGAGATTTGCAATGGAACAGCACAGATGCCAAAATAACATGCTGGGGAAGAAGGCAGGTGCCAGGCTAAATAAAGAAATGTGAGTACATACACAGAGAACACGCTCCTTTATTTCCACTGGGAGGCACAAATGTATATTAATGAGGATTTTGAACACCAAGAAATCAAATAATGACATACACATCACAGTAAACACCAAAACCCCAGAGTTGGCTGCAGTCATTTACTATGGAAGGGGCATGGGACTTCAACTGGCCCCTGCTCTGCATCCCCCGAAGTTTCAAAAAAGACAACTGCTCTGCTTGTAGGATTAGAACTTGATGCTCTGTAAGTAAGAGAAGCTCTTGGCTTTGACCCTTGATACTGTAGAGAAGCCCTAGGGAAGCATTGCATGGGCCAAAGGCACAACAGCAAGGATGTGGGCTGGGATTCACGTTCTGGGCAAGGAACTCTGTTTTAAGTCTTGAGGCAAGTTGACTTCCTAATCCCAAGGGAAGTGCATACCTTCGGATGTGGTAGGAAATGTGGTAGAGAAAAGGAACCTAGCAAGGCCAGCCTCCTCACATGATCCACACACACAAGAGAAAGGATCCTTAGTGCATGACCTGGGACAGTGTGTGAGTGGCCAGATTGGCACAGATAGGCCAATTGCATCAATGCCATGCAATCCTGATTTGGGCCTGTGGTGGATATCTATCTCTTTCTGGCTGCCCAGCATCTTAACTCCCCTTCCTGGGGAGTTTGAGGAAGCTGAAAGTACCAGTTACTTTGCTAGCTTCCTTTTGAAGCTGGGGCACAGTATATCAATTAGATTTTGAGTCCGTGTTAATGAAGACAAGTAGGGCCAGGAGAGAATCTGCCACAGCATCCCATTTCCTGGAGCAACTATACCTGTGGTGCCAGAGGCCATCAATGATGATGTAAGTGGACAAACTACAAGGTCTACCACTCAGTGGTGCTAATAGAGGTGGCAGGCTGGTTCTGTACCATGATTTTGTCTGTGGATTTGACCATATGGCCAACAAGCCTGATTCTCTAATCCTCCCAGCAATTCTGTGAACTACCCAATATCCTTCCTATAAATTCCTTTATCTAAAGGCCCCAAATATTGCATTATCTTTCTGATTCTGTGTCCTTTCAGATCTTGCCCCCATAATGCTTACTATCTTATTAGACCTTTAATATTTTAGAGGAACTATTCTTTAATGTTTTAACTAGAAGTTTTATTTTTCTTTAGTGGGAAGGCTAATCCTCCATTATCAAAAATGGAAGCCTCAACTTTTCAACTCTGATTTCCCCATCATGGACAGGTAGCCATGAGCCAGGGATTTACCTAGCCTCTAGTACAGATCTTACCAATTTCTTTTTCACTGTCCATTTATCATTGCAATAGGAACTTTTTGAGTAAATGATCAGGGTCCAAATTTATCTCTATATCTTCAGCACTTAGCACAGTGCCTGGCTCACAACAAATACTTAGGAAATACTGTCAGAATGAGTGGAGTATTTAGGCTGTGGTTCTTAGGAGAGAGGAGATTTGTGTTGGACCCCAGAGGATGGTTGGGTTGTAGAGAGAATAAGGAAGGATATATTCCAGGTTCTCAACAAAGACTTATTGGTCCTTTATTATTCAGAGTTCTTAGTTGTAAGCAATAGAAACTAGCTCTAGATGATTTTCTGAAGAAAGAATTAGGTAACTGGAAAATAAGCTAGGAGAAAATAAAATGCACACAGGGAAACAACTGAACAGAAAGGAACACAGAGGATAGAATGCAAAGATCTAACGTATGTGTAATTTGCATCCAAGGAGGAAATTTGAAAGAAAAATGGGAGCAGAAGAAATATTTGAAGAGCTAGTGGCTAAGGACATTCCAAAACTGATAAAAGGCATCAAACTGCAGATTCAAGAGGCCTACAAACCTCAACAAAGATGAATTCAGAGAAAACCACACTGAGGCACATCACAGTAAGACTGCTGAAATAAAAGACAAAGAGAAAATATCAACACAGCCAGAATTAAATTACATGATATTTGAGGTTTACTTTGGAATGATGCAATAGTACTGGAAGAAGTTGGTGGGGTTAGATGAAAAAATATGGGGAACTTCCACTTCCAGATATAATGGAATAACTGGTACCAGAGTAACCTTCCCATAGTAAATAACCATAAAACTGGACAAAAGATATGAGGCAACTGCTTTCAGGCAGTGGAAATTAGACATTAGACTTTAGGCAACAGATAGCACAAGACTTCAATCCCTGAGAGCAAGGGATGAGATCCACAATTGCTCTGGTTCTCTATGTGGGGAAAATTTCCCAACTGCAGGCAAGCAAGCTGGAATCCAAACAGAGAATGGTGGTCCTGCTGAGGTTAGGAGGCAGAGATCAGAGTTGGGGAAGGATAAAATGGTTGTGCTCTTTCGGATAGGGTACTGGTGAGGAGAGAGCTACAAGTTGGAGGAAGCACAAAAAGTTCATGTGTTAGTTTGCTAGAGCTGTCATAATAAACTACCACAAACTGGGTGGCTTAAAAAATGTATTGTTTCCTAGTTCTGGAGGCTAGAAGTCCAAAGTTGAGGTGTTGGCAGGTTTCTTCTGATGGCTGCAAGGGAAGGATCTGTTCTAGACCTTTCTCCTTGGTTTGTGGATGGCTCTCTTCTTATATCTCTTCAAGTTGCCTTCCATCTACAGGTATCTCTGTGTCCAAATTTCCTCTTCATGAAAGGATACCAGTCATATTGGATTAGGGCCCACCTTAATGACCTCACTTTAATTTGATTACTTTTGTAAAGATCTTACCTCCAAATAAGGTCACATTCTGACATACTGGGGGTTAGGACTTCAACTTACAAATTTGGAGGAAATAACTCAACAGGTAAGAGTCCATGTGGGGTATCCTGAAAGTCTTTGGCTAAGTATGGGCTATAAATAGACAGGGCAAGATACCATCTATAATATCAAGTATATAATAAAAAGTTACTAAACATACAAGGAACCATGAAAGTGTGAAGTAAGCAGTCAACTGAAATCAACCCTGATATAGTCAAGATGTTGGATTTAGCAAAAACTTCAAAGCAACTATGAAAAAAATATATTCTAAGAATAAAAGGCAAATGTGGCATTGATGAGTAAACAGACAGGAAATCTAAGCAGAAAAATGGAAACTACCCAAAGAATCAAGTGAAACTCTAGGACTAAAAGGACAAAAATTGAAATGAGTAATTCACTGGATGGGCTTAATAGTAGTTTGAAAAAGGCAGAAGACAGACTCAGTAACTTTGAAGACAAATTAACAGAATTTATCCTACGTGAAGAACAGAGAGAAAAAAAAAATGAACAGAACCTCAGGGACCTGTGGGACATCAAACAGTATAATATGCATGCAATTATAGCCTCAGACAGAGAAGAGAGTAAGAATGAGGAAGAAATAATATGTTAAGAAATAATGGCCACAATTTTCCTAAAGTTTGATGAAAATTATGACTTACAAAACCAAGGGGCTCAGTGAACCTCAAGCAGAATAAATACAAAGAAAACCATGCCTAACCACATCATAGTCAAACCATTGAAAACCAAAGATAAGAGAAAATCTCAAAAGAAGTCAGAAGGAAAAATATACATTACATACAAAGGAACCATGATACAAATAGTGTTGGAGCAATTGGATATCCATCCCTGCTCCCCCACCCCAAATTACCACATGGATCCCTCACATTGCCCTTTTATAGTTACATCCATTTCCCTCCTTCCCCCACTCCTCCTTAACCCTGGTAATGACCAATTTGTTTTCCATTTCTATAATTTTGTCATTTCAAGAATGTTATATACATTGAATCATACATATTAAAAAAGGCCAATCATAAATGAGTTAGGCAGTTTCACTTAGCATAATTTATTCAGGTTGTTGCATGCATTGATAATTCTTTCCCTTTTTTTAAAAGATTATTTTAGAGAGAGAGAGCGGAGGGAGGGGCAGAGGGAGAGGGAGAGAAAGAATCTGGAGCAGACTCCCCACTGTGTGCAGAGCCCAACATGGGGCTTGATCCCATGACCTTGAGATCATGACCTGAGCCAAAATCAAGAGTCAGACACTCAACCAACTGAGCCACTCAGGTGCCCTGATAATTCTTTCCTTTTATTGCTAAATAGTATTTCATGGTATGGATGTATCACAGTTTGTTTAACCATTCACTTGTTGAAGGACATCTGGATCATTTCTAATTTGGAGCTATTATGAATAAAGCTGCTATAACATTCATGTACAGGTTTTATATGGACATAAGTTTTTATTTCTCTGGGATAAATGCCAAGAGTGCAATTGCTAGGTTGTATGGTACTTGCATGTTTAGTTTTTTTGGAAACTGCCAAACTATTTTCCAGAATGCCTGTCCGTATCATTTTATGTTCCCACCAACAATGTATGAGTGATCCAGTTTCTCTGCATCCTCCCTGGCATTGGTGTTGTCCTCATTTTTTATTTTAGCTATTTGAACAGGTTTGTAGCAATATCTCATTGTGGTTTTAATTTGTGTTTCCTTGATGGCTAATGATACTGAACATCCATTTTTATTCACCTGTAATGTCTACGTATATCTTTTTGTATAGCTTTTTTAGTGGTTGCTCTAGGTATTATTATATCTTGCTAGCTAGCTATATAATTTAAATATGTAAATTATATATGCATATGTATGTATAAAATTTATCAGAGTCTGCAGGTGTCAATATTTACCTGTTTAAGTGTAGAAACCTTACTTCCTTCTACAATTCTTTACTCTCCCCTACTTATAATGTCTTAAATATTTCCTCCACATACATGTAGAACCACATCAGACTGTTATAATGATTGCTTTAACTATTACACATAGTTCAGAAAACTCAAGAGAAGGAAAATATATTTATCCATACTTCTGCTCTTTCCATTGCTCTTTCTTCTTTGGTGATGTCCAGGATTCCTTCTTTTATCATTTCCTTTCTGTTTGGAAAACTTCCTTTAGCCACTCATTTAGGATAGGTCTGTTGGTGGAAAAATCTCTCAGTTTTCCTTCATCTGAGAATGTCTTGATTTCCCCCTTCATTCCTGAAAGATAATTTTGCAGATATAGGATTTGAAGTTGGCAGTTGAGCAACTTTTTTCTGGCCTCTATGGCTTCTTGTGAGAAATCTGCTGTCATCCAAATTGTTTTTTTTTTTTCCCCCCCCATTAAAGTGTCATTTCTCTCTTGCTGCTTTCAAGATGTTTTCTTGGTCTACAAAGAAGTTTAATTATGATATGTCTTGGCGTGGATTTCTTTGGGTTTATACTGTTTGGGGTTTGTGTAGCTTCTTGGTAGGTTTATGCCTTTTGTCTACTTGGTAACTTTTCAGCCTTTATTTCATTGAGTACTTTTTTAGCCCACCCCCCCTTCCTTCCAGCATTCCTAAGACACAAAGGTTAGTTTTGCAGGAAACTAGTTTTTTAGGAAACTAGTTTTGTCATAGTCTCACAGGTCTCGAGGCTCTGTTAAATTTTTTTAGTCTATTTTTTCTCTGTTGCTCAGATTGAATAATATCTATTGTATCTTCAAGTTCACGGATTCTTTCCTCTGTCCCCTCCATTCTGTTGGCTCCATCCATCGAGTTCTTTATTTTGGTTACTGTATTTTTCAGTTCTAAAATATCCATTTGGTTCAGGGTGCCTAGGTGGCTCAGTTGGTTAAGCGTCTGACTCTTGGTTTTGGCTCAGGTCATGATCTCAGGGTCATGAGATCAAGCCCTGCATGGGGCTCTGGGCTCAGAGTGGAGTCTGCCTGAGATTTTCTCTCTCCGGCTCCCTCTCCCCCTCCCCCCACTCATTTGCTCCCTCTCTCTCTCAAATAAATAAATAAATCTTTAAAATATCCATTTGGTTCTTTTTGATATCTTTTAGTGTTGGCATCGATTGTCTTTTTCATTCAGTTGGAGATCTTCCTCGTTCTTGGTATGATGAGTGGTTTTGAATTGAAACCTGGATATTTTGGGTAGTATGTTATGAGACTTTAGATCTAATTTAAACCTCCTGTTTTATCTGGCTTATTCTGATACCAATGCAGCAGGGGAAGAGGGAATGAAGTGCCACCTCTTTACTGCCAGAAGAGAGTTAAAAGTACAGGTTCCCTATTCAATCTCTATTGATGTCCAAGGTAGGGGGCTCCTTGTTATTGCTGGGCAGGGGTGGGAGTTCCAGCTCCCAACCAGGCCTCCATCAGTACCTGCATGGCTGGTTTCCACAGACACCACAGAGGGGGGTGGTGACCTTGTTACCACTGGGTGGTGATGAATGTCCTGAGTCTCCACTAGACCTCCTAGGCCACAGCAGAGAGCCTTTGGGGGGGGGCCTCATTACTTCCTCATGGGGCTGGAAGTTCAGGCTTTCCAGATGGTCTCCACTGACACTACAGTGGGAGGAAGTATCTTGCTACTGGCTGAAGCAAATATAAGTCCCAGCTCCCCACTCAGCCTTCTCTGAGCCTCATTAGAGCTTGGAAAGGGTGGAAACCTAGGTCCCCCATTCAGTCTATGATGGTGTGGGTGTGGGTGGGACCACAGCTTTTTCCTGTGGTATTTGGCTAGAGTAGAACAGTCATTGTCTAAAAGTTTTCTGTCTTGCTGGGCTGCCCCTAGATTGGATTATTCTGTATTTTGATTGTGGGGGTAGCTACACTAATCTATATTTGTGTTAAAATTCACAGAACTATATATAAAAATGTCAATTTACAAATAAAATGTTTAAAAATGAAGAGCAAAATTGAAGGACTTATGCCAACAGACTTAAAGACTCGCTATAAAGATTGAATAATCAGGGAAGTGCAGTATTGTTGTAAGGATAGACAAACAGATCAATGGAAAAGAATAGAAAGTCCAGAAATAGCCTCACACACATTGGCCAATTGATTTGGGGAGCCAAGGTAATTCAATAGGTGATGGCACAGACTTTTAAAAAATGGTGTGAGTACAACTGAATATTCATATAGGGAAAAATGAACCTCAACCTTTATCATACAACATGTACAAAAATTTACTTGAAGTGGACCATAAATCTAAATATAAAAGCTAAAACTATAAAAATTTTAAGGGAAAAATATTTGCAAGTTTGGGATAGGCAAACATTTTCTGTATAGGACACAAAAAGGATGAACCATATAAGAAAAAATGATACATTGGATTTCATCAAATTTTGCTCTGTGAGAGAACCAACAAGAAAATTAAATGATAAATTTGCAAACCGTGTATTTGAAAAAAGATTTATATCCAGAATATATGAATTACACTTACAATTTAATAACAAGACAAGCAACCCAATTTAAAAGTGGGCAAACAATTTAAATAGACACTTCACAAAAGAAGACATATGAATGCCAAACAAGCCCATGAAAATATACTCACCATCGTTTGTCATCAGGGAAATGCAAATTAAAGCACAAAGAGATACCACTTCACACCTACTTGTATGGTAAAAATTGAAAAGCTAGACAATAAAAAATGTTAGCAAGGATGTGGAGTAACTGGATCTCTTAAACTTTGCATTGTGGGAATGCAAAATGGCATGATCACATGGAATACTCTGGCAGTTTCTTATAAAGTTTAAAATATACTAACCATGCAGCCCAGCAATTCCATTACTAAATATTAACCAAGAGAAATAAATATATATGTTCACACAGATATTTGTATACAAATGTTCATAGCAGCTTCATTTCTAATAATCAAAAACTGGAAATAACCCAAATGTCATCAATAGGTGAATGGATAAACAAATGTTCCATGATATGGAGTACTACACAGCACTGGGGGAAAAAAAAACAAAACCCTGTTGATTCATGCAACAAGCTGAATGGGCTCAAAAAGTTGTAGCAAGCAAAAAAAAGCCTGGGACAAAAGAGTACATAGTGTATTATTCCATTTATATGAAATTCTACAAAAGGCAAGACTTATTTATAGTGACAGAAAGGAGATCAGTATTTGCCTGGGGCTGGGGTGGAGCAGTTTGAGTGAAAAAGGGCATGAGGGAGCTTTTTGAGGTAATGGAACTGTTCTATATCAATAACATGGATCAATCTTGCAAACAATAGAAGGAAGCCATACATAAAAGAATACATATTGCATGATTTCATTTATATTTGGTTCAAAAAAATAAGCAAAGCTAAAGCAATATGCTTAGGGATCCACGTGTAAGTGGTAAAACTAAGAAGATAAGCAAGGAAGTGATTGCTGGAAAAGCCATGCTAGTGGTCTCCTACAGTAGGAAGTGGGGGTATAGTGCTTGCGAAGTGTCTGGGGTGCCAGCAACACTATCTGATCTGAATGATTGTTACATGAGTGTTTGCCTTATGGCAATTTGTTCATCTGTAATGTTTTGGCTATGTACCTTTTTGTTTGTTTGTTATATTTACAACTAAAGACATTCAAATAAAAAAGAAGAGCAAAAATAGTAACTGAAAGGCAAACAGAGACTGGTACAAGGGAATGAGGCCAGAAGAGGTGAGAGCTGTAGAGAACAAACAGCAAGGGCTGTGGGACTGGGCCTGTGAAGGATTTTTAGGGCAACCTTTGAATTTGGTGGGGGCAGGTGCACACCAGCCTGGACAATGCATCTCCTTAAGTGCTGCCCCATCATATACCTAGCACAGGGATGGGTAGACAGTATACCTACCCAAGACTTGTGGATACACTAGTAGTATTAGGGTATGCCATTACAACATGCCTATACCTGACCATATTCTCCAGAGGCCATCTACTAAAGAGCATCAGACTTGAAGGCAAGAGTCCTGGGTTAAGGCACCAGCAATGTCACTTCTAGCTACATGACCTTGGACAGATCATTTCACCTCTCAGCATTAGTTTCCTTATACTAGCCTTGGCTGTGAGGAGCAATGAGAGACAGAATGAACATATCTATATATCTATATCCTTCTGCATCCCAATCCAGCTTTTAATAAGGGCCAGTGCACTAATATTTTGAAGTGGGAACACCAAAGGCCTCAACTTAAGGCAGCCAGTTGGTCCCCCTCTACCAATCTGGTCATCCCTGGGTTTAACTGCCCCCTGGGTGTGAATTAGCATGATGATGTGAGGGGCTACTGTCAGCTATTCCTAGCTGAATATCTGAAAAGGTGCCAGTTATGAAGATGGTAGCAGGAATGAGGGAGTGGGGAGATATGAAAGCCAAATGCTTTAACCTCTGCTAACTTCACTGCACACAGTCCCACTTACGTGTACCACTTACACGTGGATCCCTAAGCACAGTGCTTTAGCTTTGCTTATTTTTTTGAACCAAATATAATATAATTACCCATGTGTCAGGCTTGGAGGTGGGAGGAAGTGGCACAAGGCTGATATTTGCCAGGCCAAGCAGAACGTCAATACCAAAGGTGCTTCATGAGATGGGGGTCACTACTGTTGTCTCCCTAAAATTGTTCTGTTACATATTCTGCTACCTCTAGGCTAAAGGGGACCCTGTTTGATTGTGGGGGTTGGGGAGCTCTCTGTCCAGGGACCCTGACAATACCAATGGACATTCAAGATTGGAACTTGGACAAGCTTTTTTCTCCTTTTTGGGGAAGAGTGCCCACTTCCTTTTGTTCATCTGAGAGAAAGGTTCTGGATTCATCCTTGTTCACTGATAGGCAGGAAGCACTTGCAAATTAAAGACTTAAGATAAGAGCTGGCTGGCAATATAGGAATGGCAACAATGGACCAGATGCTACAGCCTTATCCATTTCAAAGGTTCCTGAATAGCCAGCTGTATCATGGAAGGATCCAGGCTTCTTTTTCATAACACATCATGGTCCTGATCATGCATCAAGTGGCACCAGCACCTGTCTTCTTGTCCCTGTTCCTCATATATACACTTTTACTCTCAAGTAGGTAGGTATAGGAATCCACTGCAAATAGAATTAGTTTTGGGGAGAAATTATGTGCTGATATCTCTAACACACTCACACACACACACACACACACACACACACACACACATTATTCCATTTGGAAATGTGAAAACAATATAACAATGATCAAGACATTTTTAAAAAAGAAATCACTCAAATCCCATCACTCTAACACAGCTCTTTATATTTGGGCATTTAAGTGCAGTAAGTGTTTGTAAGTTGCAAGATCACAATGTAAATACAGTGACACTTCTTCCTTTACAAAACCTTCTGTTCCATGTATTCCTCAGGCTGCTGCAGGTTTCAGAAAGAACATATTAAATGGCCTCATAATATGCAATGGAATGGATATGCCATAATTTAATTAACCACCACTTATTGCTGGGCAATTCATTTCTTCCCAGTGTTACATTACTACAGCCAATCTCATAATGAACATCTCCATGCATGTATCTTCTCAATTCTTTTGAAATGCTTCCCGAGGAATAAAATCTCAGGAGAGGAAATTATTGGGTTAAAGGGTAGGTACAACCCTAGGGCTCCTGCTTCAATTGACTGGGCTGCCTTCTGCAGGGGTGGGCCCCTTTCTGAAATATGCATGCCCTCAGCACTAGCCAGACTTCTCCTTCAGCCCCCCGAAGCTGTCCCACACACTCTTGGTGCCTTAGTTACTGCCTGTTGTGTGGGGATCAACTTCTATTTGCTCTCTGGGTGTCCTGCACCATGGTTTCAAAACAATGCAAACTTGTTTTGGGAAACAGACCAAGCCGATGTGGAATAGTCTCTGAGCTCCAACAGCTGAGAGTCCACAGTAATTATCTTTGGGGGATGCCAGTCTTGGGAAGTAAGGAGCAGATGCGCTTGTTTCTCTGAGGCTACATGGCAGAGAACTTTCCCCCATACCCTTGACAAGTGAACATAATGCTCTGACACAGGCAGCCTTGCACTGACTACCAGGCTCCCCTCAGCCCTCACTATATGCTGTATGCCAGGTCCTGCCAGGAACCAGACACAGTCCTTGCCTTCAAAGAGCCCACTAGCTCTGGTAGAGCCAAATAGGTAAACAACTAACAGAGAAGCAATGTGGTGTCATGGTCAAGAGCAGGCACATTGCAAACCAGGCTGACTTGGGTTGAGATCCCAGCTTTGCCATCTCCTTGCTGCATGGCCTTGAGCAAGTTAATTTATATATTTTTTTGCCTTGGTTTCACCATCTACAAAATAGGGATAATACTAATACTGACCCCTGTTGGATCATCATCCAACTCCCCTTAGGGGATCAACTCCCCTAAGGAGTTGATGGGCCAGTGCATGGAAAGCATGCAGCACATAGTAGAGTGAGTGTTCAATAGATCTCAACTACTAGTAATGGCATTACAAGGTAGAAAGTGAAGTATTTCCTAAGAGGGACTCTGATAAAGTACATAAAAACCCCAGTCTTCCTGCTTGGGGGATCAGGAATTGCTTTTTTGCTCGCTCCCATTTTCCCCTGATAGTGAAAGGTGCTGGGAGACACCAGTAGGCAAGGGGATGCAGTCTCTCCCATCAGACCCAGGATAGGGAGGTGTGTTGGTAAACTCCAGTGAGCAGCCTTGAGGGCCTGGGGAGGAGAGGGCCTCAGTGAGTTGGGGCTGCCTAAAAAACCATTCACAGAAGCTTCCACTGTTTCTGCCTATGTTATTCCTACCAGGAGGGGAAAGTAATGTGGCCCAGCTGACTAGTCTTTCCCAAGTGCTAAATTGACCTTCTTGATTAGAAAAACACAGCCCTGGGCCGACAGCCTTGCCAGCAATCAGTACTAATGCAAGGCCCAGCTGAGGAATACAGCAGGCCAGGCCCCACGCCCAGTGCCACGAAGCCTTCTGCCTTGTCCAGCACATGGTCCAGAGATATAAAAGAACTGATTTAATAGCAGAACTACTTACAGTCAACATTTACAAGTGCCAGTGATGCCTTATGTGCAATGAAAGGAACATGAGTGGCGCAGCTTCTCCTCTTGCCACCCCAGAGTCCCTGAGGTAAACTTTCCCAAAGGAAGATCAATTGAGAATGGCCTTGAACTATCATGACCAGCAGCACAGGCATATAGGTCATGAAAGTACCTATCACTGTTGTGGTTAACACGCTCTCCCCATCAAAGCCTTGTACTCATTTCCTTTTGGGAACAATCTGGTCTCTCATGGCTGGTAATTATTATCTGCATCCAAACTAGCTATACTTTCTATCCAATTTACCCATTTCTTAATGAACCCCCTGTTTAATGCTCTTGTCTGGACACCTACTGTGGCAGATGCAGACCTGAGACGAATGTCATCCTCTTCCTTAAAAAGTAACTTCAGCAAAATCACCACTTATTAGAGCAATGCAGTCCTCAGATAATCATCTACTTCAGCATTACCTGAAGCGTATTCCACAAACGTTGGTTCCACAAGATTCTAATAATGCTCAGCTCTAAAAGGGCTGTGGGGTGACAAAAGTTTGAGTAAAGCTGAGTGAAGGAAAGTTAGTAGGTTTTCTTGATTGCCAGGCTTCCCAGAGCCTGTGACATGCCAACGTGTATCATGACTCTCCAATATGAGCTAGTGAATGCAACATTCCCCAAACACAGTGAACTCCAGACCCATGTGGAAAAAGCACTTCATGAGACTAGCACTCTAGACACCTGTTGGGAAACACAGAACTATTCCAACCCCCCTATTTTTTAGATGAAGAAACTGAGGCCCAGAGAAGGAAAGGCACTTTCCTGAGCTTACCCAGGGAGTCTGTGGCGGGGCCACACTAATTCAAATTGTAACACCTTCAGAAAGGCCATCTCTAAAACCCTCAGTTTTTCAGGTTGGGGAGCCCTTAGAAGATTTTAAGCATGAAGGTGATGTGGCTGAATTGGCATTTTAGGTAAATCACTCTGGCTGATGTGTAGAGGAGGATCTAGGTGAGCCAGTAAAGGGACAATTAGAGTAATATAGGTGAAAGACCTGAATTAGAGCAATGATGGGAGTGTTTTTGAGGAGGAGATAGGTTCTAGAAATAATTAAGAGATAAACTGTCAGAACTTGGTGGCTGATTAGGTGGGGGAGAGAGAGAGATTAAGGGTGATGCTAAGAAATATGGCCTGGGTGACTAAGTAGATGTTGGTGCCATGTGTTGCAGAAAGAGCTAGTTAGATGGGGTTAGAGGGTGTTGAAGACTTCCATTCCAGTGGCTGTGGGATGTTCAGTGTAGCTATCCAACAAGCATTTGGCTTCATGGGGAGAGGTTCAAGCTAGAGACCAAAATCAGGAAGATAACTGCATATAGATGGAAATTAAAGCACAAGAATGGAAAAAATGGCCCAGAGAGAATCTGTAGAGGGAGTAAAAGTGATGGGCCAGGGAATTCAATTCTGGTCTCCAAAGAACTAACCACCTAAACCTTACCCTTCCTTTGAGGTTCCCCTCAATTAGCACTTACTTCAGCTAGACTCACCAAGAAAAAAAAAGAGAGGGCTCAAATAAATAAAATCAGAAATGAAAGAGAACATATAACTGATACCATAGAAATACAAAGGATCATAAGAAACAACTACAAATATTTGCCAACAAACTGGACAAACTAGGAAAAATGCACAAATTTCTAGAAACACAATCTTCCAAGACTAAATCATGAATAAATAGAAAATCTGAATAGGGGGCGCTTGGGAGCCTCAGTAGGTTAAGTGTCCAACTCTTGATTTCAGCTCAGGTCATGGTCTCAGGGTCGTGGGATGGAGCCCTGCATCTGGGCTCCATACACAGCAGGGAGTCTGCTCGAGATTCTTTCTCCCCCTCTCCCTCTGCCCCTCCCCACCACACTCTGTCTCTCTCTCTCTCTCTCTCAAATAAATAAATAAATCATTTTTAAAAAGGAAAGAAAATCTGAATAGACCATTTTCTAATAAGAAGAAGGAAAGAAAATCTGAATAGACCATTTTCTAATAAGAAGGTTGAATCAGTGGTCAAAAACCTTCCAACAAACAAAAGCCCAGGACCAGACAGTTTCACTGATGAATTCTACTAAATATTTAAAGAAGATTTAATACCTAACCTTTTCAAATTCTTCCAAAAAATTGAAGAGGAGGGAATGCTTCCAAACTCATTTTATGAGGCCAGCATTACCCTGATACCAAAACCAGACAAGGACACCACAAAAAAGAAAATCATAGGCAAATATCCTTGATGAACATAGATGCAAAAATCCTCAACAAAATATTAGAAAACTGAATTCATACACCATGATTAAGTGGGATTTATTCCAGGGACACAAGGATGGCTCAACATTGGCAAATCAATAAACATGACATAGGACAAAGGAGCCAAGAACATATAATAGTAAAAGGACTGTCTCTTCAATAAATGGTGCTGGGAAAACTGGACAGCTACATGCAAAAAAAAAAAAAAAAAGAAACTAGAACACTATCTTACACCATACATAAAAATTAACTCAAAATGGATTAGACTTGAATGTAAGACCTGAAACAATAAAATTTCTATTAGAAAACATAGGCAGGGGCGCCTGGGTGGCTCAGTTGGTTAAGCGACTGCCTTCGGCTCGGGTCATGATCCTGGAGTCCTGGGATCGAGTCCCACATCGGGCTCCCTGCTCAGCAGGGAGTCTGCTTCTCCCTCTGACCCTCCCCCCTCTCATGCTCTCTCTATCTCATTCTCTCTCTCAAATAAATAAATAAAATCTTAAAAAAAAAAAAAAAAAAGAAAACATAGGCAGTAAGTTCCATGACACTTGTCTTAGCAATGTCTTTGTGAATCTAACTCCAAAGGCAAGGGAGGAAAAAGCAAAAATAAACAAATGAGACTACATCAATCTAGGAAGCTTCTACACAGCAAAGGAAACCATCATCAAAATGAAAAGGCATCCTACAGAATGAAAGCAGATATTTGCAAATCATATATCTGAGAAGGGGTTAATATCCAAAATATATATAAAGAACTCATATAACTCCACAATAAAAAACACAACAAAGAACCCGATTAAAAAATGGGTAGAATATGGGAGGAGCAAGATGGTGGAGGGGTAGGAGACCTAAATTTCATCTGGTCCCAGGAATTCAGCTGGATAGGGATCAAACAATTCTGAACACCTAGGATCTCAACAGGAGATTGAAGAAAAGAATGGCAGCAATTCTCTGAAAAGAAAAGTGACCACTTTCTGGAAGGTAGGACGTGCGGAGAAGTGAATCCGAGGCGATATTTGGAAGGATAGACGGAGGGGGAGGGGGCCTCTGTCAGCCGCTACTGGCAAGTGATAGAGCCACGGAGCACAAAATCGGAACTTCTAGAAGTCTGCTCCACTGAGGGACATTGCTCCAGTGGCTAAGCGGGGGGTGGAACCCTCGTGGGACAGTGTAGTCTCAGGACCCTCGGGGTCACAGAAAGACCAGGGGTGCCTGAGTGCGGCAGAGCTCCCAGGTATCGGAGCAGGGAAGCCGGCTGCAGAGACGGAGCCGAGGAGTGGGCTCTCAGCTCGGGGTTGCCATAAACCGTGATCCACGGCACAGTCGGGCCCCTGCTCTTCCAGCAGGGACCCAACAAGCGGCAGATCCGGGGAGACCCCCCTTCCTCCTCCAGGAGGAGCAGCGCGGGAGTGCACCGCAGGGATCTGCTGGGTTTGGAGACTCCACACCGAGTTGGGGGCCAGAGATAGAAACGCTCGGTCACAGGCCAGGTGAGCATGGATTGCGGCCGGAGAGCAGGGAGACAGGAGTGATTGACTGCTTTTCTCTGGGGGCTCCTTGATGAACATGGATGCAAAAATTCTCACCAAGATACTAGCCAAAAGGATCCAACAGTACATTAAAAGGATTATTCACCACAACAAAGTGGGATTTATCCCTGGGCTGCAAGGTTGGTTCAACATCCACAAATCAATCAATGTGATACAGTACATTAATCAAAGAAAGAACAAGAACCATATGATCCTCTCAATAGATGCAGAAAAAGCATTTGACAAAGTACAGCATCCTTTCTTGATCAAAACTCTTCAGAGTATAGGGATAGAGGGTCCATACCTCAATATCATAAAAGCCATCTATGAAAAACCCACAGCGAATATCATTCTCAATGGGGAAAAACTGAGAGCTTTTCCCCTAAGGTCAGGAACACGGCAGGGATGTCCACTATCACCACTGCTATTCAACATAGTATTAGAAGTCCTAGCCACAGCAATCAGACAACAAAAAGAAATAAAAGTCATCCGAATCAGTAAAGAAGAAGTCAAACTCTCACTCTTCGCAGATAATATGATACTTTATGTGGAAAACCCAAAAGACTCCACCCCAAAACTGCTAGAACTCATACAGGAATTCAGTAAAGTGGCGGGATATAAAATCAATGCACAGAAATCAGTGGCATTCCTATACACCAACAACAAGACAGAAGAAAGAGAAATTAAGGAGTCGATCCCATTTACAATTGCACCCAAAACCATAAGATACCTAGGAATAAATCTAACCAAAGAGGCAAAGGATCTGTACTCAGAAAACTATAGAATACTCATGAAAGAAATTGAGGAAGACACAAAGAAATGGAAAAATGTTCCATGCTCATGGATTGGAAGAACAAATATTGTGAAGATGTCAATACTTCCTAGAGCAATCTACACATTCAATGCAATCCCCATCAAAATACCATCCACTTTTTTCAAAGAAATGGAACAAATAATCCTAAAATTTGTATGAAACCAGAAAAGACCCCGAATAGCCAGAGGAATGTTGAAAAAGAAAAGCAAAGCTGGCAGCATCCCAATTCCAGACTTCCAGCTCTATTACAAAGCTGTCATCATCAAGACAGTATGGTACTGGCACAAAAACAGACACGGAGATCAATGGAACAGAATAGAGAGCCCAGAAATGGACCCTCAACTCTATGGTCACCTAATCTTCGACAAAGCAGGAAAGAATGTCCAATGGAAAAAAGACAGTCTCTTCAACAAATGGTGTTGGGAAAATTGGACAGCCACATGCAGAAGAATGAAACTGGACCATTTCCTTACACCACACACAAAAATAGACTCCAAATGGTTGAAAGACCTAAATGTGAGACAGGAGTCCGTCAAAATCCTAGAGGAGAACACAGGCAGCAACCCCTTCGACCTCAACCGCAGTAACTTCTTCCTAGACACATCGCCAAGGGCAAGGGAAGCAAGGGCAAAAATGAACTCTTGGGACCTCATCAAGATAAAAAGCTTTTGCACAGCAAAAGAAACAGTCAACAAAACCAAAAGACAACCGACAGAATGGGAGAAGATATTTGCAAAAAATATCAGATAAAGGGCTAGTATCCAAAATCTATAAAGAACTTGTTAAATTCAACACCCAAAGAACAAATAATCCAATCAAGAAATGGACAGAAGACATGAACAGACATTTTTCCAAAGAAGACATCCAAATGGCCAACAGACACATGAAAAAGTGCTCAACATCGCTCGGCATCAGGGAAATCCAAATCAAAACCTCAATGAGATACCACCTCACACCAGTCAGAACGGCTAAAATTAACAAGTCAGGAAATGACAGATGTTGGCGAGGATGCGGAGAAAGGGGAACCCTCCTACACTGTTGGTGGGAATGCAAGCTGGTGCAGTCAATCTGGAAAACAGTACGGAGGTTCCTCAAAAAGTTGAAAATAGAGCTACCCTACGACCCAGCAATTGCACTAGTGGGTATTTACCCCAAAGATACAAATGTAGTGATCCGAAGGGGACCCCAATGTTCATAGCAACAATGTTCACAATAGCCACACTGTGGAAAGAGCCAAGATGTCCATCGACAGATGAATGGATAAAAAAGAAGTGGTATATATATATATATATATATATATATATATATATATATATACACAATGGAATATTATGCAGCCATCAAAAGGAATGAAATCTTGCCATTTGCAACGATGTGGATGGACCTGGAGGGTGTTATGCTGAGCGAAATAAGTCAATCAGAGAAAGACATGTATCATATGATCTCACTGATATGAGAAATTCTTAATCTCAGGAAACAAACTGAGGGTTGCTGGAGTTGTGGGGGGTGGGAGGGATGGGGTGGCTGGGTGATAGACACTGCGGAGGGTATGTGCTATGGTGAGTGCTGTGGATTGTGTAAAACTGTTGAATCACAGACCTGTACCTCTGAAACAAATAATACATTATATGTTAAAAAAAAAAGAAGAACAGAGTAGGAAGGGAAAAATGAAGGGGGGGAAATCGGAGGGGGAGACGAACCATGAGAGGCTATGGACTCTGAGAAACAAACTGAGGGTTTTAGAGGGGGGGTGGGGTGGGGGGATGGGTTAGCCTGGTGATGGATATTAAAGAGGGCAGGTACTGAATGGAGCACTGGGTGTTATATGAAAACAATGAATCATGGAACACTACATCAAAAACTAATGATTTAATGTATGGTGATTAACAACATAATAAAAAAATGGGTAGAGGATCTGAATAGACATTTTTCCAAAAAAGACATCCAGATGGCCAACACACACATGAAAAGATGTTCAACATCATTTACCATCAGGGAAATGCAAATCAAAACTACAATGAGATATCACCTCACATCAGTCGAAATGGCTAAAATCAATAATACAAGAAACAACATGTGTTGGCAAGGATGTGGAGGAAAAGGAACCCTGGTGCACTGCTGGTGAGAATGCAAACTGGTGCACCCACTCTGGAAAACAGTATGGAGTTTCCTCAGAAAGTTAAAAATAGAACTGTCATACAATCCAGCAATCACACTACTGGGTATTTACCCAAAGAATAGAAAACACTAATTCAAAGGGATACATGCGCCCTTATGTTTATAGCAGCATTATCTACGGTAGCCAAGATATGGAAGCAGTCCAAGTGTCCATCAACTGATGAATGGATACAGAAGATGTGATGAAATATTATTTAGCCATGAAAAAGAATGAAATCTTGCCATTTGCAATGGCATGGATGGAGCTAGAGAGTATAATGCTAAGCAAAATAAGTCAGAGAAAGACAAATACCATACAATTTCACTCATATGTGGAATTTAAGAAACAAAACAAATGAGCAGGAGTAAAAAGAGAGAGAGAGAGAAACCAAGAAACAGATCTTAATTATACAGAACAATCTGATGGTTACCAAAGGGGAGGGGGTGGCAGGATGGGTTAAACAGGTGATAGGGATTAAGGAGGGATTAAGGAGAACACTTGTCCTGATAAGCACCAGTGATATATGGAACTGTTGAATCACAATATTGTACACCTGAAACTAATATAACACTATGTTAACTAACTGGAATTAAAATAAAAACTTTAAAAAAAAGAAATAGTGTTGGAGAGAATGTGGAGAAAAGGAAATCCCTGTACACTGTCAATGGGAATGTAAATTGGTGCAGCCACTATGGAAAAACAGTATGGAGAGTCCTCAAAAAACTAAGAATAGATCTACCATATGATCCAGCTATTCCACTCTGGATATTTATCAAAAATATATGAAAACACTAATTTCAAGAGATATATGCACCCCTATGTTCACTGCAGCATTATTTACAGTGGCTAAAATAAACAACTTAAGTGTCTGTCAATGGATGAATGGATAAAGAGGATGTGGGGTGTGTGTGTGTGTGTGTGTGTGTGTGTGTGTGTGTGTATTCTTCTTTATGACTGAATAGTATTCCATTATGTATATATTTAATATATATATAATATGCACTGTTTATATAATATTATATAAACATATATAATGGAATACTTATATTCCATTAGTACAATAGTGTGTGTGTGTGTATATATATACTATTCAGTGAAAGAGGAATGAAATCTTGCCATTTGTGCCAACATGATGGACCTTGAGGGTATCATGTGAAGTGAAATAAGTCAGATGGAGAAAGACAAATACCATATGATTTCACTCATACGTGGAATCTAAAATAAAACAAAACAAATGAATAAACCAAACAATACAAAAACAAATGCATAGATATGGAGAACAGATTGATGGTTACCAGAGGGGAAGGGGGCTGGGAGGTGGTCAAATGGGTGAGAGGGGTCAACTGCATGGTGATGGATGGTAACTAGACTTGTCATGGTGACCACTTTGTAGTGTATACAGATGTTGAATTATAATGCTGTATACCTGAAACTTACATAATGTTATATACCAATTTTACCTCAATAAAAAAATCTACATATAAAAAAAGAACCAGAAAAGTATGAGAAAAACTCAAGAGAAAAGGCAACTGAGCTGACCCAGATGTTGAGATTAGCAAAGGTTTTAAAAGCAGCTATTACAGGTGGCGCCTGGGTGGCTCAGTCGTTAAGCGTCTGCCTTCGGCTCAGGTCATGATCCCGGGTCCTGGGATCGAGCCCCGCATCGGGCTTCCTGCTCCGCGGGGAGCCTGCTTCTCCCTCTCCCACTCCCCCTGCTTGTGTTCCCTCTCTCGCTGTGTCTCTCTCTGTCAAATAAATAAATAAAATCTTTAAAAAAAAAAAAAAAAAAAAAAGCAGCTATTACAGCTATGCTGAAGAACATAAAGAGAAATATGCTTGTAATAAATGAAAAGACAGAAAATGTCAGAAGAGAAATAAAAACTATAATAAAGAACAAAATGGAAATTTTAATTTTAGAACCGAAGTGTACAATATCTGAAATAAAAATTTACTGAATAAGCTTAACAACAGAATGGAGATGACAGAAGAGTCAGAAAAAAATGAAGATAGATGATTAGAAATTCTGCATTTTGAAGAACAGAGAGAGAAAAAAATTAAAGAAAAAAACCCAGAGCCTATCGGACATTGTGAAAACATCTAAGATATATATAGCTAGAGTCCTGGAAGGAAAGGAGAGGGATGAACCAGAAAAAAAACATTTATTTGAATGTTTTTGAATGGAAGTAAATGTCCCAAATTTTATGAAGGACATAAAATCACGGATCCAAGAAGCCCAGTGAATCCCAAGAAAGATGAACACAAAGATATCATACCTACCACATCACAGCCAAACTGCTAAAAATCAAAGGTCAAGATAAATTCTGAAAGCAGCTAGAGGGAAATGACATACAGAGGTACCACAACTCGATACACAAAAAATATAATAAAGGCTCGAAGACAGGGAACAGCATCTTCACAGCAATGAAAGAACACAACCAAGAATTCTATATGCAGCAAAAATCAAGAATGAAGATAAAATAAAGGCTAAGGCTTTTTTTTAGATAAAAGATAATAAACAGAACTAATCACCTGCAGATTTGCATTACAAGAAATGCTGAAAGAAATTCTTCAGGCCGAAGGGAAGTTATACCAGATGAAAACTGGATCAATAGAAGAAATGAAGAGCATTGGAAATGGTAAATATAAAAAATGATTTTTCCTCTTAATTTCCTTAAAATACATATGATTGTTTAAAGCAAAAATTGTAACATTATATTATGGAGTGTATAATGTCAGTAAGATGTAATACATATGACAATTATAGCATAAAAATTGGGAGAGAGTAGACATATACAGTTGCAAGTTCTCCATGTTTGACATCAAGTGGTACAATACTATCTAAGTACACTGTGAAAAGTTATGAAGGTAAAGAGGTATAGCTAAAATGAAAAAATAAAATGAAAATCTGTAATATATCCAAATAATCCAAGAAAAGTCAGAAAAGGAAGAACACAGCAGCAAACAGAAAGGGGAAATAGGAAACAAATAGTTAAAGAAAAAAAAAGACCTTAATCTAAACTTGTTAATAATTCTGTTTAATGTTGTTATGAGCTCAATCAGGTCCCAGCCACCTCCAAACTCATATGATGAAGTCCTAACCCTTGTACCTCAAAAATGTGACTGTATTTGGAGGTAGGGCCTTTGAAGAGTCCTTAAGTTAAAATGAGGCTGGGAGGGTGAGCCCTAACCCAATCTGACTGTTATCCTTGTGAGGAGAGGAAATTTGGACACTCAGGGATGTGCTCACAAAGAGGAAAGACCATGTGAGGACACAGCAATAAGGTGACCATTTATAAGCCAAGGAGAGAGTCCTCAGGAGAAACCAAACCGGCCAAACACCTTGATCTTGGACTTCCAGCCTTCAGAACAGCGAAAAAATAAATTTCTGTTGTTTAAGCCACCCAGTGTGTGGTATTTTGTTATGGCAGTCCAGGTACAGTAATAACAAATGTTAATGGTCTAAACACTTGAATTAAAAGGCAGACTGTCAGAATGGATTAAAAGAGCAAAACACTACTATATGCTTGCTGGGAAAGATGCATTTGAACTGTAAAGATAGAGACAGACTGAAAGTAAATGGATGGAAAAGGACATATCCTATGAAAACAGTAAGTATAAGAAGGTTGCAATGGATGTATTCGTATCAAATAGCCTTCGAGTCAAAGGGTATTATCAGAGATGAAGAGAGACATTTCATAATAAAGAAAGGATTAATTTATCAGGAAGACATGACATTCATAAATGTATATGTGCCTGATAACAGAATTTCAAAATAAGCAAGGTGAAAATTGGCAGAATTAAAGAGACAAACCAGAGCTGGAGATTTTAACAAACTGTTCTCAGCAAAAGATAAAATAATTAAACAAAAATTAGTAAAGACATAGATGATCCAAATAATGTTATCAACCACTTTGACATAAGTAATATTTGTAAATCACTATCCCCCCTCAAAAGAAGAATACACATTTTTTTTCAAGTATACATGGTACATTCATCAAGATAGATTGTATGCTGGGCCATAAGCCCTGTCTAAATAAATCTCACAGAAATGAAATCATATAGTGGATTTTCTCAGACCACGGAATTAAATAAGAAGTCAATAACAATAAGATAGCCAAACAACCCCACAATATTTGGAAATTAAACAACACATAGCTTATAAACATAAGGGTCAAAGAAGAAATCATAAAGAAAATTAAAAGATATTTTGAAGTGCATGACAATAAAAACACAATATATTAAAATTTGTGGGAAGCAGGTGAAGCAGTGTTTAAAGAATAGGTTATAACAGCAAATGTTTATATTAGAGAATAAAAATGGTTAGGGCACCTGGGTGGTTTAATCAGTTAAGCAAGCCTCCGACTCTTGGTTTCAGCTCAGGTCATGATCTGGAGGTCCTGAGATCCAGCCCCACATCAGGTTCCATGCTCAGCACAGAGTCTGCTTCAGATTCTCTCTCCCTCTCCCTCCCACTCTGCCCCTCTCCCCGCTCACTCACGTGTGTGTGTGCACTCTTTCTCTCTCTAAAAATAAATAAATAAAATCTTAAAAAGAAAAGAAAAATGGTTTAAAATTAATGACCAAGTTTCCATATTAAGAAGGTGGAAAAAGGTGGGCAAAGTAAACCCCAAATAAGTATAAGTTAAAAAATAAAGAGATCAGAGGTCAATGCCATAGAATAAAAAAAAAATGGAGAAAATTAATAAAGCAAAAAGATCAACAAAAATTGAAAACACCCTGGCTAGATTAATCATGAAAATAAAGACAGAGCACAAATTAACAATATCAAGAATAAAAGAGGGGAATATCACTACAGACTCTACAGCATTAAAAGGACAATAATGAAATACTATGGACATCTTTATGCCAACAAATTTGACAGCTTGGATAAAATGAACAAATATTCTGAAAATAACCTACTGAAATGGAAACAAGTTCAAACAGAAAATATGCATTTCATATCTATTAAAGAAATTGAATTTGTCATCAAACACACTCCCACAAAGAAAACTCCAGGGTCAAGTGGTTTCACTGATGTATTCTAGCAGACATTTAAGGAAGAAATAATAATCTAACCCAAATATTTTCAGAAAAGAGAGGAGAGGACTTGTCTTGACTTATTTGATGAGGCCAGCATAACCCTAACACCTATGTTTTCTTCTAAAAGCTTTGTGGTTTTAGCTTGTATGTTTAGTTCTGCGAAACATCTCAAATTAAATTTTTGTGTATGATATAGGTATGGGTTGAGAATATCTTCATGACTTATAGGTAAGCAAAGATTTCTTAGACAGCACACAGGAAGTAATAACCATACTACCTTTTTTTCATCAAAATTAAATAGCTCTGCTCACCAAAGACATCATTAAGATCTGTACAGATGAATTCCAAACAATGTATGTAGATACTCTAACCAAAAGGAGGGAGAAAATAACTCCCCACTCCTTAAGTGTGGGCTAATCATAGTGACTTCCTTCCAAAGAGGACAGTATGAAAATGGGGAAAGAAAGAATAACTTTATAGTGGAGAAACCTGGCAAACACTACCTCAGCCGGGGATCAAGGTCAACATCAATAGTGATAAGTCATGTTGATATGATGTGATGAAAATGGCACTCTACCTCTGTGGTCTTACATAAACCCATAAAACCAGTCTAATCATGAGAAAACATGAGACAAATCCCAATAGGGGGCATCCTACAAAATACCTGTCCAGTACTTCTTAAAACTATCAAGAATAAGAAAAGTGAGACACTGTCATATCCAAGAGGAGTCTAAAGAGACAGGATAATTAAATGTAATATGATTCATAACAGAAAAAGGACATTAGGAAAAGGACAAAAGGAAATATGAATGAAGTATAGATTTTAGTTAATAATAATGTATCAGTCTAGGTCTATTAATTGTCACAAATGTACCATACTAATGTAACATATTAACAATAGAGGAAACTGGGTAAGAGGTATATAGAATTCTCTGTATTATCTTTTCAATTTTTCTATAAATCTAAAACTGTTCTAAATAATAAAGTCTTTTTTTAAAAAGACATTGTTAATGTAGAGATGAGTCACTGATTAGGAGAAAGTACTTGCAAAATAACAGACAAAGGACTGGTATCCAGGATATTTAAAAGAACAACTCCTAAAAGTCAATAATAAAAAGACAAACAACTCAATAAAAATGGACACAATATTTATACAGACACTTCATTTAAAGAAGTGACCAATAAGCATGTGAAAAGATGCTCAACATCATTAATCACTAGGGAAATGCAAATCAAAACCACAATAAGATATCATTACACCCACCTGAATGACTAAAATTAAAAAGAATAAAAATACCAAATGTTGGCAAGGATATGGAGCAAGTAGAACTCTTACACATTGTTGATGTGAACATTAAATAGTACAACCACTTTGGAAAATGGTCTAGCCCACAGTTTCTTATAAACCTAAACATACATTTACCCTATGATCAAGCAATTACATTCCTAGGTATTTACCAAAGAGAAATGAAAACAAATTGTCCACAAAAAGTTTTATGAGAGAATATTCACAGCAGCTTTGTTCACAAAAGTCAAATACTGTTAGCAGCCCAGGTGTCCATCAATAGGAGAATGGATAAACAAATTGTGGTAAATTCATACAATGGAAAAAACTCTGCAATAAAAAAGAAACAAATAACTGACACATGCAGCAACATGGTTGAATTTCAAAATCATGTTAAAGGGAAGAAGACATTTTAAGAAGTACATACTGTATGAATCTATTTAGATGAAATTCTAGGACAGGCTAATCTAGTCTTTGATGGGAAAGAATCAGAACATTGGTTGTCTACGGAATGTGGGAGCAAGGATCAACTGGGAAAGAGCATGAGGGAACTTGCCAGGATGATGGTGATGTCCTAATTCTTGACAGAGGTTTGGTCACAAAGTTGTATGTATTTTTCCAAACTTGTCAAACGAAACACTTCTGATTTATGCATTTCATTTTATGCAAATTTCATCTCAGAATAGAAAAAAAGAATTCTAAACACATATTAATGGTATTCATACTGATTGCGACTTTGAAATGCATCAACAATAAGATGGACTGATAGACTAATAGAGTAAGATGTTTGTAGAGTCTAGGAGGTATATATGAGTGCTGACTAAAAGTCTTCCAGCTTTTCTGTATGTTTGTAAATTATCATGACACATTTTTCAAAAATAAAAGCCAATCCATAGTTTGGGAGAACATATAAAAGGAATGAAGGAGTAGTATCCCAGAATATATGAAGGCCTCTACAGATCAATGAGAAAAAAGGCAAATGACTCACTATAAAAAGCAGCAAAACAGTTTAACAGGCATATTATAATAGAGGATATTCAAATGACCAATAAACACATGAAAGATGCTACGGTGGATGCTGTGATGTCCTGACAGAGCTCATGAATGATTCCTGCGGCTCTATGGGGGCTGCTAGCAGACAGCCCTGTGTTTTAAGTCCAGTGTGAGGTCCTCAGTCCAATTCAAATGCTTCTGAGGGCTCAAGAGCAGTGCTTCAAAAACCACTCCCTCACCTCACCACCAACCAAGTGCAGGTCCTTGGGCAGGTCACTTAAACTCCCTACAGCTCTGCCTCCTCATCTGGAGAACAATGAGTGTCCTTCCTGTCTTCCCAAACTGTTGTGAGGGTAAACACCACGTTGATAGCTCTATTTGGCCTGGAGAGTGCTATCTACACATAAGTCATGCTCAGTCAAGAACAGCAAATGGCAGAAGGGGGACTCCAACCCAGGACTCTGCCATCCTCCCCAGCACTGTTATATTCAGAGCATATCTTTCTGCCTTATCTCCCAGTGGCTGTTCTGATGGAATGCCACCTACTTAGAGAAGCTGTTGGGACAATCAAACCTAAAGTAACTCACTCTGCTTTCTTTTTTTTTTTTTAAGATTTTATTTATTTATTTGTCAGAGACAGAGAGAGAGTGCAAGCACAAGCAGGGAGAACAGAGGGAGAAGCAGGCTCCCTGCTGAGCAAGGAGCCGGATGCAGGATTCGATCCCAGGACCCTGAGATCATGACCTGAGCCAAAAGCAGATGCTTAACTGACTAGAGCCACACAGGCGTCACCTCAGTCTGCTTTCTTACCAATGGAAGTTACACCATCAACAAAAACTGTCACCAGCTTCTCGAACCCTTAGGTGATGATGCACTGTGATGGACAAAGAGTGAAAAGCTGTAGCTAATGAGGGAACAATGAGCTGTAACTCCTCAGATGGTTTTATGGATGGGTGATTCTAGAATGGCTCGATACACACATATACAAGTGGCTTGATATACACAAAGCTCCTGAGCATATGAAGGCACCTCTATTACCCTACCAGTTAGGGGGTGAGCTCCCCCAAATTGTGCAATTCTGTTCTGACCAGAGTTGGGAGAGTCCACTCCAGGAAGGGCCCACTGTGCTTATGACACTCATTAACCCTGATAGTAACAACAGTCAGTGCCATCTCTGAGTGGGGGGCATGTTGCCATAATCAGACTGACCCAACACTTCATCTCTGGCCTAGTCCAGGACTGTGCTGGGTTATGTACATCTACTATGTAGGAATCAATCCTCAAAAATAACCCTGAGAGGAGGTCTTATAATTCTCACTCATCAAATGAGGAAATGGAGGCTTGGGGAAGGTGAAGGGAGTTGCTCAAGGTCACAGAGCCAGCCAGTGTTGGAGCTAGGACTTGAATTTGCCCATCATCGTTTCTTTCTCGAGAGTATGAGCCAGTGCTCCTTCTGCACTGTGCAGCGTACATGAATACTTTCTAGGGAAGGCCAAACAGGATGAACTTGGTCTCACAGCTTGTGACCAAAAGGGCCCAAATGCTACCCACTCACTCACTGACCCCATCTTTAGGTAAACTAGATACACAGTGTTCTCCTGCCCTTTCCAGGGCTGCCAGCAGGAAGCATGGAAAAGATGCTTGTTGAAGTCTTCCTTGGGACCGTGCACAAATCTAGCAGTTTGATTAGTTACGTGTGGAGGCTGTGCTAGTCTGAATGGAAAACAGCAGTAAGTCATAAGCCCTCATAGCATTCATTTATTAACAGGATCTCCACTCAGGAGTGTTCACCTAATGCCAGCCAGCCAGTCCAAGGAAAGCTATTCTGAAGCCAGGAAGGCCATCTGCCTGGGGACAATGGCCTGGGAGCTAGTGCCCAGACATGCTGGGTGTGAAGCAGTATATCAGATGACTCTTTAGTTGTTACAAACCCCATTCCCACTCCACATAAGCTGAAGCCACAAGGACCCTCAAATTGATCAGAGCTTTTGAGAATGGCTAATGCACAGCACAGATGAAAACTCCAATGGAAGACTCTCCCAGCTAAGTAAAGGCAGGAGAGTGAATGGGCAAAGTTTAACCCTTTTACCTTCTTCCTCTGCCTTCCTGATTCCTACCTCTACCTGTTGCTCTCCCAGCCAGTGGAATCTTCTCCTGAGGGACCAGGCAACAGTCCAGACTAGGGATTGGCACATGCAGGGGAAGTCCATACCACCCAGAAGCCTGACACCAGCTTCAAGGTGGGCATAGGCCAATGGTTTTTGGAGGCAAGGGCTGGCAATGACAAGCTTCTCATGGGGAACTGCCCTCAGGATAGCTAACTTCCATGGTGGCTCAAGAAAGTTAGGATTGTCCCAGATCCCCGACTGAGGCAGGGAGAAAGATCCTAGAATTAAAGATGTCACAACTAGGGAGAAGCCCCTAGAGATGGCCTAGTATTTGGTTAGATAGAGGCCTGCAGCTCAGTCACAGAAAGAGATAGTCAAAAGTCCCAACAAGCTAGGGACAGAGCCTGACCCAGACCTCATGTGTCTTGACCTTGGGTGACCCCGAACCCTGTCCAATATTCTGACCTCCTTCAGTCTGGCCCAGCTGACTCCAGCAATGCCAGAGCCAACAAGAGCCCCAGCAGACAGCACTGACACCCTCCCTTATTAGTTGTGTGTTGGGTGTAGGGCTGGAAGACAAGCAGAGCTGTTTCCCAGTGAGGCATCAGGTTCTGCCCTGGCTTCAGGCCCTCCCCCCTGACCTGCAGGCACCTCAGGAAATCCCATTCTGGCCACTATCTGCTTCCTCCCAGCATCCGGGCCCCTCTGCTCTGACAGGCTTTCCACTAGCCCATCCCCCAGTTGCTGTACCCTTGGGCCAAAGCTGGTTAAGGGTCCCCAGTGCCCTGGCCAGCAACCAGAGTTGCTTCCCAAATTCCTCCCCGGGGTTCTGAGGAGATGGCTAGGTCACTGCCATCCTGTTTGTAGCCAATTCCTCCTCTGTAGGGCCCATGCCTACAGCTTCTCAGCTTGTGAGATGAGCACTGGGGAAAGAAAGAATTTTAGAGACTAGAGGGCCAGGCTGCCAGTGCCCACCATCCCCTTACCCACTGTGTGACCCAGGGCAGGCTGCAAAAGGTCTGCTTTCCGGGGCACCTGGGTGGCTCAGTCGTTAAGCTTCTGCCTTCGGCTCAGGTCATGATCCCAGTGTCCTGGGATCGAGCCCCGCATCAGGCTCCCTGCTCCGCGGGAAGCCTGCTTCTCCCTCTCCCACTCCCCCTGCTTGTGTTCCCTCTCTCTCGCTGTGCCTCTCTGTCAAATAAATAAAATCTTTAAAAAAAAAAAAAAAAAAAAGGTCTGCTTTCCATGGGGCTGAAAGAACTCAATGAGACAATGCATTTAAAAGGCCCTGGCAATATGACTGGTACCTAGAATGGCCTCTATAAATGCCAGTTTTCCTTCCATGGGGAAGGCCTCTTAATGAGGGGTCCCAGATGGGCTTCCGAGGGGCGGGAAGCCCCCTATATTGTCTACATCGTGTGCACATGAGTGTTGTTCTGGATAGAAGCTCCATGGCTTTCAAAGAGGTTCCATGACCCACCAAAGGTTAAGAATCTAGAGGGTTCCCTCCCAATAGGGAAGTGTGTAGAACCTAGTCAAGAATCAGCTACTCCTTTCATGGGGGACCTGCATTGGGCCATTCCAACAGGGCATGGGGCTCTGAGACAAGAATCCAGCCATTCATGGGGCTCCTGGGCTGGGCCCCAGAGACCCAGACGTGGCAACAACAGACACTGCAGTGCAGAATGACCCACAGGTGCACTGACTGTGGAGACTAGAGGAAAGAACAGGTGGGGGAGGGAGGGTGGCAAGGGCAAAGGTGCAGAGAACGTAGGACAGAACAGCATAAGATATTTTGAGAGTTAGTCTAATACAATGGTTAAAGCCATGGGCTCTGAAGCTAACCTCCTACATTTGAATCCTGGCTCTGCTCACCACTGACTCGACAGTGGCCTGGGAAAGGTACTGCACTGTTCCAAGCCTGTTTCCTTACTTATAAAATGGAGGTAATTATAGTGCCTACCTATAGGTTTGTTGTGAGGATTAAATGAGTGAATACAGGTAAAGCCCTCAGAATAGGACCTGGAACCTGGCGAGCACTCTGTATGTGCTTGCTGCTAGTATTCCTACCCAGTCCAGTGAGGCTAAAGGGTGGGGCTCATGGATGAGTGCAGTGAGGGATGAAGCTGCACCAGCAAGCTGGGTCAGGTAGGCTGGGCTGAGTCTGGGATCAAATCTGTTCATTTGGGGGTGCCACTGACTGTCTCTGAAGAGAGAACTGACATGAGCTGATGGGTATTGTACGAAGGTCATATGAATAAGATGGATGCAGCAGGCCAGTCAGTCAGCCAGTGAGCCCGTCATTCATTAACTAAATTCTTACTCGTGCCAGGGCCCATAATAAACCGAAAAGAAGAGTTTCAAGGAACTAGATGCTTCAAATACCACATGTGGGGCTGATTCTGTGCCCTGGAGCTGCTTGCACTTTAACCCCTCCCCGTAGTACTGCAGCACCCCTCTGCAATGGGAGGCTGGAGCCTGGGTAGGCACAATGGGGTGGAACCCCAGATGAATCTACCCATGGTCAACAAAGTTCATCCTGTTAACACCATGGTCTTGTACGCAGAAGGAGTCTGGGGGCGCCTGGGTGGCTCAGTCAGTTAAGTGTCTGCCTTTGGCTCAGGTCATGATCCCAGGGTCCTGGGATCGAGTCCCTCATCGGGCTCCCTGCTCCGCGGGAAGCCTGCTTCTCTCTCTCCCACTCCCCCTGCTTGTGTTCCTGCTCTCGCTATCTCTCTCTCTGTCAAATGAATAAATAAAATCTTTAAAAAAAAAAAAAAAAAAGGAGTCTATGAGAGGCAGATAATAGCCACCAAAGATGTCCACATCGAAATCCCCAGAACCTGTGAATAGGTTACCTTATATGGAAAAAGGTACTTTGGAGATGTGATTAAATTAAAGATTTGGGGATGGAGAGATTATTCTGGATGATCCGGGTGAATTCAATATAATCACAAGGGTCTTAGTAAGTGAAAGAGGGAAGCAGAAGAGTGGGTCAGTTCATGATGGAAGCAGAGTCAGAGAGAGAGGGGTGGGGGCATTGAAATTCAACAGTCTGCATCACTGGCCTTGGAGATGGAGGAAGGGGCCATGAGCCAAGGAATGGGGGAAAAGGTAAGGAAACAGACCCTCCCCTAGAACCTTCTGAATGAATGCAGCCCTGCCACACCTTGATTTTAGCCCAGTGAGACCCCTTTTGGACTTCTGGCCTCTGAAACTGTCAGATAATAAATGTGTGTTATTTTAAGCCACGAAGTTTGTGGTACTTTGTAATGGCAGCAGTAGGAAACTAATACAGAGTCTGAGGTAAAAAAGGAAAAGTAAAGCCATGTATAAAAATGTATTTTAGAAACAGCACCAAACTGGGTGAAAGAAAACCTCAGGGAAATTAAACCTTATTTAGCAAGTGCTCTGGAGGAACCTGGATATGAACACAAAGGGAAATCCACCTAAATCTTTACCTCTTCTTGAATAATCCAATTTATTCCAGATGGGTTACAGAATGAGATATTTGGGGAGAGACTAGAAGGGAGAACAGGATGGTAAAGAGTCTTAAAATCATGACATAAAAATAATGAATGATAAGCCTGGAAAAAAGAAGACTGTATGTGGGGAAGTCCATGGTTTGCTGCCTCCACCTATGTCCAGAGCTGTCATGGGAAGAGAGCACGGAAGACAGGACCAGGACTGGTGAGTAGGCATTTCAGAGAGATAAATTCCAGCTCAGAGTAAGGAAAACATTACAAACAATTGGCATTGTCTGAACTTGGAACAGGCTGCCTTAGGAAGCAGGGGAAAGCATGTCCTTAGAGGTAGTCCAGTGGAGACCTAATTCTGGAGAGGGGGTTCCTGCACCTGGCAGAGAGGTTTGGAACTGATAGGCCCCTTCCAGATTCTAGGTTGTGTCAGACACCTTTTGAGCTTTGTGAGGATTGAGTCAATCAGTGCTCATCTCTGGGCTTGAAATAAAGAAAGAAACTAGGACCGATTCCTAGTCTGGGGACCAATTCCTCTCAGCTTCCCGATGCAGGCACCACCAGAGAACACCCAGAAGCCATGAAGCCTGAAATGAGTCCATGGATATCACCCCTCAAACAACTCCTCAGCACTCCTGGGAATTAAAAGTAAAGGTGAACAGATTTGCCTGGATGGGCTGTGGCATCATGACACATGGATGAGTCTCTGCTGCACTGCATTCTGGGAGTACAGGCAAGTGCCAAGAGCAGAGGGCCTTTACTGTGGCTAAGATGGAGGACAAGGGAACTTCAAGGTCGGCGCTATGGTGGGACAAGCCAGACACCTGCCCTGACCTAGCTTCCCCCTCATTTCAACATGTTTGGATGACCTACCAGTGTTACCTCCTGCCCCACAAATTAACTTCATGGCCAAGTGGGGTCTTCCTGAGGCCAGGGCCTTCCTTATGTTCCTCCACTTCTGTGGAGTTGCCAAACACAGCCTAAATAAGAGCCATAGGCACCTGACTTAGACTACTTTGCAGATGAGGAAACTGAGGCTGGGAGGTTAGAGAACATACCAGAGTCAGGAGGAGGACACGAGGTTGCTCAGATTGTGACCTACCCCAGCTTGCTAAACAGCCCACAAAATCATGCTACATGAGAGTAAAAGGGGCCTGGGAGGAGCCATCCCTTCCCCTCTGTTTGCACAGGAGAAGGCTAAGTCTTTCACTGGGCTCACAGCATGGCCTCTCTCCTGCTAGGCCTTCCTCCCCAACTTGCAACCTGCCCTGATTTATCTCCTCAAAAGAACCCCACCTTAAATACCAGACAAACCCTGGCTCAGTTCTGAAAGATGCGTGCATAACCTAATTGAGATTTGGAACTCATGGAAACTTGATTCCCCTTACCCAAGGGCTGCATGCCTCCCCTCCCTTCTCTAGACCCCCTTTCCTGGTTTCTTCTGGCCTGGAAATTGCTTCCAAACTCCATTCCCCAGGAAGGTCAATGTGGGGAAGAACGTGGTAAGCCAGCTGCTTGGCGGGTTTAAGTCAGCCTGACATTGAAGATCTGTGAGGTATAATTTTTCCCTTCTTCAAGCAAACACAATTTACAGTCCCAGCTATGACACCTTGCTGGCTGACGATGCACATAGTCCATTGACAGTTTGTGGAGCATCCCTTCTTCTTCTTTTTTTTTAAAAACCTTCCCTCAAGCCCCAGTGAGATTCAAGATCAACTGAATAGCAGGCTGAGGGCGAGGCCTGTCTTCAGTTCTGTTCTTCTAAATGGCCCCGAAGAGGCAGAAGCAAGTAAGAAGGTGTTGAAGATCTGGCTTTTGGGGCCTTTGCTATGATGTCGCTGAGCCCTTAAGACGGCCCTGGGAGGTCACCCAGGATGACCAATGGCAGGATGCTATTGCGTCCAATTCACAGAAGAGGGAACTGAGGCTCAGAGACGTTGAGTAGCTTGCCTGGGATCTTTCAGCTAGGAAATGTGAGAGTCCAGGGCCCACCCTCCTAACTGCTTCTGCTGCTCTTGAACGGCTAACTTGGCTGTGGAAACTGCTTTACCAAAGACCGTCTTTGGTAAGAGTCCCAGGGCTGCCAGGCCCCGGAGCCCGGATCCACTCTGGGCCCTGCTCACCCTGCGCTCGGCAGAGCTGGCCAAGCACGCGCATCCACGAGCCTGGCTAGGATGGCTTGTACCATTTAATAAATTTTGCTTTTTAAATATTGTTAAAGAATGCATTAACCACACAATACCAGAGCAAAGATGAAAAAGAAGGTTGGGAGTTAATTTTATGGATTCCTGTAAGAGGCCTGAAATGATAGAAAATGCCTTTCAAAGCACGCACAATATCACAGCAACAAAAGAGAAAGAGAGCAAAACAGAATGACAACACTAGGTTACTGTTTCTCCTTTACATCTTTAGGGGTTAGCTACCACTGAGAAATGAGAAGGCATGAATCTGTAATTTCTTGTCTGCTAACACCCGAAATGCTAACATCATTTAATAGAAAGATGCGCCCATTCTAACTCACTCTTCATGGGTGCTTTAACACAAAAGACTTTTTACTGTTACCATTTACATTTTCTTTCTTTCATTCATTCACCTATTCATAATTCATCCAATAAACATGCGCTGAGCTCCTATTCCATGCCAGACCCTGGCTGGGCCCTGGAAGGAGGCGAGAGAATATTGACCTGCATCACGCTTAGGACCTGACCTGAAGCCTTGTGGTCTAGTGGAGGAGACAAGGCAGGGACCGAAATAATCAAGTGGAATGTAGTCACAGTGCCCCACGAACCACAGGGCACTCAGCTGGAGGTTCTGAGGAGGGACAGAGGACTTGCAGCTAGAAAAAGAATTTAGGAGGCCTGCCCAAGCCCTGGCTTCTCACGATGACCAGGAAAAGGATCTAAGCCTGCCTGGCAACATGGGCTGGAAAGAGTCCTGCTTGCCAGGCCCAGCTTGGCAGCAAGCAAAGTGTGCAGCCTGGGGCAAGTCCCTGCTTCCCTCTGGGCCTGTTTTCTCAAGTGTGAGCTAAGAGCTTTGGACCTCACAAACCCGACAGGCACTTCCAGGGTGAGGAGCCTGAGCTGATCCCAGACGTCTGCGCTTCAAATCCCCAGCCTCTCAGCCATCCTTTTTTTATTTCCAACCACGCAGCAGCCCCCATTAGCTCAACCTTCGAGTGGGAACTAATGGGGCCTGGGACGGAGGGCTGAACTTAGTAGGTGGCCAAACTACTTTCTGTTGCCCTCAAGTCTTGAGAACATCAATTGAAGACCCTTGTTCCCAATATGTCCCCACGCAAGAGTGACGCCAATGCCAATAATGTCAAAATGTCCATCAAACAAATATCCCTCTCTCCTGCCACTGCCCCAACCCCTTTATCTGGGAGATACAAAACAAAGTACACTAGAGGGGATAAAATCCAGCTCAAGCGAACTGCGAGGTAAATTAACTGGAATGCAGGAGCCCTCTAGAGGGCCATTATAACTGGCCACTCTTGGGGTTTCCTGGATACCACTGGGAACCAAGGCCCTTCTTGAGCAGCTTAGCAGGCAGTGATTCTGCCACTCATGATGGCCTCTGAGCACTGGGCTAGAAGCCTCTGAGTGGAGAGGGCTGTGGGCCCAGAAGGAGCTGATTCCACCCTCTACCGCTCTCGTGGACACTTCCAAAGGGTTGGTGGTATTGTTATCCACCCCCATACTGGCCTTGACCCTCAAATGCCTCTGAGGAGCTATGGTACATCAAGATTCCTGGGGGCTCACTCCCTGTATTTGTTTCCTAGGGCTGCCATACAAATTGCCACAAACTGGGTGGCTTACAGCCAAAGAAATGTATTCTCTCACGTTGTGGAGGTCAAAAGTACAAAATTAAGGTGTCAGCAGGGCCACCCTCCTTCCAAAGGCTCTGGGGTAGAATCTGCTCCATGGCTCCCTCCTAGCTTCTGGTGACTGTCAACAATCTTCAGTGTTCCCTGGCTTGTAGGCACGTTGCTCTAATTTTTGCTTCAGTTTTCACATGGCCTTCTCCTGTGTGTGTCTTCTCCTCTTCTGGCTCTCATGACACTTGTCGTTGGATGTAGGGCCCATCCTAAATCCAGGATGATCTCACCTCGAGATCCTTAACTTGGTTACATCTGCAAAGACCCTTTTCCCAAATAAGATCACATTCACAGGTTCTGGGTAGACATATCTTTGGGGGGGGGGGGCACCACTCGGTGCACTATACCTCCTTCAAAGCCACTGTGTTTTTCTTAGCCAGTTGGCAGCATTCAGGCAAAGAGAGATTCTGGTCCAGGCAGTCAGTGTTCTCATCGCTTCTGTTGGACAAGAGCATTCGGAAAGACTTAGCTCACAAGACCCCTTCTAATAAAGCATGAACTCTGGAGCCAGGCTCCCTGGGTTTGCATCCTGGCTTTGTCGCTTCCTACCTGCCGTGTGACCCTAGGCAAATCGCTTCACCTCTCTGAGCCTCAGTTTCCTCATCTGTAAAATAGGGATGACAGCAGTGCCTACCTCGTAGGAGTAAGGCTCTATAAGTGTTTGCTATTGTTCCCAGTACTCTGTTGTGATCGCTACTGAGGCAACCTCATATCGTCCAGAAGCAGAATCATAACTGGAATGCATCAGAGCTGGAAGCAACCCTAGAAGCTATTGACTCCCCAGCAGCCTCGGTCAACAGAAAAAGGGAGGCTGCCAGGGTGCATTAGGCATTTACATGGATGCCTTTGATATAGATGTCATGAGAATGAGACTGTTTTCAGGCAAAGGAACCAGAATTTACGCCATCAAGGAAATGTCTCCCTTCAGTCATCCCCTTGAGAGGCTTTACACGTTTTCTCACACTGTTGCTCAAACCCCAGGGAGCTGTGGAGGCGGCCCTCAGAGACAGTTTATGAATCACACCAGCCTTTGTAGCCAGATCCAGCCTTTCCTGGTTTAACCATCTACCATCTCCACATTCTCTCGGAACGCCTTTTGGGTGACTGACAGTCACCCTCAAATGAGAAAGAGCCATTCCAAGAATGGCTAGCCAGCTCTGAAGGCAGACCCCTAAGGCAAGGCCCACAAACACTATAGATACGAAGCACCCACTTAAAACCCCACATGGGGGGGTTCGATGACAGTGAGCCTGCTGCCATTTCCCAGTACTGACTGTCACATCCCCTTACCTCATTTTGTCCTCCATAACCCTGTGGCTAGAAGCTCTACCATCCCTTTACTAGTGAAGTCACTGAGAACCAAAGAGGCTGAGCAGCTTTCTCAAGGTCACACAACTAGTCCTTGTCAAAGGGGAGAGTTGAACTTAGACTTCTTGCCTCCAAAGTCATCAATTTTTCTGCCACCCCAGCATGAACACAAATGAGTCCCATTACTTTAGAGGCATCTCTTACATGTTTAAAATAATTTTCTGATTGTCTACTTTGTCCTCATTCCCAGTCTAAACTTGGGGAAAATCGGGATCAGTCTGCTATGTGCTCCAGGCTGAGCCTGGTGCTTTGCTTTGCAACCAACAACCTGTGTGCAAATACTAAGAGATACCAGCACAGTCTGGTACCAATGGCCTTTAAGTTTTCCTAGTTTTTATGGTCCTAGGTTTCCCTCTGTCCCATCTGTAAAATGGACATAGTGATAACAGAAGAGAGAGGGTTGGCCTCAGAGGGATTTTGTGAATCCTGGCCTTTCCAAAGATTAGCAATTGGAAGTGTTCTCCAGTGGGGCTAACAGGGGCACCTTTGAGCTGTCCTGCCAATAACAGCACTGGCCCAGGAAGGAGGTGGCACTCAGAGTCCTGGCAGCTTGGATGGGGCACCAGCAGGAGACGCTAGAGAGCAGACAGCCACAGAGACGTGCACGCGATTCCCGAGGCGGCGGAATCAAGGCTGCTCCTCACGATGCTTTATGCAACTGGAACAAAGTGAGAGAGGGAGGGAAGCGAGGGGGAGGGGCACAAGTGCATTTTCTCATTCTATGCAGAAAAATAGGACATTTTAGGATGGAAAGAGGCCAGAAAGCCCACAGAGAGCTGCCTCCTCTTTTCCAAGCCCCGAATTCTGGCACAGTATAATTTCCCTCCTAATACTTGTTGAATCATTTTTAAAAGCAAAAACAACCATTCTCACTAGCGGCTTCTATTATTGCCTTCGGTGAATTTGCCTGCGCTGTAACCATCCTCTCTGGGAGGACATGGCAGTGCCTTTCCTCAGGTGCTGAGCTGCCTAGGGATGCTATTCCTCCACCGGGGCCTGGGCAGCAGGGCATTACTCTCCTTTCTTGAATCTCCTGGACCCTGCAGTTCTCAATCCTCAGCAAGCCATGCTTGCCATTCTCCATCCCATTTCAGAAGAAAATCCTAGTCCCTGGATCATTAAAGGGAAATCTTTTCTCCCAGGAGGACCTAGGGCCTTCACATATCCTTCTCCACAGGAAAACTCCCCCACACCCCAGAGGGACAATGTGTCCAGGCCTAACCTGGGAGTTTCATTTTCCCATGAGGCTTTGCTGCCAACTTGGAGAAAACTGCTGGGCCCCAAGTGAAGTAGTCTATTTCTGTTGCCCCCCACCCTGCTCAAGGCTCTTTCCCATCCTGTGCTTGAGCTTAGTCCTTGGTCCCAGCTGTGAGAATGAAATCAAAGCAGTCCTGGTGAGGTGCCTAGAATTTCCTATGCTTTGCCTTGACATGAGGAGACTAGTGACACTGAGACAATGACTGTGTCCTCAAAGACCTCCCTCTGCCCTGTGCAGACTCCATCTTCACCCTTTCCGTGCTGTGCTCTACTTGCCTACTCATCTGCCCACCCCAGTTGACGGAGGGAGGTCTTTGAGGACACAGTCACGGTCTCAGTGTCACTAGTCTCCTCAGAATAGAGCAGAGGGCCTGACTGGAGCAGGTGCCTAGTAAATAAATACTGGTTGAGTGAATGAGGAAAAATGTCGCCAAGTAATCTTTAATATGGGGCCCAAGTGAAAATTAACAAGGAACAAAGAGAGAATTGGGTCAGCCAGTCTGTCAGTCCCTGTCAGCACCTGCCCCTCACAGCCAGACTCAAGGCCTTTCCCCCAGGTCCCAGCCCTGATCCTACCATAGCCCCAGCAGGGTCCACTCAGCAGCTATCTTGCTGCCCCACAGCAGGCAGTCAGTGGGGCTGGGGGAACCCCATTCCCCTGTGCCTACACTGTAGAGCCACTGCCTTTCCCCCACCCCAACCACATTGGCCAAGACCACATGGGTGGGGTCTGCTTCGGTTTCTCTGCTGAGTACTCCAGCTCCTTACTGGACCTGGAGCCCCCCTACACCTCAGTGTGTTTGCATCGGGTCCCGTCTCCCTTCCTGGCTTTTGTCTGGCCCCTCCACCAGAGGTGACAGACAGTCCCCCTCTCCCTAGCAGCTGCTTGGCAGGCTTTTGCTGCAAACGTTCAGCGTTTGGCAATGTACCACCAAGCCCCAGACTTCCAGTGTCCCCAAGCTCCCATTGCCATGGTAACCCACAAGATGAGCCCCACCTCAGATACTAATACCTGCACAAACCACACCCACATTTCCTCACCACTTCTGACAACGCCTGGACCTTCTCAGCAGCTTTCTAAGGGACCTATCTCTACAGCCTTGGCTGCCTCCTTGTCTTCACCAGTCCAACTTGCTAAAGATGCAGCCCAACCCACAACTGAGCCCATCTAGGATACTGCCAAGGGACTGGAAACTGGTACCCCACACCCACAGAGGACAGAGCACTAAGTGTTAAACAGAAGCACTGCCAAGTTTTAATAATAATAAGATTTAATAGGACACCTGTCACCACATTCTCCTCATTGTCTTCCACCACCACTCAAATCACATTGGTTAAAAGCTGCTCTTTCTGGAAGATACACATTCTTCCTTACACACCAGTGAGATCCAAGTGGACAGCTTTCACCAGAGTACTAAATGAGATCATTGCAGACTGACCTCATATCAACACATCCTCAGTAATAGCTACTGTCTCCAGCAACTGGGGCCTCTGTGAACTACTCTCCTCAGGACCCATGTCTCAGAGTAGCTTCCTGGGCAAGGCTTCATTGTGAAAAATTCCTTTGGCACTTTGGCATATAAATTCCCTTGAATGGGGCCCGAGAAAAGCCCATGTATGCTAGAGTACCCTCTATGTTGGGAGGATAAATACCACTAGCCCAATAATGACCCTTTGTTGAGTACCGCCACGTGCCCCCCTATGCCTGGCCCTTCCCATTTCTTCCTCAGAAACACTTTACAGAAGGGTGAAGTAACTTCCCCAAGGGCACACAACTAGTAAGGGCGGGTGGGGGGGGAAGAATCAAGAGTCCAACCCCAAAGTCTTAGCTCTCATTGCCACACAGATTATCTCCATGTCCTTGGGCTAGCTCAAGCTGTCTGAATCAGAATCTTCCAAGCAACACAGAGAGATGAAGTCCTTGGTGATTCAAGATGTTGGAACATGTGGAGAGGGCACCCCTGATAGCTACTGGCTCCCCCAAACAGAGCAACCTGTGGACCTGTCTGTGGGTAAGCAAGCATGAGGCAGCTACTTAGTTAGGATCCAAACAGATATGCTGCTAGCAGTGGCCCAATTTCTCTGGTTGCTCAATAGACTAAATTTCTTGAAGATATGTACTGGGTCTGATTCACTTCAAGATACACTGTAGCACTGAGTACAAGGCTTGAGACAGAGTAGTGGTTTTGGCAGGATCTATGATGAGCACAAGGGAGGGCTGAAGGGCTGCAGGGACTCAGAGGAAAAATGATCACATCAGGCTGGGGGTTCAGATGCTGGGTCTTCAAGTATAGGTCTGATTTTAGACAGGTGAACATAATGAAGAAAGATGTTCTAGGAAAAGGGATGAGCATGAGCAAAGGCTCAGAGAGTCATAGGGTAATAGCAAGACTCAATCTGGCTGGAGCACAAGGTGTGCAGAGGAGGAGATGAAAGGCTGGAGGGAAGTTGGGACCAGACTGTGCAGGTAGAATTGCAGTGCTCATAGCCACTGACAGCTAAGCAGCCATGATGGGTCAAGCACCTGGCCAGATGTTCTGCATTTATTATCCTCTCTTCAATCCTCACAATAGCTCCATGAGGCATTATTATCTCCCTTTGACAGATGAAAAAACAGAGGCTCAGAAAGAAAAGTAGAGTAATTGTCTAAGGTCACATATGAGATAGAGTTGGCATCCGAACTCAGATCTGCTTGGATCTAAACCCAACCATTTTCCCCACTGTTCTAAACTGAATGGATGAAGTAGGGAAGGCCTTGAATGTCTGGTGAAGGAGGCCCTGCTCTTAAGAGGCAGGAGGGCACAGGTACAAAACCTGAGAGTGGGAAGGCACTGTCAAAATGGCTGCGACATGGGCTCTACCAGGACCCGGGGGTGAAGAGCAGAAGCCTTCTAGAAAGCCAAATCCCAAAGCAAGGCTAAGAGGAGTCCCAGGGTAAAGTTCCTGCAAAACTGTTTCTAGCATGGTCTAGGAGCTGCCAAATGGAGGAAAAACATAAGTCCTTCAGATATGATTCACAATGATCAACAGTAAGTTTCCTGTGTATTTAAACCAGGACTGTCAGAAATATGTCAATTTTCAGCTAAACACCTTGGTCCTTCTGATTGGAAGGCTCTTTGGGAAACTGTCCTGAGTCTGTGGCCTTGCGTCTATTTTATCTCAGGGTGAGTTGGGCCTAGGAGATGGCCTCTAGAATTGTCCCAGGCAGAGGCCCCATGTGATAGCACTTGTTTGTTCCTCTCGGGGTCAGGATGGCTGATCTCATGCTATTTGTCCACAACTTTGGCCTGCTCTGTGGCAAATGTCAGGCCTGAACAATCAGAACTACAAATAAACCTGCTGGTCAAAAGATTGGGCCTATCTAAACCTGGAAGTTCCTGCCTGCAAAGGCCTAGTAAAATGTGAAATCTCTAGAAAGTGTGGTCAATGTGCACCATACAGCAGGCTGCCTTAGACTAGAAAGGGCTGGAGAGAGGGTCTAGGCCAACCCCACATAGTACAGAAGGGAAAAGGAGAGGATCCAGGGAGGGCAGAAGGATCTCCCCAGGTCACAGAGTGTGGGAAGCTGCTCTCTGGCCTAAAGCCCAGGACTCAAGTTCTTAAGAACAATTCTACATGTTCTAAATGACTTCCTTTGGATGAGTTTTTTTGTTGTTGCTGCTTTTGTTTGTTTGTTTGTTTTTAGTCCAAATCACCTAAAAACAGAACTCTTGCCTGGTTTTGGTCTATAGACATTTTCTAGCTTCCTCACACAACAACAACAATAATAATAGAAATAGTAATACACCATACTCCTAAAAACAGCGGCCAACAGCACACATATGCAGGTTTCCCTGGACTTTTCACAACATCCCTACGGGGTCAGCAGAGCAGGAAGTTTTAAGCCCATTTTTGCCAAGGAGAAAACTGAGGCTCCAAGGAGCTAAGAAACTCACCCAAGGTCAAGTGGTAGAACTCAAACTTGAACTGAGTAATTCTATTCCAAGCCCAGTGTTCTTTCTATTCCCCACAGCCTTCTCTGTGAGAGTTACAAGTGAAATGGTTTTCTGCAAAACTGAATTGCAGTATTTTCCAAGTTGCTCTCAGTTGAGATAAAGTATTTGCATGTGACTTTGTCCCCCCCAGAAGCTTCCTACAGATCACACCCCCAGCCACCTGGGGCCCCGTACAACTGTTCTAAGCCCCAACTAATGCCACACTCTGCTCCAAGATCACTTTGGGACTTGAACTGGCTCTTCTGCCACACCCTCTGTGAAAGAAAAGACTCACATGCAAATAAGTGGGACATTTGTATTTGCATCTGGGGCAATGCAGCCAAATCAAATATGATGACCACATCAACTAAATATTATAGGCATTTCCTTTCCAGTTTTCCTGCCTGTCACCCACTCAATCTGGTGCAGAATGGCCATGCAAGAATGTGATAAATAGCTTTTCCTTCCTAAACTGGGATTTAGTATGAATAGAGAAGGATCAGAGAGAGAGAATTAACTGTTGAAATATCTGTGGGAAGGAGTTAGGGTCATTCAGGACTGAGCTATCACTGGGGAGAAATCTAGGCATGATATAGATTTTCAAGGCAGTCTTAATCCAAAATCTAAGGCCAGGACATATACTATCTTTGCTGTGCCTCAGGTTACTCAAAGCAGACGAGCCAAGAGGTGGAAACTCTTTGTGAAGAAACAGGTTTGAGCCTGACCACTGCTTGGCTGTCTAAAAGCATGATAGTTTTCCCACCTGGCATTTGTCTCTAAGGACAATGAATGGGTGTCTGCTCTGGGTACATACAGTGGTTGATCGGCAGTAGCCATGAAGCAGGCACGGACAGAACCCACATGAAACCCTCAGTTGGGCTGACAGGAGAATAATTTTTACCCTGACCAGGAGGCCTTCCAGCTCCCTGGTCACAGAGCTCAAATAATAGGCCTGGATGCAGGGAGGCTGGAACGAGAAGGGAGCGCAGAGATGGGATGGGTCAGCTCCCTCAGTCTGAAGCTAGAGGAGCCAAGACCCAGAGATGGACAAGGACTTCTGCCAAGTCAAGAGCCAGGGAAGGCAAAGCTGGGGCGAGGGCTCAAACTGTCAGACCCTGGGGCCATGGTGCTTCTCCCTGCTTCAGGCTGCCTCCTACAACTTAGCCACAGAGCCTGGGGTGGATGAGCTACCTCCCTTATCTCTTGTGGCTTGCCCTGAGGGGAGCCCCTTCCCAGGCCTTAGAAGAAAAAACTGATGGCACTGATGACAATGGCCCCAGCAAAGAGGCACAAGGAGAGGATCTAGGACCTTTTTGCAATAAAAATAAAAGAAGGACCACTTCAGGGGAAGCCCTTTCCCATTGGACTGGTCCTTCCCTCTCAGATATACTATGCTCAACGTTCACCAACTCTACATTTCACTCCTGGGGTCCGGCTCAACCAGGCCTTACTGTGGATCCAATGGGTCCACATTTAACTCCAGGCAGCAGCCTTCTAGTGGATGGAGTGAACAGGTGGCACTTGGAATGTGGTTGAGTAGGTGGCTGACAGAATGGGTCAGCTACACCTATTTTCCTGGTGTGTGTGTGTGTGTGTGTGTGTGTGTGTGTGTGTTCGTGAGAGAGAGAGAACAGACAGACAGACACATAGAGACAGAGATAGAGACAGAGAAGGAGGGAGGGAGAATATGAATGAGGTGGAAGTAGCTGCTGATAACCCAAAGGGAGTTTTGAAGGGAGAACCTGACAGAAGTTCTGAGAAGGCAGGGGTTCTCAGGATCTGCAGTGTGAAGTAACTGAAAATGAGGGCAGGACTCTCATGAAGAAAGTGAGGGGACATCTAAAGGTTGGCTCAGGTACCATGTAGGACACCAGGGCTGTGGGTTAACTTAGGGAATGTACACTTTACAAAGCACTTCCTGACATGCCTCCTTGTTTAACTTTTCCAGTGACACTGAATGGATGTGTATGTGTTGGGGTGGGCGTTGCATATTACCCCCATTTAACTGATGATGAAACCAAGGCTCAGAGAGTTTAAGTAACTCCCCATGGTCACACCAGCAGCATGTGGCAGAGCCAGGACTCAAACCAAGGTCTTCAACATCCCTTATCCCATTCTCTTTTCATTAGACAGTATAGCATAGGGGATAGGAGGCAGGCTCTAGAATCAGAGAGAGAGAAAGAGACTTGGGTTCAAATCCCAGTTCCACTAATTCCTAGAATACTTACTTACCTGATAGGATGTCTGTGACCATTAAATGAAACATTGTAGGATGACAGTATATACTTAACAGAAGGCCCAAAGACCCTCCTTGCTCTTCAGAAGATAAGTCAGAGGGAAGCATGATTGCCAGCACTACCTTCAGCCTCCCAGCATCGGCACTCTGGCCATTCCACTCAAGGTGGGGTGATGTGGAAAGGAGATACAGCTCTTGTTGTCTCTTTTTCCCTATACATCCATCTCTGCTGCTTGCCTATCCCCCACACAGCACTCTGGACTTCAAGCTCCTGGCCCCATTCCTCTGTTTCCACACCTGCCAGCACTGGCCCAGCGCTCAGCTCTGCAGCCTGATCCTGCTTGGGCCACTCCACATGGACATTGATGAGAAACAGGTCAGTGATGTTTCCTGAGCCTCTAATCACCTTCCACACCTGACCTTTCGCTTTTCTTTTCTGTCCCTTCATAAGGGAAGGAAATCCTTTTCCCCTCAGCCTGGGATGTGGAAGGACTTCCCAGACCCTCCCTCTGAACTCACAGGCACAGCTGACAGAAGGACTTGCCATAAAAGAACACTGCTTCCCTTGTCATTGATCCAGTCACTTGTGAATCAATCCCTAACTGAGGGAGTGCAGTTCCAGATCAGCCCCCCATGCAGGCTCTTCCAAGACAGAGACCAAGACACTGCAGGCTTGGCTGGCTCCACAGCCTTTCCCTAGATATTCTCATTTTGGCTCCATAATCATGCCTGCAAGAGTTACCATCCCATATTATGAAATAAGGAACAGAGGCTCATGGAGGGTGAGTCTTGTCTGTCCATAATCACAAAACCAGTAAGTAGCTCAGCTGGTATTTGAAGTCAGGTCTCTCTGTGTCCTAAGCCTACGTTCCTTTGACTCATCAGACTGGACAGGGAAGGAGAGAGACAGGAAAAGGTTTATGGGGATCTCTCCCTCTCCCAAAGGGGATCTGGGCCAGATCAGAGGAAACAAGGGGTATGGGCTTCTGGGCCAGATCAGAGGAAACAAGGGGTATGGGCTTCTCAACTAGAAGATGCCATGGCCGAGCTGACAAAGAACCACATGGGACTACATGGCTGTGGGTTTAAATCCATGTCTGCCTCTTACTAGTGGCCTGCTCAATTAAAGGCAGGCTTTGGTCATGGTAGTCCTGACTGACAATGTACAGTGTCGTCAAGAGAGTGTGGGCCAGAATGGGTACCCCTGTTCTGTGTCCCAATAGTATTCTGTGTAGAATTTCCATCCCTTTAGGGCCCTTACCCTAAACTGCCATTACCCATTGCTATGGGCTGAATTGTGTACCCCCAAAATTCATATGTTGAAGTTCATTGCCTCATTGTGACTGTATTTGGAGATAGGATAGGCCTCATCATGCCTCACTGTGACTGTATTTGGAGATAGGATCTTTCAAAAGGTAACTAAGTTAAAGTGAAGTCATCAGAATGGGCTCTAATCCAATATGACTGGTGTCCTTTTAAGAAGAAAAGATTAAGACACAGACATGCACAGGCAGAAGGCCATGTGAAGATGTGGGGAGCCACAGAGAGAGAGCTGGAACAGATCCTTCCCTCCCAGCCTTCAGAAGGAACCAACTTTACCAACACCTTGATTTTGGACTTCCAGCCTCCAGAACTGGAAGGCAATAAATTTCTGTTTTTCAAGCCACCCAGTCTATGGTACTTTATTACAGCAATCCTAGCAAATAAATATACCATCTATCTTCTTTGATTGACTGTGAGCTCCTTGAGGGCAGAAACCCAGCAACAGTCCAGTGCCTGGTGCCCAGTGAATGGTCAGTCAAGAGTTGCTGAAGGTGACCTTGCCTGGGGTGAGAAGAGAGAACATTAGCCTGGGAGGCTGACTGCTCCATTCCTCTCAGGACAGGTCTGGGGGGCCTGCCTGCTGGCCCCCTCCCTAGATCTTCTGCTAGACAAAGAAGGCATCCTTCCTCATGGAAGAGGGTGTGAGCAGTCCCCTGCTGAACAAGCAGCCAGCAGAGCCTAGGAGCGCATGTTCCTGAAGACTCCAGGCCAGACTCCAGGCCATTCTGGAAAATACTCGGTTCCGGTTCTCTTCACCAAACAGCATGGAGTGAGGGCATTGAGAGTCAGGTTCTGGTCTCACTCTTCCCTGACCTGAGAAGAAACAAACCCTCTGGGGATTGGAGAAAACTTCACAAAGTTGATGATATCAGAGCTGCAGCTTGAAGAATTCATAGGAAAGAACTGTGGGGAAGAGGAAGAGAATTCCAGATAATAGGGACTGCACAAACAAGATAAAGCAATGTGCAGGTATATGGGATGCTCAGGGAACAGAAGCAAGTTTGGGATGGCTCAAACATGAAGATTGTGGAAAGAGGGTGGCCAAGATCTTGGAGAGTTGAGTGGGAAGTAAAATGTTGGAGCAGGGAGGGCCCTGTGGAGATCTAGGCCTTCTGAGTGGGTGGCATGAATTTGCAATGGTAAAGAGGTCCTTCACACTGCAGGCAGTCTCGGGGACAGTCTGGAGCAATAAAGACAAGTGAGGGGGCTTCTACCAACACCCCTGTGAGACATAAGTAGTCTGAACCCCAGAAGTCAAATGATGAGTAGCAGCTGAGGAACAGTGAGGAGTTTCTAACTGGGCAGCTGGGGACATGGTGGGCCTCTTGGCCAAGACCTAAAACTGTCTAGCCCTGCCTGTATGCTTCCCAAGGTCAGAGGAACTTCCATTCTCTCCACAGAGCCTACTGCTAAGCTCAGTTCAAGGGCCCAGCAGAGAGCGAAGCGTCTCTCAGAAAAAGTTTGTAGACCAAATTCATATGCAGAAGGAACAAATGCTCAGCTTCTGTTTTAACACCATAGAAAAATGCTCTGTCCCACAAAAGACACAGGGGATGAAAAGTGGGAAGACTTCATTGTGAAAAGCAGCCAATATTTAAATCCCAAACCTCAGAAGCACTCATGGAAGTCAGTTCCTGATAGCAGAGGAGTTTAAACTTAGGAAATGCAATAGCTCATTGTGATTTACATAGTCATGCAGAAGGGGAGGAAAGTTCATCTAAAGTGAACCAGCTCCATCTAGCAACATTAATCATCAATGGCTTGGCATCTATTTTGGCCTAATAATACAGGAAGAAAAGGCCTTCTCAGGGCCACGGAAAATTCTGCTTTCAGAAAAAGCCCTTTACTTAACTCCAACAAGCCCCCAGGATAAATATGTCCCAGAAGTCCCCTTCTGTGGAAGTTCTACAAAGCCCTGAGGGGCGTGCATCATACACCCCATACCCTGGAAAGACATTAAGTCTCTGCAAGATGCCCATAAGACAAAGGGTGTGTGTCTGAGTCCTTGGTCCTGTGCCCTAGTATATTTGCTCTGGCATATAAATGACATCCTATGCTAGAGATGATAGGGCTGAGCAGTGAGAGAAAACTTATAGCTCTTCTGGAATTTGTGCTCAGCAGAGCAGGTAAGGCCTTCAAAGACAGGTCCACAGAGGCAAGGTTGGTAGTAGAGCTTTTTTTTTTTTTTTAATCTTGATAAAATCATCTGGTAAAGTCAGTGACCATTAATTTGGCTAATTTCTTTTCTTACCCAAATGATCAGGTGTTTGCATTAACCACGAAATGAGTCTAAATGGACTGTTTGTTCAACTAGGTCCTTGACTATGGTTAGGCATAGAGGGCTTTGTGATTTAGAACTGGGGATTGTCTGTCATAGTTAAATGGTCCATCAAGGAGCAACAGATTAAGAATAGGCCTAAGTGGTATACCCAGACAGTGAAATACTATTCAGCAATAAAAAGAAATGAGCTATTAAGCTATGAAAAGACATGGACAAACCTTAAATGTATATTGCTAAGTGAAAGAAGTCAGTCTGAAAAGGCTACATATTGTATGGTTCAATATATATGACATTCTGGAAAAGGCAAAACTATGGAGACAAAAAAAGGTCAATGGTTGAGGAGAGAAAGGGAGTGATGAAGGGGTAGAACACAGGGGATATTTAGGGCAGTGAAACTATTCTGTATGATACTGTGATGGTGGACACATGATCTTATGCATTTGTCAAAAACCACAGAACTGTACAACACAAAGGGTGAACCCTAATGTAAACTATGGATTTGAGTTAATGATAATGTATCAACATTGGTTCATCAATTGTAACAAATACACCACATCAATACAAGATGTTAATATTAAGGGAAACTTGTACATGAATGATTATAGCAGCATTACTCATTATAGTCAAAAGGTGGAAACAATTTCCATAACTATCAATGAATGAATGGATAAATAAAATGTGGTGTATCTATATAATGAATATTATTTGGCCATAAAAAATGAATAAAGTACTGATACATGCTGCAATACGGATGAACCTTGAAAACATTATTCTAAGTGAAAGAAGTTAGTCACAAAAGACTATATACTATGAGTCCATTCATATGAAAGTCCAAAATAGTGAAATCTATAGAGACAGAAAATAGATCAGTGATTGCTTGGGTCTGGGTGGGGTGAGAAGATAGAAGGGTTGATAGCTAAAGCAAACAGAGTTTCTTCTTGAGGTGATGAAAATGTTCTAAAATTCACTGCAGTGATGGTTGCACATACCTGTGAATATACTAACAACTATCAAATTGTATACTTTGAATTATATGGTATGTGAATTATATCCTTAAAAAGCTGTTAAAACCCATATATTGGAAATTTTCCAGGTGATTTCTTATTTGATTGCTTGGCAGTCAGAGAACATCCTTTGCATGATTTAACTTCTCTTAAATTTATGAATACTTTTTTATAGCCCAGAATATGGTCTTTCTTTGTGAACATTCTGTGTGCACTTGAAAATGATGTGTATTCTGTTCTTGTTGGATAGAATGTTCTATAAAAGTCAATTAGGTCAATTTAGCTGATACTATAATTCAAGTTTTCTATATCCTCACTAATATTCTTTCTATTTGTTCTATCAGTGACTGAGAGAGGAATATTGAAATCCCCAACTATAATTGGGACTTGACTATTTCTCCTTACATTTCTTCCAGCTTTTACTTCACATATTTGAAGCTCCCCTATTAGATGCATACACATTGTGGACTGTTATGCCTCTTGATGCATTGACATCTTTATTATTATGAACTATTTCTCTTTATCCCTGGTAATATTCCTTGAACCAAAATCTACTTTGCCAAATGTTACTAAAGCTACTCCAACTTTTTTTTTAAAGATTTTATTTATTTATTTGACAGAGAGAGACACAGCGAGAGACGGAACACAAGCAGGGGGAGTGGGAGAGGGAGAAGCAGGGAGCCTGATGCAGGGCTCGATCCCAGCACCCTGGGATCATGACCTGAACCGAAGGCAGACGCTTATCAACTGAGCCACTTGAGTGCCCCTCCAACTTTCTTTTCATTAGGGTTTGTTTGTTATGTATTTTTCTTTTAAGCTATATGTGTCCTTATATTTAAAGTGGGATTCTCATAGACAGTATATAGTTAGGTCTTACTTTTTTACCCAAACTGACAATCTTTGTCTTTTAATTAGAGTGTTTAGAACATTCATATTTAATGAAGTTATTTTCTTGGGTTTAAATCTACAACTTATCTATCAATATTCGTCTCTCAGTCACTGATAGAACAAATAGAAAGAATATTAGTAAGGATATAGAAAACTTGAATTATAGTATCAGCTAAATTGACCTAATTGACTTTTATAGAACATTCTATCCAACAAGAGCAGACTGTACATCATTTTCAAGTACACACAGAATGTTCACAAAGAAAGACCATATACTGGGCTATAAAAAAGTCTTCATAAATTTAAGAGAAGTTAAATCATGCAAATGCTATCTAATTTTTATTTGTCTTATTTGGTCTTGTTCTTTGTTTTCTTTTATTCCTGCCTTATTTTTGATTAATTATTTTTATGATTACCTTTATCTCCAGTATTGGTTTTATTGGCTAACTCTCTTTGTTTCATTTTTTGATTATTCCAGGGTTTACAATAAAATCTTTAACTTAGCATAGTCTACCTTCAAGCAATATTATACCATTTCACATATACATCCTTTTTCTCCTTGTCCTTTGTGCTACTGTTGTCACATATTTAGTTTCTTATTATAAATATCACAACACACTGTTATTATTTTTCACTCAAATGGTTAATTTTCATTTAAGGATAATATAAAAATAATTTTTAAATAGTGTCTTTCATGTATACTCACATGTTTACAAATTCCAGTGCTCTTCACACCTTTGTTTGATCCAAATTTTCATTTGGTATAATTTTCCTTTTGTCTGAAAAACTTCCTTTAATATTTCCTTTTTTTAAAGATTTATTTATTTATTTGAGAGAGAGAAAGAGAGAAGAGCAGGGGAGGGGCAGAAGGAGAGGGAGAGAAGCAGACTCCCCGCTGAGCACAGAGCCCAATGTGAGGCCTGATCCCACGACCCTAAGATCACTACCCGAGCCAAAAGCAAGAGTCGGACACTCAACCCTCAACTGACTGAGCCACCCAGGCACCCCCCTTTAACATTTCTTGTGGTGCATGTCTGTTGGTTATCACTTCTCTCAGCTTTTGTCTGAAAAGTTCTTATTATAAAATCACAAAAGAAGACAATAAGAGAGGAAGAAAGAAACAAAGGAACTACAAAATAATTAGAAAACAACAAATGGCAATAGTAAGTCCTTACTTATCAATAATTACTTTAAATGTAAGTATTAAATTCTCTAATCAAAAGCATAGTGTGACTGAATGGATTAAAAAACAAGATACAACTATATGCGGCCTGTGAGAGACTTACTTGACCTTTAAGGACACACAGGCTGAAAGTGAAGAGATGGAAAAAGACTTTCCATGCAAGTGGTAGCCAAAAGACAGAAGAGGTAGCTATAGTTATCCCAGAAAAAAAATAGGTTTTAAGTCAAAAACTGTCACAAGAGACAAAGAAGGTCATTACATAATGATTAAGGGGTCAATTCATCAAAAGGATATAACAATTATAAATATACATGCATCTAACATTGGGGCACCTCAAGATGTTAAGCAAATACTAACAGATATGAAGGGAGAAAAAGACAGCAATACAATAAAATAGGGGACTTCAATACCCCACTTTTAACAATGGATAGATCAAGCAGACAGAAAATCAATACAGAAAGAGTGGACTTGATGAATAATAGAGACCAAATGGACTTAACAGACATATACAGAACATTCTGTCCAATAGCAGCAGAATAAACATTCTTCTCCAGCACACACAGAACATTCTCCAGGATAGATCATGTTAGGCCACAAAACAAGTTGTAACAAATTTAAGAAAACTGAAATCATATCAGGTGTCTTTTCTGATGACAATGGTATGAAACTAGAGATAACAAGAGGAAAATTGGAAAATTCACAAATATGTGGAAATTAAACAACACAATCCTAAACAGCCAGTAGGTCAAAGAAGAAATCAAAACAGAAATAAAAAATATCTTTGAAACAAATGAAATGGCAACAAAACATACCAAAACTTACAGAACACAGCAAAGGCAGTTCTAAGAGGGAAGTTCATAGTGATCAATGCCTACATTAAGAAAAAAGAATGATCTCAATAACCTAATTTTACATCTTAAGGAGCTAGAAAAGAGAAAACTAAGCCCAAAATTATCAGAGGGAAGGAAATAACAGAGATAAGATAAATAATAAGGATTAGAGCAGAAATAAATAAGACTAGAAAAACAATAGTAAAGCTCATCTTCATTTCCGGAAGATACTTATTTGCACTGGGTATGGATGTACAGGATGACTTTTTTTCCTTCAGTACATTTAAGATGCCACTCCACTGTCTTCTAGCTTGCATGGTTTCTGACAAGAAGTCTGATGTAATTCTTATCTCTGCTCCTCATGTAATATGTCTCTTCTCCTATGGTTGCTTTTAATATTTCTCTTTTTCAGTGTTTTTCAGCAATTTGATTCTGATGTGTAATGATGTAGTTTTCTTTACATTTATTTTGTTGGAGTTTATTGATATTCTTGGATCATTGGATACTTAATTTTCATAAAGTTTAAAAATTATCCAGCCATATTTTTTCAAATATTTTCTGCCCTCCCACTCTCCTGACACTCCAATTGTGCATTATGTTTGATCACTTTATGTTATCACAGGTCACAGGTCACAGATGCTGCTATGTTCTTCGCCCCCCCACCCAGTCTTTTCTCTCTGTACTTTGTTTTGTATAGTTTCTTTTGCTATGACTTCAAGTTATCTAATTTACTGCAGTTTCTATTCTGTTAATCCCATCCAGTACATTTTTATTTCATATATTTTTCATCTCTACCAGTTTGATTTGAGCCTTTTTATATCTCCCATTTCTCTCTTTATTGTGTCCATATTCCCTGCACCTTCATAATCATATACAATATATTTATAATAGCTATTTTAATGTTTTTGTCTGCTAATTCCATTATCTCTGTCATTTTTAAGAGTCTGTACCTTTAGATTGGTATTTCTCCTGGCTATGAATCACATTTTTCTGCTTCTTTGTATGGTTAATACTGTTCGATTGGATACTGAACATTGTGTGTTTTACATTGTTCGGTGGTGGATTTTGTTATATTCCTCTAAATATTGTTGGGTTTTGTTGTGGAAAGCAGTCAAGTTACTTAAAATCAGTTCAATTCTTTCAAACCTTGCTTATAAGCTTTGTTTTTTTTTATTTTTAAATTTTTTTTTTTTAAGATTTTATTTATTTGCAAGAGACAGAATGAGAGACAGAGAGCATAAGAGGGAGGAGGGTCAGAGGGAGAAGCAGGCTCCCTGCTGAGCAGGGAGCCTGATGTGGGACTCGATCCCAGGACTCCAGGATCATGACCTGAGCCGAAGGCAGTTGCTTAACCAACTGAGCCACCCAGGCGCCCCGCTTATAAGCTTTGTTAGAGCATGTCTATGGCAGCCTTTAGTCTAGGGATAATTTAGGCCTATTACTAAGACAATATCTCTTTAAGGACTCTACCTGATATCTTAAGTACTACAGGTCTTTCCACACTGGTTGGTGGGAACATGAACTATTCCTAGCCCTGTGTAAACTCTAATTGTTCAGTCTACTGCTTTCTGGTGTCCTTTCACTGACCAAGGGTAGTTTTTATTCTCATGCATGTGCAGATCAGAATTCAGTCAATAACTCAAGGAGACCTTCTGCATATCTCTGAAGCTGTCTCCTTATGTACAGATTCTGGTTCTTTAGTAGTGTTCTTTGCAATTTCCAGCGTTCTTGGCTTCCATGAACTCTTATCTTTGTTTCTCCTATTGAGCAAGCTCTCTAGCATTGTTTTGGGTTCCCCCTTTCTCTGTTGAAGCCTACATAATGAGTACAGGCAATAAGCTATGGCACTCATGGGGCTCACCTTACTTGTTTTCCCTCTGTTAGGAATCACCATTTTGCACTCTTGTACTGCCTGTTTTCCAATGTCTGAAAGCCATTATTTCATATATTTTGTTTGGTTTCCTAGTTAAGATGGAAGGTAATCATTCCCTGTTTTTCCATTATGGCTGGAAGAGGAAGTCCCACTTTATATTAATTTTTATATTTTTTATAAGCACAAAATGTTTAATAATTTAAAAAATATATATTTTAAGAAAACAATTATTTTGTTCCTGACAGTATTTTTTGTGTGCATGCCATACATCTGGCCATAAAGAAAAGAATGATGTAGGGGCACCTGGCTGTCTCAATAGGTAGAGCATGTGACTCTCAATCTCAGGGTTGTGAGTTTGAGCCCCAGGTTGGTCATGGATCCTACTTAAAAACAAAAAAGGGAAAAAAAGAAAGAAAAGGATGATCTAGACCAGTTTCTCAATCTCAGAACTACTGACATTTTGGACTGGAAAATCCGTGAACATGGGAGCTGTACCATGCACTCACTGTAGGATGTTTAAGAGTTATAACAACCAAAATGTCTCCAGTCATTGCTAAATGTCCCCAGGGGTAGGGGTTGGGGGAAGCATAACTGCCCTTGATTGAAAACCAAACTTTCAACATCATAGCAACTCAGAGACCATCCCCTTTTATATAAAAGTTGGGAAGCCTAAAACACTTAACAGGGGCATATTGAATGGGCACAGAAGCCAACCTGAAAGAGTTCCCAATGTCCAAAGTTGAAACAATCTGAGCAATGAGCAAAAAATAACCAAAACATGAAATAAAATCCATGAATTCATACTGACACAAATAAATGTGGGAGAAGGTACAGACTTCCTAATAGAAAAATCCTAATCAATAAACATAGAAGGAATGAGGGAAATAGAAAATCACCATCAGAACACAACAGTGATAAATGCTGCAGGGGGTATCTACAAGTGGTGCTGTAATAAGTCTTATGGGCAAAAATTTAAGCAGAAACAGTATGTCTAGGGCACCTGGGTGGCGCAGTCAGTTTAGTGTCCAACTCTTGGTTTCAACTCAGGTCATGGTCTCATGGTAGTGGGATTGAGCCACATGTCAGACTCCACTCTCAGTGCAGAGTCTGCTTCAGATTCTCTCTCCCTCTCCCTCTGCCCCTCCCCACTTGCAAGCTCTCTCTCTCAAATAAATAAAATCTTTTAAGAAAAGGAACAGTATGTTTGCATAATCTCAAAGTATTTCCCCTAAAATATTTAGTAATTACAGAGACAGGGAAGGAAATGGTAACTTTATGGTAGAGAATTCTGGCAGAAACCACTTTAGCCAGGGATCAAAATTAGTAATACATATCCCCAGTAGTCCCCAGTAATCCTTACTGATACCAGGCATCCCCTGATATTATGGACTGGTAAAGGCACTTCACCTCAGTGGTAGCCTTCCCCAAAAGGCACAATCTCAATCTAATCATGAAAAAAGTTTAGATGAAACTAAATCAAGGGGCATTCTACAAAATAACTGATTGGTGATCTTCAAAGTGTCAAGGACATGAAAGGCTGATGAACTGTCATGGATTAGAGGAGACTAAGGAGCTGCAATGTGATATCCATAATTGGATCCTGGAACAGAAAAAACACCAGTGGAAAAACTGGTAAAATCCAAATAAAGTCTGTAGTTTAAATAATAGTATTGTACCAAGGTTAATTTCTTAGTTTTGAGGAGTGTACAATGGTTATGTGACATGTTAACATGGAGGAAGCTCGCTGGAGGGTGTGCAGCAATTCTCTGTGGCATTTTTATAAATTTTCTGTAAATCTAAAATTATCTCAAGGGATGCCTGGGTGGCTTAGTTGGTTAAGTATCTGCCTTCAGCTCAGTGTTTAATGTTATTTCCTGGGATCGAGTCCTACATCAGGCTCCTTGCTTAGCGGGGAGCCTGCTTCTCCCTCTGCCTGCTGCTCCCCCTGCTTGTGCCCTCTCTCACTCTGACAAATAAATAAATAAATAAATAAATAAATAAACTCTTTTAAAAAAATAAAATTATCTCAAAATAAAAAGGTTTTAAAAAAAATGGGGCATCCTGTAGTCTCAAAGTATATATGTATCTGCATGTTACAAAAGATCTTACTAAACTAAACATTGGAACCACAGAATCTCAGAGTTGGAAGGGCCCCTATACATCACCTAGTTCAGTTCTTTCATTTAACCTTTGGGGAAAACTTGGGACAGGAAAGAAAGGGGATCTGCCCAAACTGATTCAAATAGTGACAGAACAGGGACTGGAACACTGGAACCCCTTTTGTTGCTCCCAGGTTAGAGATCTTGGTATATTTTCATCATAGTCCTTTGCTCTCACCTCTAAAATACCTGCAAACACTCCTCAAGATGTCTTGGGTACAAGTTATGGCGGACATCTGTTTTATAGAACAGGGGTTGGCAAACATTTTCTGAAGAGCCACACAGTAAATATTTCAGTTTGGGGGAGATATTTGGTCTCTGGCAACTACTCAGCTCTGCTGTTGTATCATGAAAGCAGTCATGGGCAATATGTAAACAAATGTGTGTGGCTGTGTGCCAATAAAACTACAAAAGCAGGAGGTGGGCTGGATTTGACCTGTGGGCCATAGTTTGCCAACCCCTGCTCTAGATCTTTGCTGAAAGATCTTTGTTAGCTCAGGGACATGCACCTAAGATGCATCTCATGTAGTATGGTGACTGGAAGCTATGTGCATGTCCCCAGCTGGGCAAGAGTATCAAAGAGGAGGTCATGAAGGTGAGATCCTGTAAAATGATGAAAGAATGGCAATAAGGTCTCTTTGTCCTTGTGTTAATTGGCCCAAGCAGAGAATGACCAAGTAGTATAAAGGATGTCAAAGACAATAAGCCCATAAATGGAAAGATGAACAGCCACCCCTCTGACATTTCATCATGCCCTTCTGGCAAGGTGGGGGACTTTCTACAGAAACACCCAGAGCTGTGGGGCTTTCAGGTTTCAGAGATAATGAATTAAATCTAATTTCAAAATAGTTGGTCTTTAAGCTAAAACACACACACACGCATACACACACACACACACGAGCAAAGTATTGTGATCTAAAGTGGTTAGAAAAAATGAAAGAGTAAAAAGAGTAATTCTGTTAAGAGAGCAAGATTTATTATTACTCTGTTTAGTATTGACAGAAAGCAGGCATGAGTGAGCAGCCTGAAAATAGGATAAAGAGTATTTTTAAAATACAATGTTTAATGTTATTTCCAAAGAAAATCTTTCCTAAGTTGACTCTTATTTCAAAAATGTTTTTTCTATTTAACAACGGTTATTAGTTATTCTACAGAAGTCCTGTGATGAAAATAATCTTTTGAGATGAGGTAAAACCTCAGTGGTATCTTTCCTTCTCATTTTCCCCCCTCATTTATCTGCAATCCTTAACCACAAATAAAACAAACAAGAAAAATACTAAATATACTGAGCGTGTATTTAAATAATTTCTACTCCTGACAATTACTTGACATTGACATAACGCTTCCATGGGTCTGATTAGCTTGTTGCTTCTCAAGTTAAATATTTCATATCCGCATTTGTTTCCTTCTCTATTAGACTACAATCTTACATGGAGACACACCTTTATGTTCCATCATCAATCACTGAAGTATTGTGGCTCAATTGGTTAGAACAATGTAGAATGCCGGTTTAGTCTGCCTAGGGTTCAGCTAGCAGCCCAACCATCCTCTACCCATGAGTCCCAGGGGTCACTTACTGTTCCTGGGAGGCCACTGGAGTAAATGACAAGAGGGCAGGAAAAGAGTCAGTGAGGACTCAAAACTATGTTAACCAAGAATACCAGATTTCCTGGGACAGACCCACTTCCAATAGTAGGCCTCATTAATCCAGCCCTAAATATATTTGTTGTTGTCAGATCATGGGTTTAGAATTTTAACTTCAGGGCTAGGAGACTTCAGATCCACAAGAAGAGATGGAACAGGGATTAAATGAGACAAAAACTGCGTGAGGCTTCCAAAACCTTGATCACCTTTCCCTATTTGGTATCCTTGCTCTCCCCTGCCTACTTCTCATTAGGGGCTGATTGGCAGTGAAGTCCCTAAAATGAAAAAAGTATTAGCCTGGAAGTGGAACCTGGGATAAGAGTAGCCAGGCAAATCTCTCTGAATGTTCAGTTCTTTATCTATCAAATTTGTATCTAATACCCACACTGCCATAACTGGCTATGAGGATTCAATGTCAGAACGCACGGAAAGAGCCTCTAAAAGCTCTTGCACAAAGAAAGCCTTTATGTTTATTAGGAGTTCACCCCTGGGGCTTATGGGAAAAGGGATCCTGGGTAGCCAGCCTGAGACAAGACATAGTCCCAGAGCTTATCTCTCAGGAAATACAAGTGGGCTTTCCTGCCACCTCAGCCAGCTGCTCCTGCCCCACCATGAGACAAAGAGCTTGGAGAATGGGACCTATGGGTAGGTGGTCAAACAGCTTTCCCTACTCAAAAGCTAGTACCTTCTGAGTGAATAGTGCCATGTAATGACCTGGTCATTGGGTACCTTGGGGGAAGCAGCCACCAGGCAAAAGAATTCTCCAGCAAGCTCTCTCAAAATCCAAATCACCCTAGATCTGACTCTGACCTGAAGACCATCACAGGATACTACTTAATTGAGAAGGCTCTTCCTCACCACTCTTTCCACCCTTATTCACTATCTTTTAGTTAATTGTCAAAAGGTTATGCCCTTTGCAGTCGCTGCTGTTCCCCTGGCTGCCAGGGCTGGAACATTGAGACTGCCTGACAATTTCCTAATCCTTCCTTTTTTTTTTTTTTTTTTAAAGATTTTATTTATTTATTTGACAGAGAGAGCGTGCACACACAGAGGGCGAGGGAGAAGCAGACTCCCCGCTAAGCAGAGAGCCCGATGCATAACTTGATCCCACGACCCCGAGATCGTGACCTGAGCCGAAGGCAGCCGCTTAACTGACTGAGCCACCCAGGCGCCCCGACAAATTCCTAATTCTGATCCTAAATTGAGGACAGCACCATAGCAACACATCAGTATCAGGGCAGAATATCTAGGGTAAACACCTCATCCCAAGTTGGCTTCTGTGGCTTGTTCAGTACATTTGGACTTATTACCCTCTCTAGCTGCTGTGACCTTGAGGAATGAAATGCCATTTTAATAGTAGTGTAAGTAAAGCTAATTTAAGAAGGGAAATCAGCTATATATATATATCAGATAATGTCTTTCAAACTGAAATGAGTGACTTTGGAGTGACTCACGAACTTGGATTATCCTTTTGAATTATCTATGCTTCTCTTCTTTCTTTAACACAACTGAAAGCTGGTATTACCATCACACCTCAATTCACCATAGTGAGAAGGGATTTATTTATTAATATTTGCGAATGGGCACTCTGAAAAAATAAAGGAAAAACACTCTTTAAAAACAATGTCATTGAGACAATGCCTACTTTCATAGAGCTTAACATGTGTTGGCATCAACTACTTGATGACATCTATCCTCAAAGTCAGTTTGCTAGTATGTATTGAGTGTCTGCCATATGTGAAAGAGAACACTCCATCCTGTAAACACAGAAGCTTAAGTGATATTGTCACTTGAGTAAGAAGAGAACAGGAAATGGAGAAGGAACATGAATTTCCGAGTACCTACTACATGTGTGTGCGTCTGTGTGTGTATATATAATTAATATATATATAATTTTAACTCTCCAAAAAACCATGGGAGATAGGTGCCATTAGTTTATGTTAAAAATGAAGAAACTTAAGATGGTAGATATTAAGTAGCTTGTCCATGTCCATACAGGCAGTATGAGGTAGGGCCAGGATTCAATCCCAGTCCCTCTGTGTGCCTTTTTCACTATACTATGTTGACATCTATAAATATGGTTCTTCATATCTGGAGCAGGAAATGTACATGATGATCCTGGACTATCTCATACCTAGCAAGAAAATTTTCAAAGACTACTAGAGTCATGTAAAAAAGACTCAATGAACCACTTAAGAGTTTCCCAATGGCTAATGCAAGACTCAATATGAATAAGAACAATGTATTAAAACACATCAAATATGTTTAAGTCCATTAATTCATGATTATACTTTAAAAAATAAACACTTATTGCCTTTATTACTGGATGCTGGCAAACTAGCTTATTATTTTGAAACAGGCATTTATCTTGCCTTCTTATACAAACTGTACCCTGGGTAACCAAGTAGTAGATGTATAGACATATTCTAGCTAATAAATAAAGAAGGAATAATAAAAGAAAAACATCACCATCTTGCAACCCTTAATGATTAATGAATCTAGACTTGATCATCAATGGCTACTAACATAAAAGTCGAAAAAACCAGGGCACCTGGGTGGCTCAGTCAGTTAAGTGTCCAACTCCTGATTTTGACTCAAGTCATGATTTCAGGGTCATGGGATCGAGCCCCATGTCAGGCTCTGTGCTCAGCACAGAGTCTGCTTGTCCCTCTCCCTCTGCTCCTCCCCCCACTCATGTTCACACTCTCTCTCTCAAATAAATAAATAAATAAAATCTTAAAAAAAAAGTAGAGAAAACCAGATAGTATATGTCACTTCATGGAGAGCACAAAATCATGTATGAAGTAGCCTCATTAAAAACAAAACAAAATGCTAAAAAAAACTTAAACCTGAATCTAATTAAGCCTCTAAAATCAACCACTAATTTAGAGAAAACACAGAAGTCTGAGGATACTTAGACTACATAAGTATTAAACTTAACAATGGGCATGCAATCAGCGAAATCCAGAGTGTGGGAAATGCTACAAGGAAAAACAATCCATTTTCTTCCAAAAACCAATTGCAAGAAGAAAAAAGATTGAAGGGGAACCTACAGATTAAAAGAGACTAAAAGGCTATTATTTTTTTTTTCAATCAATTACGGTATCTAGCCCTTACATAGAGTTTTAGTCAAACAAATAATTCATTTATCCCAACTATAAGATAATTGGAAACTAGAACATTGACTGGATATTTGTTGATTTTAATGAAATTTTGTTCATTTTGAGGTGTGATCATTTCATTGTGTATTTTTTTAAGAGTCCCAATCCTTTAGAAATACATACTGAACCACTCAGATAAAGTGTTATGATGTCTGTGACTTGCTTCAAAATATTACAAAAAGAGGAAAAGTGTGTGTGGTATAGATGACAGTGGCCATGGGTTGATCATTTTTGAGGCTGGGTGATGGGTACAGGAGTCTTGTTATGTCTTGTTACAGAATTCTTTTTTTTAAAGATTCATTTATTTGAGAGAGCAAAGGTGGGGGAGAGCATGCATGTGTGTGGGGGACGGACAGAGGGAGTGGGAGAGAGAGAATCTCAAGCAGACTCCCCACTGAGCAGGGAGCCTGACGCAGGGTTCAATCTCACGCCCCTGAGCTGGACATGACCTGAGCTGAAATCAAGAGTTGAACGTTTAACAGACTGAGCCACCCAGGTGCCCCTTGTTATAGAATTCTATCTGCTTTTGTATATGTTTGAAATTTTCATAATAAAAAGATGTATCTATATAAAACACACACGTTGGGGCGCCTGGGTGGCTCAGTGGTTAAGCATCTGCCTTCGGCTCAGGTCATGATCCCGGGGTCCTGGGATCGAGCCCCACATCGGGCTTCCTGCTCAGCGGGAAGCCTGCTTCTTCCTTTCCCACTCCCTGTGCTTGTGTTCCCTCTCTCGCTGTGTCTCTCTCTGTCAAATAAATAAATAAAAATCTTTAAAAAAAATACAACACACATGCATATGATTTGAAAATACATGCATACATATATATGTGCCCAAATCCCACTTCTTGGAATTGATCCTATGGATATACAGCAGAAGCACAGAATATGCACACATGAGTTATACCAATTTAATCATAGGCATTCAGCATATAGAGAGGGAGAGGGGGAAAAGGGGAGACAGAAAGAAAGAGTGCCAAAGACATAAACAGAAAGTTAGAAGACAGAGTTGAGAGAGACAAAAGACAAGAACTGAAATGGTGTCCAGGTTATACCCACCATTCTGCTCAAGGACCCTGCTATGCCTTAGAGAGAATGTAAGGTGGAAGTTGTGGTTCTGTTACTCCCTCATAAACCTTGGTCCTCATGTGCCTCTCAGAGTGATCATCTCACTGTGATTCTGGTGCTTTAAAAGGCACATATGTCACTCAATTTAGCTCATACCTACAAGGTCTTCTCTTCATCAGGTGCTAAACCAGACTCAACGATCTACTTCAATACTGGAGGACAAACAGGAAAACAGGAATGATGAAGATATGGTATGCCAGCCTTCCTAAGGGAATTTTAAGGATGGTTTTGAGTCTATGGGATTTTCACCTACAATTAGACAATTTAACAAAAGGATGCAAAAGTCCCCTATGCCCCATACACGTGTGCAAGGACCTGTGTAAAAAGATGTTTAATGTATCACTGTAATATTTTAAAAAGTGGAAAATCTTAAATATCCACTAATAGAGGATTGGTTAAACATGGTGCATCCTCATAATGGAATACTTTACGGAGCCATTACAAAGAAGAAGGTAGGTATTTTCTATGCACTGATAGAAAAAGATGTCCAAGACACAGTGTTATGTGAAAAAATCATGTGTCAGAATAATGTATACGGTGTGCTTCTATTTTTGTAAATAACAAAAAGGAATAGAGATATACCGATAGATACATACACACCACTGTGTTTTTATTACAGGACATTTCTAGAAGAATAATTAGGTGTTACAAGAAACTGGCAATAGTTATAGACTGTGATGAGAGGGAATGGGAATTTAGAGTAGAACAGTGACTTCATTTTCATTATATACTTTTCTATATAGTTTGAAATCTTATTATGTACATGTATTTACATTTAAACTTTTGCTGAAGCATAACACACATGTAGAAAAGTGCAAAGCTCATACTTGTACAGCTCAATAAATTAGTATAACGTGAACACACTCTAGTAACCACTACTTGGGCACCAAAATAGAACATCACCATCTCTAGAAGCCCCATCATGCCCCCATCATTTTCGTTTCCTCCCTCTTGAAAATTACCTCTTATCCTGATTTTTAATATCACAGTTTAGTTTTGTCTGTTTTTGAACTTTATAGAAATTGAATCAGACAGCATGTATTATTTAGGGTCTGATTGATTTCAACAAACATGATGTTTATAAGAGTCTTCCAGGGGCACCTGGGTGGCTCAGTCGGTCAAGGGTCTGCCTTCAGCCCAGGATATGATCCCAGGGTCCTGGGATCGAGCTCCACATCCGGCTCCCTGCTCAGCATGGAGTCTGCCTCTCCCTCTGCCCTCCCCCCACCACTTGTGTCTCTCTCTCCCTCTCTCTCACTCTGCTCTCTCTCTCAAATAAATAAATAAATAAAATCTTTAAAAAAAGCTTCTTCCATGTTCTTGCATGTAGCTCTAATTTGTTCATTTTCATTACTATAGAGTATTCCATTGTATAAATGCACAATTTATTCATATATTCACTACTAATGGATATTTGAGTTGTTCCAATTATTTGACTGGTACTAAATAATGCTCTAATGGACATTCTTGTAAATATATTTCAGTGAACACATGCAGTGGAATTGCTGGGTCATTGGGTAGGCGTTTGTTTAGCTTTAGTAGATACTGCCAAACAGCTTCCCCAAGTGGGGTCTGCTAGCAGTGTTTGAAAGTTGAATTAATTTTTCAAACAAATAACAACAAAAACAAAACCCTAATTCAATCAATATAAACAGTGATGATTTGATGGGTATTTCTGCATTATATTCTGTGTTTAATTTGTAAAAATTAAAGTTAAAAACATGAGTCACTGTGTTACCTAATGTGCTTATACAAGGTTCATGTGACAAATCCCAATATGAGTTTCATGTCAGGGAGAAGTTGATCTTTAAAGAGGAATATATCTGCTTTCTAGTTCTCAGGTAAATATATAACAGTGTAACCCTTACACTTGACTGCCAAAAAATTCAGAGTCATAGTCAGTGCTTAACAACCATAACATTCCACTCAACCAAGGAATCTGGTAATACCTACTGCTTAAAATAGACAATTCTGTTCTATGCCTTACTGTGCATTATGTTTAAACTTGCAAGCTTCTTCAAATCCTTTTGGAAGTAAAGAGGATAAATTGTAAATAAATAAACCAAAAATAGTTCTAGCTCCAGATGGTGAAGTTTTAAAAGGAACTTTAAGAAATTAAGGTTAATGCAACCCAAACAACAAAAGTACAGAAAGGAAGCAGTGTTCTATAATGTGAGATTGGTCAACCAGCCTGTCACATAGCTGGTGGCCAAGATAATGTCAGGTTTATATGAGTTCTAGGTCCTCAAGAAACAAAATGCCACGTTTTATCCTAATGGGGGAAGGTGGAAAAAGCAGTGCCCTTCCAGGATTTGAGACCTTTTTAGCAGGACCTATTAAACACATCCTTTCCCCCAGAATCAAGTCTGATTTCTTCTCCTGGAAGTGGGACTAAATCCACCTTTGGAAGGGACAATCTACACAGTCTATGACTATATCTCTCCGTCATGTATGGCCACCCTGGAACATATTCCTAGCTGTGCCTCCAGACAGATAGAATCCCACATTCGTCTTGGTCATTATCAGAAAGAACCCTAACCAATCCAAAGGTCCCTCACCTTTGGATGTTATTCTGATGTTCAGTTAATGCTTGATGAATGTATCGATGAATTTCTTAGATCTTACGGTAGTGACCAGATGGACTCAAGAGATCTTTCCATTTGGCGAGGGACTAAGTCTGCTCCATTTCAAATGGATATCACAAAGAGTAGAAGCTCAAGGGAGAGAGAGAGAGAGCCTCGGCAGAGGTTTCCAGTAGAGTTTCCAAAGATCTGGAATTTAAGTGTAACTTTGAAGAATAGGTAAGGTATAAAGATAATAATTAATGTGATATTTGGGAAATCAAATATGCAGAGCAATGTATCCATGGACCAAAGCAGAGGGAATGAATACCAGGAAAGGAGATTTGGCTCAGTCCATGGAGGCCCTTGAATGCCAAACTATAGAATTTGGATTTTATGCTACTATTGAAGATTTTTGAGTAGAATGAGAAGAGATTATGATGAAAGCAATATTTCAGGAAATGAATCTGGCCATGGTGTGCAGCACAGACTGGACTGAGGAGAAAAATAAGTAGGGATTCCACTGCTATTGCTATGATCCAGGCAACGACAACTGGTGTCTAAAACTCAGTGACAGCGTAAGGGATAGAAAGGCAGAAACAGAGAAGAGTGCAAAGGAAGAATCACCAGGGTTCAGAAGTGATTAGGTGTACAAAAGGAGGCAGAAGGGAGAGTTAAGAATGCCACTGAGGCTTGGAGTGAAGAGATTCATGAGACAAATACCTCCACTACTTATGGTAGCATTCTTTGTAATTGAAAAAGACTAGAATTAATACAAATATCTGTCAGCAGGGATTGACCAGCTGAACAAAGTACAGTTCCTCTTTAGGATAGCATACTATACAGTCACAAAACAAGAACAAGGAAGATCTCCATACATTGACACAGAATGATCTCTAGAATGTTGAGTAAGAAAAGGGAGCAGAACAGTTTTTACAGTACTTGCTACATTTGTGTAAGATATGGGGGTGAAATACAATTACTTATTCTCTTTTGTTTAATATTCAAATACATAATGGATGGATAAGCCAAAACCTAATTAAACACGGTTACTATAGAGGGAGGGAGAAAAAAGAATGGGGGCAGGATGGAAGCAAGACATTTAGAATATCTCCTGTTATATGGTTTTGACTTTGGAACTCTGTAAATGTTTTATATAAATTAAATGTAAAATTAAATTTCAAAAAGGAAGAAAACAATCTGCAAAACTGAGAAAAAATGAAGCAAATGAATCAAACTGTGTATCAAGTTGGTAACATAACCACACAGAGAAAGAAATTACTTTTCAAGGGACTTTGAAACACAATACTTTGACTACCTCCCTAGTAGGATTTATACTAAGGGCAAAAGGAAAAGCAAAGAAATCTTAAACTGCATTCAGTAATCTTAGTAGTAACATTGGAATTGCTCCTTTGAAATTGTTACAGATATAATATAGGGTAATGCAAGTAATTACACAATGTCATTAGGAACCAAGACTTTCAGAGTGAGAGAAATGAGATACAGTTACAAAATCAAACATGTTAAGGAAAAGCCCTATACTCTTAAATTCAGCTTTGAAATATCAGTAGGAATTCATCATGCTTCCTTTTGGAAAAAAAAATAGGCATTTTCTAGCTCTTTCACTAAAAAGAAAAGACTTGACAACCTAGCTGCAGTGAGGAAACCCTGCCTTCAGACTGGGCTCTCTTAATACCATTTCCCATCAAAAGGAACAAGAGCCCCTCGGCAAAATGGTTGACTCCAGGTCTGGGTTTGGAATTGTACAAGATGAGCCTGAAAACAAACCAAAAATCAAGAAATCTATCATGACAAAAGGAAACAAGCCAACTTGAAAGGACCCCCACTGGCCTAAGATGAAATAATTTTAGCAACAAATTGAATAATGACTACAATAGATTGAAACACACTAAATATATAAAAATCTGAGTTCATAACAATACTTGATTGGTCACCATTGAAGGTTGCTAGGATACCAACTCATTCTGAAAATTGATGTTTTTATAAGGGAAGGTATCAAATATTTATCCTGCCCCTTTTTTTGGTATACACTAACTCAAGGTAACTAAATGGTTGAAGAATAAAATTCTTCTTGATACAAAAATCCCAAATAGTGAATGCAGAAGCCATAACAGAATTAGAACAATGCCATTTTGCAACTCTTAATGAAATAATGGACCCAAACAGTAATCATCAATGGTTGTTAAAACCATTAGGTGAAGGGTTGATGGGGACCTTGATAATGGAGGGCTCCAGGTGACACCATTTAAATCCACTGATCAATACAGTAACACTAAAAGTGGGGCAACCAGATATGATTTGCCTCATGAGGTGATGTAATAGAAAGTACACAGCACTGGCTGTGAAGTATTCTTACCCAAAAACTTCAACCTGAATCTAATCAAAGCCTCTAGACATAACTACCAGTTTACAGGAAATACAGGGGATAGAGAAACAAGTTAAATGACAATATGAGAAAACAAATAAATTGAGAATGTGAGACATTCTTCAGGGCAAATGACCTGGTTTCTCCAATGACTCAAAAGCAATAAGAGACTTATGAGACAGAGCCAAATGGAGTGTGTGGGCCCTATTTGGATTCTAATTTTAAAAAGCTAATTATAAAATGACATCTTTGAGAAAATCAGGGAAATCTGAATATGGATTGGGTATGAAATGATATTAATAATTATTGCTAATTTTGTTAAATGTGATAATAGCATAGTAGTTTAAAAATATATACTCATACCTACTCCTTATGCACCAAAAAATATTGAGAGGCTGAGAAAAGAGAAGATGGGGAGAGAGGTCAGTTTGGAGGAAAAAGGATAAGAATTTTTACACATCAAAGGAGAGGACAGAGCCTGGTCCAAAGCCTAGAGAACATTTACATTACAGTGGGGTGTCAGTAGTGGAGGTGGAAGAAGTTCTGGTGAGGAAGCAAGAGGAAGGCTCAACAACAACAAAACAAGGAACAAGGACGGGGTCAGAAAGGCATGACGGAAACCCAAAAAAGTTTGCTCTTAAAGAGGCTAAAGAAGGAAAGCATTTCAAGGAAAAGGTCATCAACGGTGTTAAATTCTGGAACAAGATTGAGGAGAATCAGGCCTCAGAAAATGAAGCTAGCCCTTATCTCACATTCCTACTATATTTCCAAATTAATTCCAAGCTGAGCATTACCTCAATAATAGTAGCAGGCCTATAAGAAAGTGTCTTAGTCTTAGTCATCAGTCTCTATTCCTCATTCATTCCTTCCCTCACTCTACCACTCATTTAACCAGCATTCCCTGAGTCCCTACTTTAAGCCACACCCACTACATCTTGCCAGACCCGCTATGTTCTGCATATACTGAGACAAAATATCTGCCCCCCAGCTCACAGCTTAATGAGGAAGACAGACCTGGAAAAATAATTACCACATAGTGTTAACATTTTTGCAACAGCTTACATATTTTGGGCCAGGCACTAAGGGAGGCGCTAGAGATACAAACATAAACAAGTGGTTCCTGCCCACCAGAGCTCAGAATATAGCTTGGAAGGCAGACGGAATCACAATATATTGAGATATGAACTAAAAATAAATGTACAAATTATCTGAAAGCGCAGAGCAGGAATTGAAGCTAGTAAGGAAGCCCCGTGAGATGGGAACTATTCATATGCCCATTTTACATATAAGAAAATGGGAGTACGGGGAGGTAGGTTGACTGGCCTAAGGCCATACAGCTGTGAGTGGCAGAGTCAGTTTAAGGGCCAGTTTGTGAGAATCAGGATTTCGGGTTTTATCCACTCTGTCAAACTGCCTGAATGCCTCTTCTACGACTCCCCATTTTATTTCTACTGTGCCACCCTGGTTGAATCCCTAGAGGCACACAGCAGGTGCTCAATGAGCATTTGCCAAATGAATAAATGAGCTATGCAACTTCATAGGGCAGTTGGAAAGTTTCACTGAGGTATTAGGCTCATTAGAAGTCACTGTGTGGAATCACTGTGTAAGGTGGCAGGTAAGGATCACTGCTGTGTGGACCACAATTACCCAAAAAAGAAAACATATCCAACAAGTGTGCTGGGATAGCTAGTGACTGGCATCAAGGAGCTCTGAGGTCAAGGGGCAGGGCCTCGGTCACCGGGGCTGGGAGGGCCAGTGGCAAGGGCCAGGCAAAGTCAACCCTAGAGGGCTCATGCTCTGAATACATGGGTTCAGGGACTCAGATCTAGTTACTCAAACTCAGCTCAGAGCACTGACAGCCAACCAGGCCAACCATGCCACTAGCTTGAGGTTCTAGAAAGCCCTCTGAAGATGAAGGTGGAGGAAAAACAGGAGAAGAAAGCAGAGGGGGGAGATAAGGGGGGAAGGCAGAAGGCGGGGGGGGGGGGGGAGGAGAATAGTAGCAGCTAACACCAAAAGCTGCCTGTGGGCCAGGTGCTGAGTGAGTGCATTCCAGGCAGTCAGGTAACCCTCACAACAATCCTATGAGGCAGACAGACTAATATGAACTTCCCCACTTTGTAAATGTTCCCCAGAGACATTAAGTAACTTACCTGCAGTCACAGAGCCAGGATCTGAACTCAGGCAGCCTGACCCCCCAGGCATGGCTCTAATGCATTATATACTTCACTGGGTCTCAGGGTCTTAACTGAGATGGGCTGAGCTTGCTAAGGACAAGGGGCTCTACCCTCTTCTTCCTGTACCTATCTGGGTCCTGCCTGCAGCTAGCAGTAGCCCTAGCTGATGGCTGTACGGGAGACTAGTAAACACAGCAGAGAACTAAAAATCTGTTCCAATTGACTCTTTTGGGTTGTAGAAAGAAGGAGCTGGTGTGGGGAGGGGCAATGTTTCCATCTCCTCCTGTGAACTGCTGAGGTTGCCTGTCCCCTGATCTGTAACAACGAAGATGTTAACAAGGCTTTGTACAGGGGTCCTGCCCTATAGTTTACAAAGCCTTTTATATACATTACTTGATTAATATGTCACTTTGGAAAAACAATTTTAAAAAATCTGGTTCTTGATATTGGAGATTTCCCCCAGAAGACTAAGTATTTCTCTCCACTTCAATCCACATATATTTCCCAGATGTCCTCTGGTCTTCCTGGAATTTCTACTAAGAATTTCAGCTATCCCAACAAGAATGTTCAGACATCACAGTTTCTACCAACATATGGAGCCCAGATCCCCTGGCTCCAAATTCATTTCCCTTTCAACCACAGCTGGGCCCAATACTTCCAAAGGAATGATAGAAAGAAAACAGGCTCCACAGGAGCTGGGGTGTCATTCCTGAGCTTTGTTCTATTAGCCCCCAGTTCAATTCCTCTACCCTACTCAGATCCCCACTGCTGGACCCACTGATCCTTTCACCTAGAGGTTCAGGCCCAACACAGTTCCCAAACCAACCCATCCACAGGCACAGGGTTAATGCTCAGCCTCAGCCCCAGGGCTGGGGGATTAAGAATAGGTTTCCCTCCCAGACCTGCTACCCCCAAAACAGCTGCCTGAGAGGCTGTGATGCTCCCAGACCAGAACTCTTCCCAAGCCCACCTCTTAGACTGGCCCAGTCTTAACAGCTGACCTTCTGCCTTGATTCCCACCCCTAAGTTCTACATGTTGTCCTGCCTACAACCTCAGCCCCCTTTCAAACTGAGCCCTGGCCCAAATGAGATACTATCTTACTTGTGTCTTCCCCCAACACCTGGCACAGAGGATGGCCCTCAATGCCTGACTGTTGGGTGGATGAGCCCCTCTGCTCTGCCTTGTTTTTGTCCATTCTTCTCTCTGGAACTGGTACCTTGGCCCAGTGACTAGGGTTTGGATACTATGGACAGGTCTTCTAGATGATGACTGCCAATTGGCTGACTATCCAAGCAATATCCACGTACCCACCTCTTAGCTATGTGATCTTGAGCAGGATGCTTAACCCCTCCGTCTCTCAGTTTCCTCAAACATGAAGTGGGAAATAGCACTATTACCTCACAGGATTGCTGCGAAGATTAAAAGAGTGAATCTATTTTAAGTGCTTAGCACACTGTCCATGTAAATGTCTGTTCTTGCCATTGTTACTGAGCTAGTTACCCTGGACTCCTTAGTGTTGGCTATTTCCCAGAATGTCACTGTGGCACCAATCTCCTCACCCACTAGCCTGTCTCTGCCTGTAACAAGGCCTTTAACCCAAGCATGTGTCCTGGTCAGTGGCCATATCTAGTACCAGGGCTCAGTCTCCCCACCACCCACACACACACACCGGGCCTGCTTCTGCCATTAAGCCCATCATTCCAGGTGTATAAATGCCACGTTAGGAGGGACACCCACTTCTAACAACCTAAGTTTGAGTAATCAGGCTGTTCTCTCTTGGGCTGGGCAGTCCCTAGAGTAAGCAGAGGTGAAAGAACCAGTATGGTTCAGGGAATCAGCAGACTTGGAGGAGTAAACCAGGGGCACAAAGAGCTGGGTCATGTCTCTGGAAACTAGGTGTGGTTAGCCAACCTTCCAAAGGCCGGAAAGACCACTTCCTCTGATGGTAGAGCCACCCTGGGGAGATTTGCAAAGAGAGCAGGAAGGCAGCTGAGCTGTGTGCTATGTCGGGGGCAGGAGTTCTACCAATGAAGCTCCTGACATAATCAAAACAAAATCCTAGCATCTGAGAGACTTGGGGGTACATTCTAAGAGAGAACAACACCCTAGCAAAAGCACTGTTTACTGCTCAGAGCCCTGGAGGAGCTGGTTCTGCAGACTGCTGACCCCAGGGGTTGTCTGACACAAGGACGCCCACAGAGCTCATTTAGCCCAATGCCCTTCTTCTATAGGTAAGCAAACCGAAGGCTGGTTCTGCCTTCTGCCTGGCTCTTTGAATGGAACTGGCCTATTCACACCGAAGGCCATAAGCAGCACATCAAAACTAGCCTCAAAGAATACCTGGTCTCCGCAACAGGCCCCAGGCATTTCACTGCTCCCTTTCACAACTACACCCCCCCACCCCCAGCTACCACCTGAATGCCTGCTGCATTTGTTCCCTCACTCCAGGCAATGCACTTGGACTTCCTCTGGCTTATGCACTTAGGCTGCCCCTTAGGTCCTTTCAGTGACTGTGCTGCCTCAGGCAGTGTCTGCAAAGAGAACCTTTCCTTCAGCCCCAGCCCAGCCAGTCTCCTCCCCTGCCTCCGCGCACATGCACACAGCTTCCAGGTCATGGGATCCAGGTACTGTGGCCCAGAAAAGGAATAATAATAGTAACATGAGCTCCTTGGCAGAAGGTGAGATGTTTCTAACTTTTAAAATAAAGAACAGAACCCTGGTACAAATTTCAGCTTCAGCTGTGCCTAGCTACATGATCCTGAGGAAGTGATTCAACCTCCTTGAACTTCAGTTTCCTCATCCATAAAATGTAGACTAAACGGGATATTGTACCTAAGTGCCTGGTAATAGGAAGAGCTCACTAAATTGTAGCTAATATTACTAGTAGTAACAGATAATCTAATAACCTCTACATCTTTGCCATCTATCAAGCTGGTGCCCCAGAGCAGTGGCTCAGTAAGTGCTCAGTGAAAAAGATGTTTCTTTACCTGATTGGTACAACCACCAGGTGAGGCAGGTAGAGAAGATACTAGTCTCCCCAGAGATAGAGACCTGAGGCTGGGAGGCTCAGTGACTTGTCCCAAGTCACAGTTAGTCGCAGAGCCTGGACTGGAAACTTCTGTTTCCTGACTTCTTGTTTGGTATTTACTGTTTTATGTCACCTGATCAAATTTAGAGCCAGATAGGAGTTTAGAGATTATCTAGTATAATCCCATCATTTCAAAAATTGAAAACTGAGGCCAGAGAGACCAAAGACATTTCACGAGGCCAAAGAGTTAGTCAGCTGGGCAGTAGAACCCAGGTCTCCTGACTCCCAGCTTAGTGCTCTATCAACAACCCAAAAGCTTATCTTGTAACAATCATCTCACTGTTCCTAGTTCAGCAAACATGGTCATCCTAAGCTCAAAGCTACCACAGCTTTCCAGAAAAACACCCAAGTGGTAAGTGCAAAGGCCTCCTGCAATGACAGGCCCACCTTCAGAGTACCAGATTCATTCTTCGTGGAGGGTGCATTTCCTATGTAATTTAAAAGAATGTGTCAATGTGATGCCCAGTGACCATCAAGAGTGCACCAACAGTCACAAATTTTGTGTGTGGAGTACCATCTTTGAAGTGGACCCTACAGTATTTCTGGAATGTCAAGCATGAGCTCTGAGAAACACCCCACTTGGCAGTTCCTTCTAAAGCAACAAAGACAGTTAAATGAGGCCCAAGTAGCACAGGATATTATTGTTTACATGCGACCCTTATCCCACGGCTGTGGGAAATGGAGCCAAGTTTCACAAGCCCTTTTCTTGCAAGAGATACTTTGCAAAACAGAGAAGGATAGCGTTGCTGCTTGGTCTGCTGTTCTTTCTTGATGTCAGCCCCATCTGAAAATGAAGAATGATGTCCTAAGAATTTAAGCTCCAACACTGAGGAGATGTATTAGGTTGTTCCACTTGCGGTTAATCTGAGGATGCAAAAGTTAAATGAGCATCGTGTTTGCCTCAAATGAAGAACATAACGGGGAGGGGACAAAGGTGAGTAACTCATTTGTCAATGTAACTAAAAAGGGATCTCCAATACTTCTAATTTAAAAGGTTTCGAAATTCGAAGGGTTTCTGATGAAACAGAAGGGGGGATGTTTTCTATAGAAGAAAATCAACACCTTGGATTCTAATAGCACTCTTTTTTTCCCCTTGAAAATATCACCCAAACACATTTGTTATCCACCCCTGTGCTGTTGGGCAATGGCGCCTGTAGAAGCATGTGATTGATGGAAGAGGCCTGTCTCCATGCCCACGGTGTGCCCTGACCAAGCACACAAATCAGGAGTACCTTGCCCTACTCCCCCAAGCACAGGCAAGCTAATGCCAGCATCCACAGGCTCAATAAATGCCATGCTTCTTGGTTCCCTCTGCTCCTGACATAAACAGCCACAGCAAGTCTTTGACAAGCGGTCTATCTTAGTTAGCATGCTTGCTTGGGTCTTGGCAGTAAAGGAGAATGGCCTTTTTGAAAGCACCATCTTTGTGGCCGATATCCAAAAATGATAACATTTCACAGTTGGTTTTACTCTTAACAGCATTCACCTAACATTTACTACAGGCTAGGTTCCGAGCTCGGTGTTAGAGAGAAGAATAAGGAGGAAGCAATCAATTCTGTTTTGTGGAGGAGGCATTGGGCTTGATACTACTTGATCTGGTCCTAGAGAACATGAATAGTGCTTCAACAGGCATGGGGGTGGGGATGGAGTACTAATGAGAGAGAAGATGTAAGAAGGAACAAAGCTGGCTAATGGCTCATGCACTCATTTGCTTAAACAGTTGGAATCACTAGATTGTAAATGGTTGGGGCTGTTTTCTCAATGTGAATGAGTATATTCATGGAACACACACTTGCTATTAAAATGATGTGATGCTTTTTTGCAAAAGACTGCATGGAGTAGAAAGCAATGGACTCCCATAACTACATTAGCACTCATTTATAAGACTTCTGAAGCTTCTAATAAACAAGAATTTGGTCTGTATCTAATTGGGTTTTAATAGCTCAGACAAAATTAAGAACTAGAGGAATTTGATATGGCTTTTTTTTATTCAAACTTTCTATCAGCCTAATCTCCTTTGAAGCTATAAATTATAACTTATCCTCATAAGCCTATATGCAAAGCTCATAAGCAAAGGAAAAAATAATCAGATATTGTTAGTTTTATTAGATAACAAATAACATATTGCAATCACAGCCTTATGTCTGGTCAATAAGGCCACAGGAAAAGTCTTCATTACTTTCCAGCCTATTGATGAGACATTTTATGAAAATAAAAGTTGTCTTCTGTACTGTTAGGATGTATGTCGGCAAAGGCACATTTTATATCTATACCCCAGATGGTGATCTCATATCTATGTCATTAACTGGGGAAGCACCCAAAGCTGATGATCAGTTATTCTTCATTGTTTGAAATTCTTGAAGGTCTTCTAGAGTTCAGAAGGAATCTCTTGTTGTTAAGTGCCAATGTCCTGAAATATATACCTAAAATTTTTAGGGATTTTTAACTTTTAATGAAAAGAAATAGTAATTTCAGTTCTTATTAAAATTGCAAATTACAAACTGGCCCTCTCTCCAGAACCCAACCCTGGACATGTCACAGAATCCAGAGAGAGATGGTTCTATCAAAATAGCATAAAAACAGTGAGGAAAGCTCTAAGAAAACAAAAGGTGGATGGGTCAGAACACTGAGTAAGATAAGACTGGGGAAAAGACAGCCCAAAAAAGAAGGACAAGAATAATGGACTGGAGTTAAGGTGGGAATTTTTTTCAAATGTGCTCCTCTTTCTCTCCTTATCATTACCCTGAGATGACCATTTTCTGTCCCTTTGCCATTGGGAAACATATAAGTGGTAGACTAAAGCCCACCAGGGGTGGCAGGGTAACTTTAGGGTGGAACTCAGGGCTGGCTGGGATGATGGGTGCTAGGTAACAGATGCATGTAGACTGGCTGGCCCCTAAGAGTTTTCTCCTACCTGCATCCGCACACCAGTACCCTGAAAGCTAGAGGATTACAACTGGGAGAGGCTTCTCTTGAAAGAAAGCAATGCCAAGGCTGAGTTACCATTTGTAACACTAGAGGTTTTCTCTCTGGAGGCATATTTTCTCCCATCAAACTCATTGTGGGATACCAGCCAAGGCTTAAGGTTTAGTTTCTCCCCATAGTTACACATTACAATCAAAGGTAGCCAATAACACTAGCAGAATAGGAGCTCACAAGGAAAAAGAGCTAATGGGTATTCACTGGAAAGTATGGTGGGACAATTGAGAATTAGCAGCTGAAACTAGGAGGGGCTATACATTCTCCAATAGCAAGCGAGTGCAACGGGGCTGTAGCAAGAAGGACTGAAGGTGCTGGTGGAATCTAGCCTCTATGAACTCTCAACGCTGACCTGCCAAAGTTCCCTTCTGGGACAGAATCCCATGTTAAGGACAGATTGGCAATAGTGAAATCAAAATTAAGCAGGATAGTTTCTTCTGCTTCTGATATGGCTGAGTAAACTCCTATTGATCCTGATCCTCCTGTAGACAGCAATTATAAACTCTGGGAAAAATATTAAAAACAACACTATGAAGAGACCAGAGGGTGAACAGAAGCAGACATATTTTGAAGAGGAGTTGACACAAGGTGATTACCCATTTTTATAGCTTTTAGAGTGAGGGCAAACTAAAGCTGCCAAGTAGCCAAGACACCAAGAGTAAGACAACAATAGCAAATTCACAATCTATCTAGTATGAAGAACTATAGGCACAGCTCAGGATAACCACAGCCATTGGAAACTAAGGAGGAATCCTAGAAAGGAGAGAGCTAGACCCAGGGAGCCCCAATTTCTGTCTATAGACTCTGTATCAATCTCAGCTGATTCCCGAACCACACATACATGGGACAGACTTCAGTTGAAAATCAAAGCCCTGAACTAAGATTTCAACTACCACTTAAGAGGCAAAGTTCACAGTTTGAATCTAAACACATTAACTATCCACCAAAACAATGAAATCAATATTTTTCAGAGGAATAAATGAGAATCCAAAGTCTCCATTCAAAATATCCAGGATATAATCCAAAGTTATTCAACTTATGATGAACCAGGAAATTTTGATCCATTTACAAGAGCAAATCAACAGAGAACAAACCTGAGATGACCCAGAGGCTGGAATTAGCAGAGAATTTTAAAGTGATTATTAATAACTCTGCTCAAGAAAGTAAAAGAAGAAATGCTTATAATGAATGAAAAGATAGAAAATCACAGCAGAGAAATAGGAACCATGAAAAAAAAGAACCAAATAAAAATTTCAGAATTGAAAAATAATCTGAAATTTTAAAAAATTCACTGGATAGGTTCAACAGCAGAATGGAAATAAAAGAGGAAAAGTTTCAGTAAACTCAAGATAGAATAATATAAATATCCAATGTGAAGAACAGAGAGAAAAATATATTAGGAAACAAAAACATGAACAGAGCCTCAGGGACAGATGGGACAATATTCAAAGGTCTAACATACATGAAATTAGAGTTCTAGAGGGAGAGGTGGCAGAGAATGGGGTAGAAAAAACACTGAATGTGCAATGGCTTAAACGTCCCTAAGTTTGGAGAAAGACATAAATGTAAAGATTCAAGAAGCTTACCAAACCCCAAGAGGATAGAAAACAAAATTCTGAAAATATCACAAACTGCTGAAAACCAAATATAATTAGAAAATCAAAAAAGCAGCCAGAGAAAAACAACACTTTATATACAAAGGGGAAAAGAGTTTCAAACATGGCTGACATCAGAAACAACAGAAGCCAAAGAGAAAAGACCAACATCTTTAAAGTGATGAAGAAAAAGCCAACCCAGAATTCTATACTCAGCAAATATATTCAAGAATGAAGGCAAAACAAAGACATTTTCAGGTAAAATATAAGTAAAAAACTTATTTGCCAGCAGACCTGAGCTACAAGAAATGTTAAAGGTGTAGGAGAATAGCTCCACCACATCATGCCCCAAAGATATTTTTGTCACCATATGGGCCACTTATTCAGGGCTTGACCACAATCTGACCTGTGCCTTTGGAGAACACCTTCAACTCTTCCTAGAGCAAGGGAAATAAGCCGCCTGATAAGGAACTATCATAAGACTGTTCTCTCCATCTCCTGAATGTCAGTTGATCACCTTGTCCCCCCACTTAGGGTACAGCTGCATGCTATAAAAATGCCTGTTGTAGTTTAGAATTGACTCCTCAGTGGCAGAGCAACCCATTGTGCCACCTATCATCTGGACCCTATGGTTCAGTGTCATCCTGTGGGACTAGAGATATGGAATGTTAATGCCATGCTGATATTAAACTGCTGTTGTCTAATCAACTGAATCCATCTGGGCTTATTGTCTCCTTACCAGCTGAATCTATTAAGTGTGACAAACCAACCTAGCAGTTGCAGTAGTGATCCTGCTGGCTTCATTAGCCAGAGCACTACTGCCTAGATACTACTTGACCTCTTGACAAAAGAAAGTTCTTCATCAGGCTGAAGGGAAATGAACCCAATGAAAATGAGATACTCATTAAAAAAAAATAAAGGCTTGAGGGGCACCTGGGTGGCTCAGTTGGTTGAACATCCGACTCTTGATCTCAACTCAGGTCTCACAGTCTTGAGTTCAAGCCCCATGTTGGGCTCCACACTAGGTGTGGAGCCTACTTAAAAAAAAAAAAGGCAGGATACTCATTAAAAAAATAAAGGCTGGCTCAGTCAGTAGAGCATGTGACTCTTGATCTCGGGGTTGTGAGTTTGAGCCACATGTTGGGTGTAGAGAGTACTTAAAAATAAAATCTTAAAAAAAAGAAAAAAATTAAAAAAAAGCAAAACTAATAAATATCTTGGTAAATATAAAAAAACTAATTTTGTTCCTCTTAATTTCTTAAAATATGTGGTACCTTTTAAAGCAAAAATGATGTCATCTTGTAGGCTTTATATGTAGATGTAATACATATGACAAATTCTGAGAAATGGACAGAGAGGGGTTAAACTGCTTCTAATTTTGCAAGGTTTCTACATTTCATATAAAGTGTTATAATATTATCTTTACTTAGACTGTGAAAAGTTAGAGATATATGTAGTAATCTGTAGGTCATGCAGAAGATTTGGAGTAAAATGCTTAAAAGTAGTTTGTTTGCCCTAAACTTGATGTAGGCAAACATTAAAGTCCCTTGCCTTATCTTGGTTGATAAAAAGCAATAAATGACAAACTCTTTTCAAAGGCAATAAATACATGAACATGAGAAGACAACACTGTAAATGTGTCAATGACCCCCAAACTAATGTGTAATTTAATGCTATTCCAATTAAAACTCTAGCATTGCTTTTTAAATTTTTTTCTTTTGAAATAATTATAGACTTATAAAATGTTGCAAAATAGTTCATAGAGTCCACTGACTGCTTACCCTGACTATCCCCCATAGTGACATCTTACTGATTATAGTAAAATACAGCTACCTAGACTACAGCTTATTCAGCTGACACCAGTTTTTATATGTACTCACATATGTGTGAGAGGGCTATAATTCTATGCAATTTTATCACATGTGTAGATTCATGGAATCATAATCAAGATAAGATTGTTGCATCACCACAAAGGCACTCCCAGATGCTACTTCTTGATAATCACACCCACCCGTCAGCCCTGCCCCTGTCTCCTGGCAACCACTAATCTATCTTCCATCTGTATGTTTTGTCATTTCAAGAAGCTTACATAATTAGAATCATACATTGTTGACCTTTTGAGACTGGCTTTTTTTTTCACTAAGCATCAAGTCCTTAATATTCATCCAGGATTTTGTGCATATAGGAAATTCATTCTTTTTATTGTTGAGTAGTATTCCATGATATGGATGTACCAGAGTTTGTTTATCTATCACCCACTGAAAGACACTTGGGTTGTTTCCGGTTGAGGTTATTATGAATAAAGCTACTATGAATATTTGTGTACACATTTTTATGTGACATCAGTTTTCATTTATCTGGGATAAATGCCCAAGAGTACCAAAGCTAGGTCATATAGTAATTGCATTTTTCATTTTATAAGAAATTATCATACTTCTTTCCAGAGTGACTATACCATTTTACATTCTTGTGAGCAATGTATATGAGTTCTAGTTTCTCCATATCCTCACTAGCATTTGATGATATCAGTATTTTTTTTTTTATCTTAGCCATTCTAAAAGGTGTGTAGTGATATCTCGTTGTGGTTTTAATTTGCATTCCCTGATACCTAATGATGTTGAATATATTTTCATGTGTTTATTTGTAATCTGTGGATCTTCTTCAGTGCAATGTCTCTTCATATATTTTGCCCATTTTCCAATTGTATTGTTTTTCTCTGTTGAGTTTTGAGGATTCTTTATATAGATACTAGTCCTTTGTTATATATGTAGTTTGCAAATATTTTCTCCCAGTCTGTAGATTGTCTGTTATTCTCTTAGCATGGTCTTTCACAGAATAAAAGTTTTACATTTTAATTTTTTTTTTAAAAGTTTAAATTTGATGAGTTACAATTTATAAATATTTTCTTTTGTAGATCATGCTTTTGGTATCAAGTCTAAGAATTTTTCACCGAGCCCCCGATCTGGACATTTCTTTCCTATGCTTTCCTCTAAAAGTTTTATTCTTACATTTTACAATTATATCTGTGAACCATTTTGATCAAGTCTGCCTTATAACACATTCTGAATAAAATGGTCAAAGGAGAAGAATACACAATTTACTTCTTCACAGGAAAAAAACTCAACTACTAAACCAGAATGGAAAATTGAGTCTAACCAGTAATCAAAGAATACAAAATCACAACAATAATGAAAGTTATATTTTTAACCAATTAAATTTGTACAAATTCAAGCAATTTGTCCTGTAAAATTTCCTACACTCTAGGTTTGGTCAATTGCATTCTTATGGTGTTTTAAAATGTAGGTTTTATTATTATTCAGGTATAGTGAGATCAGGAGACAACTGCCATTGAAAATATATTTTGTTACTCACAGTTTCCAAGAAGGGGACATACCACATCAAGCAGGGCCACACAGGGAAGCACCAGAGCCGGTCAGGAGGCAAAAGGAGTGAGAGGAAAGCATGGGCAAAAGCCTTTATTGTGGTTTTCTGAGAGAAGGAAAGGAAGAAACAGGGCAAACAAGCAGCACAGCAGATTTATGAACAGGTTTAGGACTGGATAGTTTGAATAATGTTGAAAGGCTCTGGGCTATAGGGGTGGTCCCTAGTTGTCTAGTACCTAGCCCTGGGGTGGTTTAGGGCAGAGGGATAGTGTCCTGGGCTGTAGAAGCCTGATAAAAGGAGAAGGGTGGGGTATGGCCGCGGGATTAGTTGGTTTGCATACCAAAGATGCACTGCAGACAAGTTGTTTATCTCTAAAATTAGCTAATTTTGGGAGGGACAGTCCCTCCCTGGGTCCATAGGGGCCCAAAATGTCAAAGCATCATAAATACAGAAAACAACATCATTAAACACATGGTGTTGTGGAAGTTTTGGTATTGGAGTGATTAGTATGTCTTTGCAGTTACTGAATCATGAGTTTTCCCAAAGGCAATAAGTAAGGAACTGAATCTCCTCCCATAATGGTAGGGTATTTCCTCTCTAGGCAGTCCATTTGCAGAATCTGCTGGTCCCAATGTACCCAAAGACAGTGTTTTTAAAGGAAAAGAAAGCCAACCAACAATAGTACTTGGGCAAGTTACAGGGAAGCAATGTCAAGCACACCAAAAGTGAGCTTTCTTTAATCTCCCAAAAGTCTCCAAAGTACCATCTTCTTCTGGCCTACCATACATAGGCCCATCTCCTGATTGGAAAGATTCTGGATTAAGCCCTGAACTACACGGTATTGAAGTCCCACCATTAGACTGTTAGATTTAGCAATGACTATCCCTTCCCTTTATTCTGGTATTCCAGTTCTTGCACATTCTGCATCCTGTGGAAATAGTTGCAGGGAACTTGCTACATGCCAGGCAATGAAAGAGACTGGGTATAAACATCATCTTATTTAAAAGATATTGAGAACATATTATGAGCAACTATATGCCAACAAATTAGGCAATATGTAAGAAATGGATGCATTCCTAGAAACGTATAAACCACCAAAACTGAAACAGAAAGAAACAGAAAACCTGAACAGTCCCATAACCACCAAGGAAATTGAAGCAGTAATCAAAATCTCCCAACAAACAAGAGTCCAGGGCCTGATGCCTTCCCAGGGGGAATTCTACCAAACATTTAAAGAATTAATACCTATTCTTCTGAAGCTGTTTCAAAAATCAGAAATGGAAAAAAAACTTCCAAACTCATTCTATGAGGCCAGCATTACCTTGATCCCAAAACCAGAGAAAGACTCCACCAAAAAGGAGAATTACAGACCAATATCCTTGATGAACATGGATGCAAAAATTCTCACCAAGACACTAGCCAAAAGGATCCAACAGTACATTAAAAGGATTATTCACCATGACAAAGTGGGATTTATTCCTGGGCTGCAAGGGGGGTTCAACGTCCACAAATCAATCAATGTGATACACTACATTAATAAAAGAAAGGACAAGAACCATATGATCCTCTCAATAGATGCAGAAAAAGCATTTGACAAAGTACAGCATCCTTTCTTGATTAAAACTCTTCACAGTGTGGGGATAGAGGGAACATACCTCAATATCATAAAAGCCATATAGGAAAAGCCTACAGCAAATATCATTCTCAATGGGGAAAAACTGAGAGCTTTTCCCCTAAAGTCAAGAACACAACAGGGATGTCCACTCTCACCACTATTGTTCAACATAGTACTAGAAGTCCTAGCCTCAGCGATCAGACAACAAAAAGAAATAAAAGGCATCTGGATCAGCAAAGAAGAAGTCAAACTCTCACTCTTCACAGATGACATGATACTCTATGTGGAAAACCCAAAAGACTCCACCCCAAAATTTCTAGAACTCATACAGGAATTCAGCAAAGCAGCAGGATATAAAATCAATGCACAGAAATCAGTTGCATTTCTATATACTAACAATGAGACAGAAGAAAGAGAAATTAAGGAGTCGATCCCATTTACAATTGAACCCCAAACCATAAAATACCTAGGAATAAACCTAACCAAAGAGGCAAAGGATCTGTACTCTCAAAACTATAGAACACTCATGAAAGAAATTGAAGAAGACACAAAGAAATAGAAAAACATTCCATGCTCATGGATTGGAGGAACAAATATTGTTAAAATGTCTATGCTACCTAGAGCAATCTATACATTCAATGCAATCCCTATCAAAATACCATCAACTTTTTTCACAGAGCTGGAACAAATAATCCTAAAATTTGTATGGAACCAGAAAAGACCCCAAATAGACAAAGGAATGTTGAAAAAGAAAACCAAAGCTGGGGGCATCACAATTCTGGACTTCAAGCTGTATTACAAAATTAATCATCAAGACAGTATGATACTGGCACAAAAACAGACACATAGATCAATGGAACAGAATAGAGAACCCAGAAATGGACCCTCAACTCTATGGTCAACTAATCTTTGACAAAGCAGGAAAGAATATCCAATGGAAAAAAGACAGTCTCTTCAACAAATGGTGTTGGAAAAATTGGACAGCCACATGCGGAAGAATGAAACTGGACCATTTCCTTACACCATACACAAAAATAGACTCAAAATGGATGAAAGACCTAAATGTGAGATAGGAATCCAACAAAATCCTTGAAGAGAACACAGGCAGCAACCTCTGTGACCTCGGCCACAGCAACTTCTTGCTAGACACGTCTCCAAAGGCAAGGGAAACAAAAGCAAAAATGAACTATTGGGACTTCATCAAGATAAAAAGCTTTTGCACAGCAAAGGAAACAGTTGACAAAGCCAAAAAACAACCAACAGAAGGGGAGAAGATATTTGCAAATGTCTTATCAGAAAAAGGACTAGTATCCAAAATCTATAAAGAAATTATCAAACTCAACACCCAAAAACCAAATAATTCAATCAAGAAATAGGCAGAAGACATGAACAGACATTTTTCCAAAGAAGACATCCAAATGGCCAACAGACACATGAAAAAATGCTCAACATCACTTGACATCAGGGAAATACAAATCAAAACCACAATGAGATACTACCTCACACTGATCAGAATGGCTAAAATTAATAAGTCAGGAAATGACAGATGTTGGCAAGGATGTGGAGAAAGGGGAACCCCCTTCCACTGTTGGTGAGAATGCAATCTGGTACGGCCACTCTGGAAAACAGTATGGAGGTTCCTCAAAAAGTTGAAAATAGAAATACCCTATGACCCAGCAATTGTACTACTGGGTATTTACCCCAAAGATACAAATGTAGTGATCCGAAGGGGCACCTGCACCCCAATGTTTATGGCAGCAATGTCCACAATAGCCAAACTATGGAAAGAGCCCAGATGTCCACTGATGGATGAATGGATAAAGAAGATGTGGTATGTATACACAATGGAATATTACTCAGCCACCAAAAAAATGAAACCTTGCCATTTGCAATGACGTGGATAGAACTAGGGTGTATATGCTAAGTGAAATAAGTCAGTCAGAGAAAGACAATTATCATATGATTTCACTCATACGTGGAATTTAAGAAACACAATAGAGGAGCATAGGAGAAGGGAGGAAAAAATAAAACAAGACAAAATCAGAGAGGAAGACAAACCATAAGAGACTCTTAATCATAGGAAACAAACTAAGGGGTTGCTGGAGGAGAGGGGGTTAGGGGGATGGGGTAACTGACTGATGGACATTAAGTAGGGCGTGGGATGTAATGAGCACTGGGTGTTATATAAGACTGATAAATCACTGAACTCTACCTCTCAAACTAATAATACACTATATGTTAATTAACTGATTTTAAATTTAAAAAATTAAATAAAGTAAATAAAAAAGAATGATTCATTTCCCCATTGGTTTTCTACTCTCAAAAAAAAATCAAATAATCTCTGCACAACAAAAACATGAAAAATAAAGTAAAAGGACAATTGGTAAACTAGGAGAAAATATTTGTAGCACATATCACAAAAGGCTAATTTCCTAAAATATGAAGAACACTCAAACATTGAACAAAGGACCAAAAACTGGTTGAAAAAGGGGGGTAGAGGCATGAACAGATAATTCACAAATTATCTATCTACCTATCTATCTAGAGATCCCTTAACATATGAAAAGATGCTCCAGCTCATTCAAAATTAGAGAAATATAAATGAAAACAATGTCAAGGTACTATTTCTTACCTATCAGATTGATGAAAATGTAAAAGAATGAAAACACATTTTATTTGTGAGACTGCAGAGAAATAGGCACTCTCAAACATTGCTGGTGGGAATGCACATCATTGGTACAATTCTCAAGGAGGAATTTGCCATTGGCTAACAAAACTAACCTGCACTTATCTTTTGACCCAGCAATCGTACTTCTAAGAATTAACCATGAAGATACACCTCTGACAATACAAAAATACATATGTACCAGTTTTTTTTATTGCAGCATTGTTTGTTATTTCAAAATATTGAAAAAAATTTAATGCCCATACATAGGAGAATGTTTGCATAAGCTATGATATATCCAACACAATGGAGTTCTAAGGCATAAAAGAATAAGGAAGATCTCTATGAACTGACATGAAGTGATTTCCAGGATATTCTGTTAAGTGAGAAAAAGTAAATTGTAAAAGAGTTTCTATAGTATTATATCCTTCATGTAGGAAAGAATGGCATATAAAAAAATGTACATGCATCTGCTCATTTGTGCAAAAATACAGAAATGATAAAGCAGAAATGAATGAGTTTGTTTACCTACAGGGGGTAGGAAGGAACAGGGTGAAGACAAGCGAGAGCACTATACATTAGGGTTGATCAAATATGTGAGTATATTGTAGATATTGAGTGTCAGCTTTCTCACTGTTGGAGAGAGGATTTAAAAAGAAGGAAAGGAGAAAGGTCAGAGTGAGGCCTGTACTGTTAGGTTGGAATCTGAGGTATCAGTATGAACTCACAGTGTTTAAGATAGATGGAGAGATGCAAAAAATTAGTGGACAAAATTATAATGATAAATAGAATGTTTGCATAGTCTCAATGTATCTATCCAAAAGATTCTTTTCTACTGACTGAGTCTGCCAGGCGCCCTGCCACAAGATTCTTACTACTTACAAAGGGGAAAATAGCAACGAAGAGCAGTCTGCTCTTAGTGCATCATACCTGGAGGTTCATGTTATTTATGAGTCTCATTATTGGTAACATTAACATTGATTATTTGGTTAAGGTGGTGTCTGCCAGGTTTCTCCACCATAAAATTGCTATTTTCCCCTTTGTAAGTAGTAAGAATCTTGTGGCAGCGTGCCTGGCTGACTCAGTCAGCGCATGCAGCTCTTGATCTTAGAGTTGGGAGTTCGAGCCCCACATTGGGTGTATAGTTTACTTTAAAAAAAAAAAAGAATCTTTTGGATAGATACATTGAGACTATGCAAACATTCTATTTATCATTATAGTTTTGCCCACTAATTTTTTGCATCTCTCCATCTATCTTAAACACTGTGAGTTCATACTGATACCTCAGATTCCAACCTAACAGTACAGGCCTCACTCTGACCTTTCTCCTTTCCTTCTTTTTAAATCCTCTCTCCAACAGTGAGAAAGCTGACACTCATTATCTGAGAAACAAACTGAGGGTTTTAGAGGGGAGGGAGGTGGGGGGATGGGTTAGCCTGGTGATGGGTATTAAGGAGGGCACATACTGCATGGAGCACTGGGTGTTATACGAAAACAATGAATCATGGAACACTACATCAAAAACTAATGATGTATTGTATGGTGACTAACATAACATAATAAAATAAAATTAAATTTAAAAAAACTAATGATGTACTATACAGTGGCTAACAACATAATAAAAAAAGAAAAGCATAAACAACATAATGATATGAAAACATCAGATAAATCCAAACTGAAGGACAATCTACAAAATAACTGATGAGTACTTTTAAAAAGTGTCAAAAGTATGAAAGACAAAGAAAGACTGAGGAACTGGCCCAGATGGAGTGGGATGGTGGATTAGATCCCCCAAAAGAAAAAGGACATTAGAACAACTGGCAAAATTTGAATAAGGTGTGTAAATTAGTTCATCATATTGTATCAATGTTAATTTCCTTGTTTTGAAGTTCTACTATGATTATGTAAGGTGTTAACATTTGGTGAAGCTGGATGAAGTGAATTCTATGTACTATTTTTGCAACTTTTTTGCAAGTCTAAAATTATTTCAAAATAAAATCTTTTTTAAAGTTTCTGCCTGAACTAACACCAAATTCATTAAGGGCTCCTCACATTATCTTTTATGTGGAAGGTCAAAAACTGGATTGCAGCTTAGAGGTTCTAAAGACCCTAAAATGCTGCTTCTTCTGGATCCCAAACCAAGGTTGGTAAAAGAGGTAGCTAACTACCAAGTGAGGGTAAGAGGGTCTTCCAGTTTCTGGATGAGACTTAAAAGGAAAATTATACCCGTAAACAATTAATGAATCCTCTTTTTATGACTGAAGAGAAGCTACATAAAAGACACAAACAGGGACACCTGGGTGGCTCAGTCAGTTAAGTGTCTGCCTTCGGCTCAGGTCATGATCCTGGGGTCCTGGGATCAAGCCCCGCTTTGGGCTCCCTGCTCAGCAGGGAGTCTGCTTCTCCCTCTGCCCCTCCTCCCCACTCATGCTCTCTCTCGCTAACTCTTTCTCAAATAAATAAATAAAATCTTTAAAAATAAATACATAAAAAAATAAAAGACCCAAACTAACCTAAAGAATTAGTCAAAAAGATAAGACGGGCTTCAGCTATCCAAGATCGCACAATGGGAACTTAAATTTAAGCAATCCAATTTTCTAGTTAGACAAAGTTTAGATTCTGACCTCCCTTCCTAGAGGTAAGACCATGTGCAGTGGAATTAAAATGACCCCCCAAAAGTGGAAATTCTACACAAGAGCCCTAAGAGGAACAGAGAGGTCTCTTTTCTACTCAGCTCATTCTCCAACCAGGAAGGGACAGAACAAATGAGGAAAGAAGAAAAGTTTCGGAATTGTTCATTGGTCTCTAATCTGCTGATCCCTTACTGACCACTCATATTTTGTTACAGGGAAATCCCTTTCCCTTTAACTTTACAATCTGCCACCTTAAGTTTAGGACCCTTCACTTAACGTCTAAGGTTTTCCATAGCATGGTCCTTTCTTTCCAGTTATGTTTATTTCTGACACATAGAGCTTAATGGTAAATGGATGGAGGTTAAACCAAACTCTGTGGTAATTATTTCATAGTATATGCATATATCAAATCACCATGTTGTATACCTTAAACTAATACAGTGTTATATATCAATTATATCTCAATAAAACTGGAGGAAGGAAGGAAGGGAGGGAGGTAGGCTGGTTTTGGACCCCCAACAGAGCTGGTTTGAATTACTGTTCTGCCATCTTTGAGCAGGTGACCAAGTTACTTAATTGCTGTAAGCCTTAGTCTCCTGATTTGTATAGTAGGGATGATACTGTCTATACCTAATGAAATTGCCGTGGGTGGCAATAAAACAAGAGAATGCATGCAAAGCTCTTAACACTAAGCATGGCACAGAATAATGATTCAATACATGGGGACTAAGACTAGCCCTAAATGGATCCTATGATTTCTCACCTTGTTACTTTCACTTAAGCTGTTCTTGCCTCCTGGAATGCCTCTACCTGTAGGAATTCTGTCATTTAATGCCAGTCCCCAAGGCCACCTTCTCAAAAAGTCTTTCCTTTTGTTCCACCACGATATATTCTATCCCTGCTTCAAAACTTGTTCATTTATACTCCTCCCCTGGTACCTACTTTATACTGATAAGCGTACCTGGGCACTGCCTAGAGCTGAGCCTACACTGAGCAGGTGCTTCGTGACTATTTACTGAATTAAATCCACATAGTGCCCAAATGTTACATGATTTCCTAGAATTTTTAGTAAGGACTCCAAGTACCTGAGCAACAACTCAATTAATTCCAGATGCCAGAGTTTCTGCTAACAACCTCAGCTCAATGTTGAAAACACATTACCAAGAATTGAATCAGGAGTGAGAAAGCATAGAGCAGAGGATAGTGGGGTGGAAGTCTGCTGGCAGTTGCTGCCACTGGTAATGTTGGCCTCCAAGATGTGCATGGACATATATGTGTTTTCAGGGTCTGCTACTGTCATTTTTCTGTTCTGTCCAGCAACTTTTCTTTGGGATTTGCAACAAAATAATTACTATGGAAAGTTTGAAAATTGTTCACAGGCAAGTATCTTAAACATACACAAATGATTTTTAGATGGCTGGAAAAGATGACATTTGCCTGCAAGAAGGGTATAAAGGAATAACTCTGATGCCCCTCTCGTCGTCCCTGGTGCCTCTTGCTCCATCTGCCTCCAAACACCAACAAATGTCAAAGGAAAGAGAAGTGTGTAACACTACCCACCAACCAATTCTTCCCTGAAAAGCAAAGGTGTCTGATTCAAGACTAAAGTTTTAGGGTTTGGATGCCAACAGGTATGGGCACTTGGTTATACAGTCACAGAAGAGCAAAAAGAACTGCCTCACTGAAGAGATTTTCACCAGCTCTGTGGAGATGTATTGACAAATTCCAGACAAAATACAACCCTTGTGGATTACTTTCCCTTCTTATGCCTGACTCGGGAATGTTTACTGGCAGGCAAGCATATAACTTTCCATCATTAATGACTCAGAGGGAGTTTGAGGGTCACGGAAAATCAAGTAAATGATCAAACGGAGTCAAAATCAGCAGGTTGCCTTTAATATTTTGGTAGTGAAATTAATAATGTTCAGTTATCTTTGAGTCACTTGAAGTCGAACTTAACGTGGGAAACGTGGTCCACTGCAGTGCAAAATACTAACACACATTAAGAGGTCACAAAAACAGGAGAGAACAGCTATTTTCTTGAATGGAAGAAATCATAGCTTCATGTTCCAGCCTTAAAACTCACTCCCTCCCACTCTTTTTCTCTTCCTTCCTGGCACAGACATCTAATGAATATCTACCATGTAAAGGGCCCTGTAATAAGTACTCCTGGAATAGAGAAATAAATATTATGTCCTCCGGTAGTTTGCAAGCTTAACAGAAAAGACAAGACTAACAAAAGCAGAAACAAGCCCCTCAAGTTTCCTACAAAATAGCATAGACTCCAGACACTGGCTCCCTTCAAAGAACTCAATTCTGGAGATGCCACCAAAGTAAGCAAGTGTTGATACATGTGATAAATTGAAGGAACATTTGTGAAAGGCTTCTGAGAAAGTCTACCCATTTATACTTATTGTATATATTATTTTACTGGACTTATTAAAGAAAGTCTTTGTGTGATAAACTTTTTGAGGCCTTGAATGCCTCAGAATATTTCAAACTTATATTTAAAGGATATCTAGCTGGGTATAAAATCCTAGGTTCCAAGTTTTTTTCCCCTCAATACTTTGAAATTAGCACTTCACTGTATTCCTGTATTTTGAGTACTGGGACTTCAATAGGATTTTGTTCCTTTATAAATGACCCACTTTTTTTTTCTGAGAAGTCTTCTATTAATCTTTGACATTTTTAAATTTTAATACAATGTGTTTAGATATAGGGTTTATCTTATATATCCTGTTTGGCAAACTCTGAATCCTTTTAAACTGAGGTCATCCATATTTTACTAAGACTGGGGAATTCTTGGTCTTTATTTCCTGAAATACTTACCTCTCTTCCACTTACTTTTTTTTTTCTCACCTTGGGTTATTATTATACTGACTTGACACTTCTCTTTCCATCCTCTATATCTCTAAAACTTTTAAAAAGTATTTTTCAACTATTTCTCCCTTTCTGATGTCTTCTAGGAAAGATTTCCATCTGGTCATTCAGCTCATTAATTCATTTTTCATCTGTATCCATGTTGTTATTAACCTCACCCCTCAATCAAGTTCTTTACTTCAACTAGTATTTTTCACAGTTTGTATTTCTGAATGTTTCTTGGTAACTATTTATTCCTGCTTCATGTTATCAATATGTTCCCTTAGCTCTTCAATGATATTCTAGTTTGTTTTCAATTATTGTTTTGACTAGTTCATTAATTCTGCTTTGTCTGGTAGGGTCTGTTAAGTTGTCTTTCTTTTGGAATAGTTACACTCCTCATAAGACATGTTATTTAAGAGGACCAATGCTCAGTAATTTCTAAGGTTACAACAGCAGTTTTCTGATTGAGCAGACCACCTGGGTTATAATTCTCAGACTAATAATAGAAACTTTACTCTTATTCTATTTGGTTTAGGTTGTACATTCACCCTTCCAAAGGTTATACTTGCAATTAAAATAAGGTATCACCAAGTGGTAGCAACTGCCATGATTGTACAGCTTGTAGTATAAGTATTAGTTCTGTGTGTGGTTGCTTTAACCAGACAACATAACTATGTATTGCCAGATATTGCTGTTTAAACTTGATAATATAATGTTTTAAAAACTGCTAAACAGAGCAACATCATTATGTTTAAGGATGGCACATAGAGAAAAAAATGTAATAAAATTACTGCCATCTTGGTATTTTTTCATTGTTCCTTTTTCACATCATGCTTAATATGTAGTATTCTGTGAATATTCTTCAGAGGCAGTTTGGTTCATCCCAGGTGGTCTGCTTTTTACCTGTGATAGCCACTGGTAGTCACTAGTGGTAATATAGGGACAGAAGTTGGGACTCTCTTTGGGCATGGCTAAACTAAATAAAATAGATGTGGAGTAAAAACAGCACTTGCCTGGGAATTGGTAGACCTAAGTTCCAACCACAACTCTGTCACATAATAGCTGTGTGATATTGGACACATGACCTAACTCTCTAGGCTTCAATTTCTTCATGTATAAAAGTAAGGTTGAACCACATCATCTCTAATGTTCCTTCAAGCTGTACAAGTTTATCATTCAGTTTCATCAGGACATACCACTCTAAACAGACACAGTATTTTATGTAGAGGAATCTTTAGAACAAAAAAGTAAATAAGTATACTTTTACATATAAACCATGCAATCTCATACAAAACAATAGAGAAAGAAGTCTTTATGCAAAGGGTCCAATTTGTAACTTACTCTGTAATAAAGTTCACTCTAACCATTTCCTTTGTTAATTTTAGTCCTAACTATAGGTTGCCTCAGGGCATTTTCACAGCTTTTTACCAATCTGTCCTTGTTTAGCTTTAGCTGTTAAATCTACAGACTCCAAACACTAAATACTAAATTAATAGGTCTCTACTAAAAGTTCCAATGTCTCAGCTAGTTCTTGTGCTCCCAGCTTAATCTTCTCTCTTGTCTTTCCCAGTAATCAGCCTTTGCATAGTTCCCAGGTCTCAGCCCCTTTCTCCAATTCCCATTATTTTTCTCTCCTTTTTGAATCTGAGTTTCTGAGCTGCCTTTTATGCTAGAGGCATATGATGTCATTGTGTCTACCCCCAGCTGTTCTTAATTTTCTCCCAGATCAGCTCTCTTGAAGGACTCTCAGCAGGCCCAAAGACACAGCCCTCCCTTCTAGGGTGCAGATGAAAAGCTGGGGTGGAGGGGGGAAAAGGGCAGTTCACCAACCCATAATGACTAATCCTAGCAAAATAAAGGGCAGGGCCCTCTTAATAAACACAGCACTCCAGGAAGAGGGTGGAGCCAACTGAATAAGCCCCAGGCTCTGATGAACTGAGTGTGCTCTTGGAAGCTGTCATAGCAACAGGAGTTCGCTATCCAAGATGTTGACTATGTCTACCTAAGGCAGTTCTCTAAGACTGGAGCATCACCCTCTGTGGCCGTCCTTGCTTTTCACTGTCTTGAAGCACCTGGCTCTAACCACGCACAATGCCAGCCTCCTGCCTCCAACCAAGGGCTGGCCTTCTCTGTTTACATAGTTAAAATGGATTGTGGGGGACTCTAGACAAATTTAGCTTTCTCATCCACAGATGCCCAGTGTTTTGTGGTGTTACAGAAAAAGCCCTGATACACCAATTCACATGACTCATAATTCTTATTGGAATCATATTCCAACATTCATAGTGCTGCTTGAAAATGATGATCTAACGATACTTTATGCAAAGGAATGAACCTCTGAGGTGGAAATTCCTAATATATAACAGCAACCAGGCTAGAGCAGATAGGATATTGCCCATGCTAGTAACTTTGGAATGAACTACCAGGACAGTGGTAGAAATATTTTTCTTGCCTCATCCTACTACGCCAGCAGCCAGTTGAAGAATAAATACCTCAGAACAGGGCAATTTTGATGGAGGAAGGGAAGGATAGAGTAGGTGAACACAGTGGAAACTCGTAAGGCAGGACCTAATGGATGAGTTAGCAGCAGTACTCAGCCCTGGCTACACATTAGAATCTCCTTGGGGGGGGGGGTGTTATTTTTTAAAGTTTATTTTTACATAGTTTAAAAATTATATAAAAGTTGCAAAAACCGAACAGACAGCTGACATACATCCAGCATTCTCCATGTCAAAATCTTATATAACCATGGTACAGTTATCAAAACTAAGAAATTAACCTTGGTACAATACTATTAATAAAGCTACAGATTTTATGTGGATTTCACCAGTTTTCCACTAATGTCCATTTTTTTGTTCCAGGATCTGATTCAGGATACTACATTGCATTTAGTCATCACATCTCTTCTCCAATCTAGGACAGTTCATCATTCCTTCCATGTATTCACGATCTTGACACTTTGAAGAGCACTGATCAGTTATTTTGTATAATGTGCTTCACAAGTTTGTCCACTAATGTCCTTTTTTTTTGTTCCAGGATTTAATCCAGAATACTATGTTGCACTTAGTCATCGTAACTTCCTAGTTGCCTTCAATCTGTTAATTTCTCAATGTTTCCTTATTTTTCATGACCTTGACAATTTTAAAGATTGCAAAATATCCCCCAATTTGGGTTTGTCTGATAGTTTCACATAGTTAAATTGAGATTATGTATTTTGGGGAAGGATAGCATAATGGTGAAGTGCCTTTCTCATCATATGGTATCAGGAGGTACATGATATCAACATGACATCCTGGTGATGTCAGCCTTGATCACTTAGTTAAAGAGAGATCTTTTAGGTCTCTCCACTGTAAAGCTATTTTTTAAAAACTATTGTGTTGATATAATTAATGATGCATATGAAGTTGAAAATGTAATACAGAGAGATCTTGTGTATCATTCACCCAGTTTCCCCCAATGGTACATGTGTATATTCTTGTAACCACCATTACTATCCAGAAACAGAACAATTCCACCACCACAAATGATCTTCCCCATGCTGCTTCTCTATAGTTACAACCTTCCTCCCAGCATCCCTAACCCCCGGACACCACTGATCTGTTCTCCAGCTCTTTAACTTCATCATTTTTGAGATTATATAAATAGAATCTATCAGTATGTGACCTTTTGAGATTGGCTTTCTTCACTCAGCATAATGCTCAAAATATCCATCCAAGTTGTGTGTATCTGTAGTTCATTATTTTCATTGCTGAGGAGTATTCCATGGTATGGATGTGCCAGTTTGTTTAATCGTTCACCTATTATTCACAAAAAGAACATTTGGGTTCTTTCTAGTTTTTTATTATTGCAAATAGCTCTGTTATGAACATTCATGTACAGGTTTTTGTACGGATAGAAGTTTTCATTTTTCTGGGATATATGCCCAGGTGTGTGATTGCTGAGTTGTACCGTAAGTTTATGCTTAGTTTTATAAGAAACAACTAAACCATTTTCCACAGTGGCTGTACCATTTTACTTTTCCTCCAGCAATGTATGAGAAATCCAGTTTCTCTTCATCCTTGCCAGCATTTGGTATTATCACTATTTTTATTTTAGCTATTTGAATAGATGTATAGTGACATCACATCATGGTACTAACTTGCATTTCTGTAATGGCTAGTGATGTTGAACATCCTTTCATGTATCTATCTGCCATTTACATATCCTCTTCAGTGAAAAGTCTGTTGCTGTTTTTTGCTTATTTTCTAGTTGTATTGTTTTTTATTCTATTGAGTTTTGAGAGCTCTTTATTGTCAGATATGCTATTTGCAAATAGTTTTCCCAGTTTATCACTTGTATTTTCATCCTCTTTAACAGGGTCTTTTACAGAGCAGAAGTTTTTAACTTTGATGAGTTCCAATTTATCAATTTTTCTCCCTATATGGATCAAGTCTAAGAAATCTTTGCCTAGTCCTAGATCCAAAGGATTTTCTCCTATGTTTGTTTTCTGAAAGATTTATAGTTTTACATTTTGCAAACTTACATGATCCATTTCGGGATAATGCCACATAGGGTGTGAGGTTTAGATCAAGGTTTTTTTGGTTTTTGGTTTGTTTGGTTCTTTTGCCTATGCATGTTCAATTATTCCCACATCATATGTTGAAAAGACTATCCTTCATTGAATTGCTTTTGCAACTTTGTTAAAAATCAGTTGGGCATATTTGTGTGGGTCTACTTCTGGGTTCTTTGTTCTGTTCCATTGATCTATGTGTCTATCCCTCTGTCAAATCGCACTGTCTTGATTAATGTAGCCATATAATATGTCTTGAATAATCAGTCTAGACTGATTCCTCCCACTTTATTCTTCTTTTTCAAAACTGTTTAGCTAGTCTAGGACTTGGATCTTTTCATATAAATTCTGAAACAGTCTTCTGATTTCATCTCTGATAAGAACTTGGAAGTCAACACTTCCATTCTTACAGGAAGAACTGGACAAACTGAAAACTCAGTGACTTTTCTTGGACCCATCAAAGAAATTAGGTTTCAGGGAAAACCACCACCCCAAAATCTGGAGAGCCAAGAACATCCAGCTGCAATTTACTTACCTACAAAAGAAGATTTTGGAATCATAAATTGGTAGGAATACCAAAAAAGATCATTTTGAAAAATCACTGGAGGCTGAGTGTGGACTACTGTGAAAATGAGAAACTTCTGAGGATTGCAGGCACAGGAGCACCCCAAAATTTCAGGAAATCCACCAAGTTCCCACAGTAGAAATCTGAATAAGATCCTCTTGTGGATCTGGCAGGGGGAGGGGGAAAGGAATCACTGTGAAATATGCTTAAAGCGTCTCTATAACTCTACAGGGAAATAGACTGCCAGCACCTTATCCCATCTGGGGGAGGGCACTGCTCTCACTCCAGCCTTCCCTAGCCAACTGCAGAAAGATAAAGACAAAGAAAACAGTTTTAAAGAAGACAGAGTGGGGAGGAACACCTTATAAAGGAACAAGCATAAGAACTGCATCAGACTTCTTGTCAGAAACCATGCAAACAAGAAGAGAGTGGAGTGAAATATTTAAAGTGTTCAAAGAAAAAACCATCAACCCAGATTCTATATCCAGCAAAATTACCCTTCAGAAGTGAAAGAGAAACAAAGTCTTTCTCAGAAAAACAAAAACTGAGGGAAATGAAAACAGACTTGCCCTGCACAAAATGTAAAAAGAAGTTCTTCAGGGAGAAGGAAAATGATATAGGTCAGAAACTCAGACTTATATAAAAAAGGAAGAGTGTCAGAGAAGGGATAAAGGAAGGTAAATTAAAATCTTTTATTTTTCTAATTCTTAATTGATCTAAAAGAGAACTGTTTAAGTAATAATAGTAATAATATATTGGTTGATTATAGCATATAGATAAGTGAAATAAATTACAACAATGTCACAAGGGATGGGAGAGAAGATTCAATAGCACTCTGTTATAAGGCACCTATGCTACTAGTAAAGTGGTGTAGTGTTATTTGAAGATGGACTCTTAGTTAAAAATGTATATTGAAAACTCTAGGGCAACCACCAAAAATTTTAAAAGAAGTATAATTGACAATCTAAGAGGGAAGATAAAATGGAATTACATAAAATCTCAATTAAAACCAGAGAAGGAAGGATGAAAAGTGGGGGAATCATTTTCTTTGTTCTGAAGTCTACTTTATCTGATAATATAGCCATTCCCACTTTATTTTTGAATATTTGCATGGCATATTTTTCTATTTTTACTTTCAACTTATATATTAACTAGAAAATATAAATAGTAAATGGTAAAACTATTATATTTCCCTTTCCATACTTTGTTAGAACTGAATTACTAAGTCCAGCCCACACTCAATGGAGGGAAATTAGTCTCCACCTCCAGAAGGGAAGAGCATCAAAAAATTTCTGGACACATGTTAAAACCACCATAATAATTAATAAATATTTGGGGGTAATACTTTGAAACTATACTAATATCTTGCCCTCCAAAATTATTACTAGGCTTAGTTCTTTTTATTTGGGAATGGCATTTAGAAAACAAAATGTGATTCTAGGTGAGCTCAATTCTACTTGAATGTTTGCTGCTTCTAGGCCCTGTCAGTGGACAGAGCTAGGAAACACATGCAAGTAAAATAATTCATGTATACATACATATTGATGTTTATTTTTGTATCTATCTTTACATGTATATATATTTATATATGTATATGCATAGATATGCTTATATAAGATTTTTTATATGGATATCTCTGACTTTAATCTAGTACCACAGGGTTTATTCTAGCTTTCCCTCCTTGCTTATTTGTAATTTGTTTCTATGGAAGACTCTTTGAGGTGTCTTTAAAAATACAGATGCTTAAGAGCTCTATCCAATATCAATTAAGTTAGAATGCATCCATGTTTTAAATATACACCAAGGCAAGACCAGATACATAACTTGCAGGGCCCAGTACAAAATGAAAATGTGGAACTCCTTGTTCAAAAAGTAAGAAAAAATGTTATTAAAGGTACTAAAATATAAAGATTTTTCCTTTTTTCCCACAGTCTTTCATTCAATTTGTCATGGTATTTTCTATTTGCAATTCAGTCACTCTAAGTCAAGAGAAAGTATAATTTTAAATTATTAACATATATTTTACTGTTCATCTTTTTATTGTTCAATGCCAGTTTTAAGTAAAAATATAAGACCACTTAACTCATATACAGAATCACCAAAATTACACAATTTGTATTTCATGCCTTATCCCTGGAAGGTACCTTGAGTTGGCCAGAAAAGAGGCACAAGTCAGATTTGGAAAGTTGGAAGGAGGAAGAGATAGTCACCCAGATATGGAATAGGCCCAAAGGAACAGGCCTCTCCAGGACACACAGATTCTCATGGGGCAAGCATAGACCCTTACAGGCAACTGGGAACCCCACCCCATGACTTGTGCCATGTATGTGCACAAGTCATGGGGTGGGGTTTGACAACTGTTGGGTCCCCCCTTCCACCACCTGATAGACGGACATGCTGTGCTTTATCAGAGGGCAGGGAAATTGAGACAGGCATCTCCCTTCCTGTGAGCCTGCTACCCCAACCAACAGCATATAGGCATCTCTTAAGGGTATTACAACCCCTGCAAGGATGCACTAGTACCTGGCTCAGGGACAGGTAAGAGGCTCACCACCACCGAGTTGCCCACTGAACGTGTCTGGTATGTGCAAGGATGGTTATTGTCATGCTCTACCCTGAGGGGCTGCAGAATACATACACTTGACTTTGACCCTCCCCACCTCTAGGCTCCTGCTGGGAATGAATGGACTTGGATGGGGAAAGGCAAGGGGGCCCAAGGTACCAGGAATCAAAAGAGTGGCAATCAAGAACCCATCTTGAAGATACGGGGAGGCAGTGGGAGGTGGAACCGTATGTGAATCAAGGTTCCAAGCCCTCAGTGCATGCTCTGTTACCCCACTGGCCTTCACTTACAAAATATGTAAGGTTCAAAGATAAAATTATTAAGAATTTCAAATGGCAATAACAGAGCATTAAACCCCTAGCGTAGAGCCCCCTTCTGAGCGTAGGACCCTGTGTACTGCACTGGTCACATGCCTAGGAAGCTGTGCTTATCCCCCGGTGATCCTAATGTTCAGCCAGGGAGAACAATTGAGCTACATATTGCAAGAATTGATGGTCAAAGTGGTCTTGCTCAAAACAGCTCCCAGGCCACCAGAGACCCCACAGAAAACCATGGATGGCAACACCAATCCAACAGAAGCTAAGAGGAGGAGACCAGACTGGGCGTCACGGCCTGAGGTTGTCATTGTAAAAATCACAGTAAGAAAGCAGGGAGTTCAAGCCCTCAGTTTTCAAGAGTCTCTCATTCCCCTCTCTCTCTCTTAGAGCCCAAAGCTCTACCTCAGTGCCTGCTGGTTGTATGTTGGCCTTCCTTGCCCAATGTGAGGAGTTTTAAGATACAAGTTATATAGATCTAAGCAAACTGCAGGTGCTGGCTAAGTCATGAGAGCCACCTCTCAGCAACTTCTATTCTTACTGATTTTACCCACCAGCAGGCCAGGATCATAGCAAAGACCATGGAGGCTACTCCAGACAGCCATCTGGGCCTGGATCCAGTGCTTATCAGCTGAATTCTAGAGTCAGAATGCACAAATCCTCTCACCTCTAGCTCCCCAGCATGACACAAGCTCCTCAAGGAGCTACTTTCTGTTTTTTTTTTTCAACCTTGGTTCCTTTTAGAACATTTTACCTTCTGCCAACTTCTGTACTTGGCACATAGCAAATACTCAATATTTGGAGCTTGTTGCTTCAGGACTGCTTGTGGTTCAGTTCTTGCATTCTCTCCCTTAACTTCCATCACCTTTCTTGGCTACTTACTCAGGCAGAACTCCTTTCACCTCCTAGCATTCTCTTTCTAACCTTTCTCCAATACCCTAATGCCACTTTATTATACCACAGTAACTACATTTACATTGCAGGACCGAAAAAAAGTAAAATGAGAACATATACATATTGAGGGATTTATCACAGGCCCTTTCTGACACTGGCCCTAAAAGTCAGTCTCCTGGGGAAAGACGGACAAGTTCAGTGTCAAGAACTGGAGCTCTGGAATTTGAATCCTAAACCTGCCTACCACTGGAAACTAAATATATATATTTATATATAAACATACATATAACATATATTAAACATATATTTATGTATACATATACATATTTGTACATAGATATACACACACAGCATTATAGTAGTGCAAATAAAATGAAATACTTAGGTGTAAATTTAACAAAATATGTACAGATTTTGCATGCTGAAACCATAAAACAGTGATGAACGAAAACAAAGATCTAAAGAGGTCTAGGGGGCACCTGGGTGGCTTAGTCAGTTAAGCATCCAACTCTTGATCTTAGGGTTGTGAGTTTAAGCTCCATGTTGGGCTCCATGCTTGCCATGGAGCCTAGTTAAAAAGTAAATAAAATAAAGTGTTTTTGCCCAGAAAGCAGAGTAAAAAAGAATATAGTTTTGGGGCATCCGGGTGGCCAGTCAGTTGAGTGTACAACTCTTGATTTCAACTCAGGTCATGGTCTCAGGGTCATGAGACTAAGTCTCGCGTCAGGCTCCATGCTCAGCACAGAGTCTGCTTAGGATGCTCTCTCTCTCTTCCTCTGCCCCTCCCCCCGCTCACGCTCTCTCTTTCTCTCTCTCTCTCTCTGTCTCTAAATAAATAAATAAAATCTTTTTTTAAAAATTTGAAAAAAAAAAAAAGGGCGCCTGGGTGGCTCAGTTAGTTAAGCGTCTGCCTTTGGCTCGGGTCATGATCCTGGGGTCCTAGGATCAAGTCCTGCATCGGGCTCCCTGCTCTGTAGGGAGCCTGCTTCTCCCTCTACCTCTGCCTCTCTCTCAATGTCTCTCATGAATAAATAAAATATTTTTTACAAATTTGAAAAATAAAAACATTAAAATAAAAAATAAATAAATAAAATATCTAAATATACAGAGATATACTGTGTTCATGGATTGAAAGAAACAACATAGAATAAATGTCAGTTCTTCCCAAACTGAACTACAGATGTAATACAATTCCAATCAATATCCCAACAGAACCTTTTTTTTTAATTTTCAGGTAAATGAATTGTAAAATTTATTTGAAAAGCAAAGAAACAAAAAGAGCTAAAACAATTTTTCAAAAAAGAATACAGTTGGAGGAATAACACTATCTGATTTTAAGATTTACTTTAAATCTAAAATAAACTATTGGGACTCCATCAAAATAAAACTGCACAGGGGTGCCTGGGTGGCTGTCGGTAGAGCGTCCAACTTTTGATCTCAGGTCTTGATTTCAGGGTTGTGAGTTCAAGCCCTGTGTTGGGCATGGAGCTTGCTTAAAAAAAAAGCTTCTGCACAGCGAAGGAAACAATCAACAAAACTAAAAGGCAACCTAAGGAATGGTAGAAGATATTTGCAAATGACATATCTGGTAAGGGGTTAGTATCCAAAATCTATAAGAACTTAAGAAACCCAGCAGTCAAAAAACCAAATAATCCAGGGCACCTGGGTGGCTCGGTCGTTGGGTGTCTGCCTTTGGCTCAGGTCATGATCCCAGGGTCCTGGGATCGAGCCCCACGTCGGTCTCCTCGCTCAGCGGGGAGCCTGCTTCTCCCTCTCCCACTCCCCCTGCTTGTGTTCCTGCTCTTGCTATCTCTCTCTCTGTCAAATAAATAAAATCTTTAAAAAAAACAACAAATAATCCAATTAAAAAATGGACTAACATAATAAAATTAAATTAAAAAATAAATGGGCAGAAGACATGAATTGACATTTTTCCAAAGAAAACATACAGATGGCTAACAGATACACGAAAAGATGCTCAAGATCACTCATCATTAAGGAAATACAAATCAAAACCACAGTGAGATACCACCTCACAACTGTCAGAATGGCTAAAATCAACAACATAAGAAACAACAGGTGTTGACGAGAATGTGGAACGCTCTTATACTGTTGGTGGGAATGCAAACTGGTGCAGCCACTCTGGAAAACAGTATGGGGGTTCCTCAAAAAGTTAAAAATAGAACCACCCTACAATCCAGCAATTGCATTACTAGCTATTTACCCAGAGGATACAAAAATACAGATTCAAAGGGGCACATATACCCCAATGTTTATAGCAGTTATCAACAATAGCCATATAATGGAAAGAGCCCAAATGTCATCGACTGATGAATGGATAAAGAGCATGTGGTATATATACACAATGGAATATTACTCAGCCATCAAGAAGAATAAAATCTTGCCACTTGCAATGACTTGGATAGAGCTAGAGTGTATTATGCTAAGCGAAATAAGTTAGAAAAAAACAAATACCATATGATTTCATATGATTTCACTCATATGTGGAATTTAAGAAACAAAACAAATGAGCAAAGGGGAAAAAGAGAGAGAGGCAAACCAAGAAACAGACTCTTAACTATAGAGAACAAACTGATGGTTACCAGAGGAGAGGTAGGTGGGGGGGATGGGTGAAATAGATGATGGGGATTAAGGAGTGTACTTATTTTGATGAGTACCAGGTGATGTATGGAAGTGCTGAATCACTATATTGTATACCTGAAACTAATATTATACTGTATGTTAACTAACTAGAATTTAAATAAAAACTCAAAAAAAAGACTTACTATAAATCTACACTAATCAAGACAGTATGGTACCAGCAAAGGGAAGGAACCCAGATCAGTGAAAGAGAACAGAGTCCAGAATAGACTCACACAAATACGGCCAATTGATTTTTGACAAAGGTACAAAAAGCAATTCAATGGAGAAAAGATATCATTTTCAACAAATGGTGCTAAAACAATTTTATACCCAAAGGTAAACAATTTAACCTTGACCTAAACCTCACACCTTATACAAAAATTAATAAGATTGATAACTGATCCAAAAGTAAACATAAAACTATAAAATTTCTAGGAAAAAAAAAAAACACAGGAGAAAATCTTTATGACCTGGGGTTAGGTGGAGTTCTTAGATATGATACCAAAAGCATGATCTGTAAAAAAGTGTTGATAAAATTGGACTTCATAAAACTTTAAATTTTGCTCTGTGAAAGACATTGTGGAGAGAATAAAAAGACAAGCTACAGAGTGGGAGAAAATATTTTCAAACCACATATCTGTCAAAAGACTTGTATCTAATATATACAGAACTCTCAAAAGTCAACTCTTTATACCCCAAACATAAAATCAATCTGGTTCAACTTGCTCTCACTGAGAATGTGCTCTTGGCCACTAGCTACTTCCACATCCAGTGTCTCACTGAATCCTTATACTGACCCTTAGAGGGAGGTAGTGGTTATTATCCCCATTTTAGGATGAGAAAACTGAGGCACCAATAGTAAACAGAGAACAAATATTAAGTTAGATGGGAAACTGGACAGTAAGGCACTTCAATCTTAATCCAAGATTACACCATTTTGATTTCCCATTATGAGACCATGTTATGATTCATGGAGTTAGTAAAGGTTTTTAGAAAAAAAAAAAAGCTTTTGCTGGAATAAGTAGCACTCTAGATATGGGAAACCTGGTAATCTGAATTGAGCCCAAATTAGGGGCATTTGCCCAAGTTGGAGGCTTCCATGCCTGCAAGATATGGCAAGAGAGACATCAGGTGATTAAAGGAAAGACTTCCTGGCTGACCAGGGGCCTCCATGTTCCAAAGTATGGATGGGGGAAGCTCATGGAGTCTTTGAAGGAGAAGGGATATTCTCAAGTTTCTTTTGGACTCGGAGATAAGAGAAAATAGGGAAAGTAAAATAGAGAAGTGGAAGAAAGAAAAGATATCCAAAATGCCATTTCTTCTGCAACGTCAGTTTAACACATTATCTTCCCCCTTGCCTCCTTTCTAGTTTCATGCTTTAGATTACAGGTAAGTATTTAACTTTATTACTTTCATTAAGACATGATCCTTGGTGTGAATCACAGAGTCAAAAAGCCCAAGTGTCTTTTGGGACATCCAACTTGACCAGGTTTTTTCTTCCTCAGCTTTATAGTATAAACATTGATGTAGCAATGGATAATTTGTCTATCCAGGATCATCAATCCCATTGAGACTTTTAAGTACCTATCAAATCTGGGGGTTGAATGGAAACAGTCTTCGATTTTAAGTAGACCATATGGCATAAATAATCCAACATCAGACATCATTTTAGAGCAAGCCAAAATGGGCTATGCAAGGTAAAGGAGACCCCTGTGTTAGGAAGAATTTGGACCATATCTCATCCAGTGTAAAGGTCGGTTTTCCATTTGGCAGGAGTAGATTTAACATAGTCCATTTAAAACATGCTCTTTGCAATTCACTGGGGCTTTAAGAAAGGTGGAAAACCTTAAACAGGTGCACTTTATTCTAGAAACCCTTTGTTGGACACCTGTACACATATAAAGATGACAATCAATAGCAAGAATAAAGGTTTTTATCTCATTTCCACAGTACATTTTCCTTCATATGCCTCCAATCAGCAGTGTTCTACCTCTGGAATTCCAAGCTCAACTTGTATCTAAGCACTGTCAAATGAAAAGGAGATAATAAAATTACTAGTGTGTTGCAAGGTGATTAAATTTACATAATGACTCTGGATTTGATTAAATGCCAGATCCCCCTCCAAAAAAAATTACCTGTAGAGGCATTAAATCTTACAGCCACACACACTTCACTGCATTTACGCTTCATCCACAGAAGCTCCAGTTTATCTTAGCAGAGATTACTGCCATCCCTCCACAGGAACACAGCATGCAGGTAATGCCTAGAAGCTTATTCAGGAAAGTGGCAGGGGCTCATGCAGCTGATTTGCAGAATAAATACCAGAAAAATGTGAGACAGACAGTCATTGTGTTCATCCAGAGAAAAGATCGTACCACAGGCTCAGAGGCAGAATTTTCTACTCTACTGAAAATGAAAAGGCTTCTTAAAATGCCATCCAAACACTTTCTTCTGAAACCCAAGGCTTCCTCCCACTAACAAACTCTAAGGAGCTTACCATGGACTTGCCCTTCCAGGAGTATACTGGCGAAGAGTGAGGCCATGGTGTGCCAAACTTGGAATCAAGTTGGTAGGTAACTTAAACATGTCCTCTTATCCTAAATATTATCTCAGATCCGGATTATACAATGGGGCATTTTCTCATTGTTCAGTTGTTGCATGACCCCGGATGACAGTCTTTGCAATAAAAACATACACACAAACAAGTCAAAAACCTATGCATTATAGTCATGACAGGCCCCAAAGCTGATACAGCTTTCAGATTATCCACCATTCCTAATGAAAAAGATTACACAACAAAAGTGCTTTTAGGTATCATTTGCGTCTAGACCAAGTCATTGGAAAGGGGCTGGTACTGGCTCAGAAAGAAAAAGATGTCTTACCGCCTTCCAATGGAACATTAAGAAAAGGGACCGTACTATCAGCATGTTGTTCATTCCCTGGGTCCAAACTGCTTCAGTCAAAGAAAATCAGTTACTTCTCTGCCATGACTGATGTAAACTAGTCAGTCATTCCACATATCCCTTGCTTCAGTAGCAGGCAGAGTCTTGGCTGGGCAAGTATAGAAATCTACATTTCACCAAAGCTCTTGGTGTTGTTCAATGTTCTATTCATCCATCCTTTTCAAGGCATCTGACTGTTTGCTAACAAATGTGCATCAATCCCCTGCCAATCATTCGCAAAGATTAAGAGGCAGTGCACCTGGGCTACATTCAGTGAAGGTAAGACTCAGGTCAGTGTATTATTGTTAAGTTGTAAATAGTTAACTACAATTGTGGCAAGCAGGTTGCCTTAGCAACCTGAAACAGTACTTTAGCATATGTCCGACCAACAGTACTTACAAAATAACCTTTTAAAACGTGCCATTATTGGGCTATTTTTCAAGTGTTCAACAATTTGAATATAAAAAGACCAAATTTCCAGTTGCCAGCACAAAGTGAGGACTATAAACTAGTGGATTAACATTTCCTAGGCATCTGTTATAGTCCTTAAAAATATGTGTGCGTGCAATAAATAAATAGTTTTAAAGGACACAGGGTGTTTTACTATTTCAGAAAAAATCTTATTATTTGTTAATTTTTATAATAATCATTTGGAAGGCTAAAACTGAAATTTGTTTCCCTGCAAAATGTTTTTCTTTATCACACTGGTTTATTATGTTAGAGTTGCTGTGAGTCATGAAACTGCCTTGTTCCATTTTTCTTTTAAAAAAAATCCCCAGGGAACTCAGGGAATTAAACTCATAAATTTAATTTCAATATCTGGTAAGCTGTGAGGACAATTATTAAGGCAGTCATTTATGAGTACCTAGGGGAAACCCAAGTGATAAACAGTAGTCAATATGGATTCTTCAAACACAAATCATGCCAAACGAAGCTAATTCCTGTTTGTGATAGGATGAAGAGCTGAATGGTAAAAGAGGATGAAGCAAAGTGAACATATCTTAGAGAGAGAAGAATCTGATATAATTTAATCTGACATTCTTATAGGAATACCAGAGAAAGAAAATAAATAGAGCTAGTAAAAGAAAAACCTGATGGAATAGCTAGAACTGGTTTGGTATACGCACAAAGTGAGTGGAACCAATGACAGAGTAGGATAAATTTCAAACACAACACCACCCAGATCAAGAATAACCATCCTTGGGTTATATCAACATGGATTGTAATCTTAGTCAATATAATCAAAGTACATGTAGTTACATATACTACTCGGGAGAAAAGTAAATTAAATGCATTATTGATATATTGGAGCTGTTTAAATCAATCCCATGGGGTGTGTTTTCTAAAGTCAACTATTTCTCATGTAGAGAATCTTCATCAAATACATATGACTGTAACTGTAACAAAGAAACCCAGAGGCTGTGATAATAGGGAAAAGATTCCTTTATGATTGAGGGAGGGGGTGGTAACCGAAGACTTTTTTAGTCTATGGAACAAGTCCAAACCCTTAGCCTAGTATCAAGGCTCTTCATAAACTGATCAGACTCACCTCTCCAGTTTTATTTCATACTGGTCTCCAGCCTACCAAACCAATCGCCATTCCCTGAGCTTTCACACCTGCAGGGTATGTGGTTCCTTGGCCTAAACGATCTTTCACCTCAATGTCTTCCTATAATAGTCTCATCAATCCTTTAAGACCAAGCTCGAAAGCTTCTTGTTCCTACCTAAACTTTTCATTCCTCCAATACTCCCATAGCACCTTATTTAAACTTCTGTATATACCTTTATTATTGTCTTCTGTGCATGACAATTAACAGTGTACATGTTGATATCCCTGTTAGACTGTGAACTCCTGTAGGGTGAGAGCCGTGTCTTACTCATTCTTTATCTTTTTCACAGCAGGCATTCAACAAATATTTGTTGAACTGAACTGGATTGGAACTGAAATAAACACACCATCTAGACATTTATTATTGACAAATCCCACAATTCCAGGGCAATTGCTATTGGTTTGGTTTTTCTCTTTCCGGATTTTCAGGTTTACTTCCCAGTGCTGGGAAGAAAATAAAACTCAAAACCTGAAAATAGGTATAAACACTCTTCCTACCATTTAATTTCTACCAGATAGTGAAGAAATAAAAGGCATTTAGCTGACATCTGGAATGACCTTTCTTTTGGACTCCAAAGAATGTAGCAATGCTCAATTCAGTGCCTGGGCCGTGACCACACCTGGATTCTAAATCTCCAAAAGTATGAAAGAAAGACAGTTGGAGAATCGGGATTGGAGACCACCAAAAGGAGGAGTCCAGAATAGAAATCCTCTCGTAGTCGCCATGTACCTTCTGAATTCAAATCTGAATTCAAAGAGGCAACACCCAAGGTGGGCAGCATTGATAGGGAAACTGGAGGACTCTGACCTGGAAACTAAAATAAAAGACTGCTTCTCTCTTGTATACTGAGGTTTGGGGTCAAAGTAGGAGTTGCAAGCCTATGTCTGTAACTGAAGTGGAGCCGGAAGACATTAAACAAAAATGCCCAACAGCTGCCTATTCAGCCTGAGTCTTCTAACAGTATCGCATAGGAAGGACTGTGAGGCTTCATAATTTGGGAATCCCTTTTCAGCGTGCATTATAAGCAGGAAGTGCTTCTTCCCACCCAAGATCCCTCCCATGGTTTAGTCTGTAAGAAAACGCTGTTGCAGCATGAGAACTCAGCCCCACCCTCTTGAGCAGATCCTGGATGCAGCACATACTTAGGGAGCGGCTGTTGTGGCTTGCCCTGAGAGAATCACAGGCCGACAGAAAGGCTAAGGCTGCTCTGTATGATTGGCTAGCCAGGAAACACTTGCTGACTTCAGGGAGGCAGTACATGTGCTGGTTAAAAGCACGGCTTCTAGGGTCAGATAAACCCAGGTTCAAATTCCTGCTCTTCCACCTATTAGTCGCGTGACCTTGGACAACATCTGTAGCCTTTCTGTGCCTCATCTACCATTTAGGGATATTTTACCACACATCCCTCATGAGTTTGCTGAGGGGATTAAAGGAAATGAGGCACACATGTCTGACGTACAATAAAGGCTCAAATAAGGGTGAGCTAGAATTAGGTCTTTGAGGGAGGAGTCACATCACACATGGGCAAATAAAAACTCATGAGGACAAAACATGTCTAAATAAGCAAGAAGTCTGTAGTCAATGAGGCCAGATCAGAAAATACAGGCTGCAGCCAAAGGAGAAAACTCTTATGAAAAGGAGAAAAGAAACTGTCATCAAGTATTGGGACAAGCTCTAGAGACTGGTTTGGGAGCTACCTTGAGTGTGGCCCAAGGCCAAAATAGATGCATGGTGTGTGGGGAGGAAAACTGATCAGGCTAATTCTGATTTCCCCAAAACATGTGCAAGCCACTGGAATGCTTCAAGTGTCAGTGTGCAGAACTGGCTAATGCCTCCAGTATAGAAAAGGTAAAAGAAACCAGATGGCAGTGAATGAAAACTGAGTTTATACATTCAACATGGGCCATCTTTAGTGCACTCTATAGAAAATTCATCAAAACCTCAGGACTTGCCTAAAGTTATGTTTCAACCATGCATCCTTAAAGGGAATCAGCAGGACTGCATGTGCTGACATGGAAAGCATACATGGAAGTGGATTTACGAAACTGTTATTAACACGTTCCAATCAGTGTTTCCTGAAAAAAACATGTATGTGTATATATCTATCTCTATCTCTATATCTATATATATCTATGCATGAATGTATATATCATACATACTTTTATATGCATAGAAAAGTTCTGGAAGGATAAATAAGAAATTACTGCTGATGATTATGCCAAAGGAATGAGACTAGGGCCTTTAAGGCACTCTTCATTTTATACCCTTTTGTAGTGTTTGTATTTTTACTATGAATATGTATTGCTTTTATAATTTAAAAAAGGAACACCGCCACCAGAGAAGAGTACCTTGAAAAACTCTGAACATTGCACGGTGTTTTGCACAAAGTAGGACTTAGTAAATGTTTGAATGAATGGATGAAAGTCACTCAATCGCCCCCATCAGTTGGTCTATGAGAAGGGAGAAAAGGAGATAAAGAGAAAAGAAAGAAAAGGGGAGAATATGGAGATACGAGAAGCAACCTGGAGCAAGTTTCACTACGTCAAATGAGTAAAACAGAGGAAAGCCACCAAAGGAAAGAGCTGATGAATGCCTTCCCCACCCCAGCGATTCCTGTTGGCCAAGATTCCAATGTGCTTTTTGCAAATATTGTCTGCAGATCTAGGAGAGGGTGTAAACAAAAGGTTCTTGAAGGAGCTGATCAAAGCTGTGCTGTATTCCAAAAAGGGAAGGGGCAGAACAGAGGTTAATATCCTCCTCCTGGCCATGAAAGATGCTTTGCCATGAGGATGCATTTCAGTGAGGAGCCCAGGGACTCCATAGAAAGTGCAGCAAAGTATCCCATATCGGCAATAATATATGCCATTAGAACACTGCTTTCCCACATGTGAAAGTTTATTATGAAATGTATTTCTACAAAGAACAGTAGAAATTAAAGGTAGAAAACCCTATTAGGTCATCCACTCTCCTAGAAGGCCTCATGCAGACTATATTCTCCCACATAAATCCTAACACTTTCAATGATGTATAAAGGGGATTTACACTGATAAATCCTAAATGGAAAACACAGGCACAAAGCAGCGATACCAAATGCAAAGGAAAGAGAGTCACCTTACTGATTCATCTTGATGCATTCCGAAGTGATTATGAATTGCCAGCATGTTTTTTAATTTATATTTTTAAAAAGAATTATAATTTTATTGAAAGTTTAATGGATGAAGCCATCAGAGTCAAGTTAGAACTAAGTGAATACATACGTCATTTTCGTTCATCAATTCAATTTAGTATGCTCATGGAAGATAAACAAATTCCTGAGCAAATGTGGGGAGAAATAGGGAGCTCTGATCCAGCAGCAATCAAAGTATACCTTTATTTTAACAAGGGCAAACATTCTTTGGGCCAGTGTGGTAAGGTACTTGCACTGAGTGCAGTGGCTTTCTTGCCATTAGAGAAGCCCATGGGAAAGCTAATTTGGTCTTCAATGAAACCCATTTATACTGATCATCTTCAATTTTGTGATTTAGCAGTGAGGGCCCTTATAAATATGTTTTCTATTTTATTTCACTTTACTTTTCAGACTCCTCTTTTTTCCCTTCTTTCTATCCAGCTGTGAAAAATAGGACGCTGCCTAACTTTGGGACATTTACTCACCAAATGGCCCATAGAAAAAGCACAATGGGAATCCAGACTTCTCTTTATCAAACAGCCTTTCTCTTTCCTTCCCTTTCTTTTCTTCCTTAGTTATTGTCTGGAGATCTAAATGCTAGGCCTGGCTGCGCCACCAACTTGCTTTGTGGCCTGGGGAAAAGGCTCTTCCTCTCTTAGGCTCACACTCCCCATCTGTACAATGAGGAGCTAGACCAAATAAGCACTAATTTTATACGGCATTGACTCTATTACGTCTGAATGAGAGGACCTTCAGCAGTCCTTTGTAACCCCATTATCAACCTAACAGAGCTGGAGGCCCTCTCTAGTCAGATCCCCTGGTGGAGGATGCCCAGCCTTTAGTACTCTCCTCAGGGGAATAAAGCTTCTTTGACAAAAAAGTATGGGCCTTCCCCTCAGATTCTGGGTTGACCTTTCAGGAATCTGAGTTGATAGACATTGTACCAGCCAACCTCTATGGCACAATAGATGCTCACTTAGTAGACTTAGTAGACTCAGTTAATACTGTGTGACTGACAGACAACTTCAGGAAAAGAACTCATAATGACAACTCACTCCAGGCCCTCCATGATCCTTCAATTGTCTCTGCTCTAAGCTACGCTGCCATCTTCATGGTGTCTGTTTCAGTCAGGGTCCTCCAGAGGACCAGAACCAAAAGGATGGATATAGATGTAGATGTAGATGTAGATGTAGATGTAGATGTAGACATCAATGTGTATACACACATACATATAGAATATACATATATAGATATATACATGTATATATAAATATATATACAGAGACAGAGAGAGAGAGATGGGGCAAGGGAGAGAGATTTATTTTAAGGAATTGGCTCACATAATTGTGGGGGCTGACAAGTCTGAAATTTGTAGCACAGGCTGACAGGTTAGAAATTCAGGTAAGAATTGATGCTGTGGTCTTGAATCCAAAATCTGCAGGGCAGGCCAGGCAGGCTGGAAACTCAGGAAGGGTTTCTATGTGATAGTTTTGAGGCCAAATTCCTTCCTCTTTGGGAAACCCTGGTCTTTGATCTTAAAGTTTTCTACTGACTAGATGAGGCCCACCCACATTATGGAGGGCAATTTGCTTTACTCAAAGTCAACTGATTTAAACGTTAATCAGATCTAAAATAATACCTTCATAGCAACATCTAGACTAGTGTTTCACCAAACAACTGGACACCATAGCCTGGCCAGGCTGACACATAAAATTCATCATTACAGTGTCCATATATGGCTTGCCTTTGCCGCTCACCTAGGCTACTGACTACTCTCTTTTAAACTGGGTTTACCTTGAGCTAGCTGATACTGGCCTTGTACCCTTTTTGATGTCCCCTAAATCCTGCCAGTACTTATAAGAATAGTCCCTCACATTTGGTCTGCTCTTCTTCTATCCTATTAACTTCTTCCAAAATAGCTTCAGTCTAAGCTGTTAGACCAGCAACAGGAGGCACCAAACAAAAAGAAGTCAGTAGCCCCTGACTCTAGCTCAGGAAATTCCTCTCCTTCAAACTTCCCCATGAATTGGCTCTGCTGGCTCCCCCAAAGCACTTGGCTTTGTGTACTGTCTCCCTAGTCTCATCTGGCTCTATGTCAGGCCGTTTGCCTTATTCCTGATCTGCTATTCCCTCAGGGCGCTGATCCCAATCTTTGCTGTCCACCAACAGTAGGCAAGAGGTTCCATGTCCATGGCCCCCACCTATCTGGGAAAAAAGACCAGATAATCCGTATGGTGCATTACAGTTCTTAAAACACTTTCACATCCACTGTTTACTAACTGGTATTCTTGATACCACCTTGAGAGCTTATAAATAAGCAGAGATACTATCTCCACAAAGCCTCATTTGGCAGATGATGAACTTGAGGTTCAGAAAGAGTAAGTCTTCAGCACAAGGGCACATAGCTAACCAGTACACACGTCCCTGCTATTAGGGCCAGGACTCTGGGTTATTTCATTAGGTTAGAAGCACTTTTGCAAGGAATTGAAGACTACTAGGCTATTTATAACAATAACAATGTCACCTTAGATTCACATGCAACTTTACTTCCAAAAAGATCATAAAGGCATTTTTCACCTTTTACCTAATGACCTTTTGCTGGCTCAAAAATTCCCAACAGTAACCCTTCTCCCTACTGTAGGTTGCAGAGATACAGAAATTCTTTTCATTGTCCATTGTCCCTTAGAATTTTAACTTGAATTTAGCCTACAAAGTCATTGACCTAAAAGTTTTACAAGGCTGTTTGTTAACTGGCAGAGAGTGGGTGAGTCTGGACACGGTAGCTTCCATCCTGAGGAATGGAATTGGCTTTGTGTACTGAGGAATGGGCACAGATAGGACAACCTGGCCCAAGAAATGCCACATAGACTTCGTAGGTTATGACTGGAAACTGGCTGGGGTTGGGATAGACAAGCCCACAGAGATCCAGAACCCAGAGACCAGGCAGGCCCACGAAGGCTTTGAGTGTGGGGTCTCCAATGAGATATGAGAAGTAGAGGCTACTAGTCAGTGTCAGGGAGCCCCAGAAGTAAGTCACACAGCAATGCCCCCACAAAGCAAATGGAACATATCCTAAGAAGGTCTGGTAATAAGCAGTACGCAGAGGTCCAGGCAAGGCAGCAGCAGCTTTAGTGAAGGCCAGCAGTAAGCAACAAGGGGCTGTGCTGGACAGTAGGCTAGGAGGCATCATGGACTCTCAGGGACAAGTCATAGACAGACCTCTGCAGATAGGCTGATGGGCAAATCCAGACAGTTCTGGCAGTGGCCAAGCTGAAGAAGACTGAAAGTAGCAAAAGAATTCCAGTCTTCAAAGGATGACACCAAGTATGAAGCTAAGGCAGGGAGGGACCCAGACTCTCTGGTAAAAGAGAGTGGGTAACAGACAAGGAACGAGGCAAGGGGTTGGTCACAGGAAAGTATCAAGAATTTATTTATTAGGACCAAGGCACAGAATCTGAGAAGAACACACAGCCACCCTGCCTCAGTGACCCTGGACCCTTTAAATCTCCCTTGACTATGGACAGGATGGGGTCCAGAGCCTTGCTGAATGGGGTGGAGAGGGATGATGGCCTTTATCTGGAGGCCACCTAGGCCCATCTGTAGGTAAAGGTGGACTGAGGAAACATGAAGCCAATAATCAGTCCCCTTAGAGGGCTTGTGGAGTTTAGCGAGAACCTCCCTAACCAGAAGAAAACCTGTAAAGAAACTGAAGTTGTATATGTCACCACCTCTCTGATCCATTTCTGGGATGTGGGTCTCTCTTTCTCATTCCACAAGATTCAGTAATTATTCTCCAGAGACAAAGCAGGGAGAAACATAACCCTAAATGCTCCAAAATCCTAGAATGGGAGAGCTGGAAGAGTTCAGCTCCCAAGCACTAAAAAATGGGGAACCTGAGACCCAGAGTCCCTTTAGAGACCTGTCCAAGATCACATAATGATTTAGTAATAGAGGCTGGGACTTAGGTGTCCTTACTCTCAACCCAAAGTTCTTTCCACTAAACCCCAAAGATGAATATTCCAATACCTACGCAAATCTGAAGATAGCTTTACGATAGCCCAATTTCCATCCATGCCTTGGACAATCAAGCTGGTTTATCTCATTTGGCTTCAAAACACACATTTATAGATGTAGATCAAGGGGGTAGGGAGACTTCAGCAGCCATCATATATAATAAATTAACTTTCTTTCCAAAGCCTGACTGACTTTGTTATTTGAAAAATAAAGGAAATACCTGCAATATGCACCCCACCACAAAGTGTGCTATATTTAGTAAATTTCACTAGCATGTTAAACTCAAAATTCCAGTATTTCCCCATTGCTATAGTTATGGCATCTGGTTAAATCAGAGGTCAGCAGCTGTGAGCAAAGCTAACACTAATCCCGGCCAACTCTGTGCTTTGTTTCTAACACAGGACAAGGAAATTGGGAGCAAAACAGTCAGTTTCTCTCCCATCCCCTCCCAAGGGCAAAGCCCCTTAGCTAGTCTGGGCTAAACAACAGACTGATTCTCCAACTAGCACCACTATAACTGTGGCCCTGAGTCCCAAAGTATTGACTTGATGATGCAGGCAGCTCCAGGTCTACGACTGGGAGTTACGTGGTCAGGACATGTTTATATGCCAAAGCTGTCATCTGCTCACCTAGAATTTTGATGCCTAGTGTAGCTGGATGCTTGAGTGTCAATTTCTTCTACAAAACATAGCCTTTGCGGGTTCTTGGACTCCTTCTTGGACAAAATGAGGGCTTTCAAATGGAGTGGTCACTTTAGGCTACACACCTTCCCATTTTTGAAGTCGCATTTTGAACTCCTATTATTTGAGTGCTTCTTTTGCTTGCTTTTCAAGAGATGTTTCTTAGGCAGGTTTCTCAGGGCAAAGCACAGAGCCCATTAATGGGCTCTAATCCCTCTATTTCCTTTACCGTGAATAGTGACTTGGTCTCCAGATGTTATTTTGAACATTTATGGACCACAAAAATATACATGACAGAGCATTTACAAAGTTGTGACAATAAAATCGGTATCATATAAATTATGGTGTAGATTTGTAATGGCAGGCTATCTTATAGGATTGGAATGTAAAACTAGGCCCATTTTTTAAGGGCTTTTAGCAGGTTTCCTATAATCCTTTTAAATGTTCATATTCTCTTCAAATTTGGTATGTTTTATGGGTACACATTTTCTGGAAAATACGATCTATATTTGATAGTTTAAATGGGTTTTTCAAAAAAAATCATTCATATACACCTACTGAGATTGTTCCATTGATGTCTAAGCAAATTGGTAATGGGTACTTCCTAATAAGGAAGTTCTGATAGCAGACAATATATAGCACATCCCTGACAGAAGCATGTTCTCAAAATGATCCCTCCCTTCTCTGACCATTTGGGAGTGGATGTACCCCTGACTGACCAACATGTATTGGTTTCTGGTAAAATGACTATAGAGCTCACGCACCGTGCCACATTCCTTTAGTCTGGGCTGGCAGACAATGATGATAAGTGACTCTGCCTTTAAGCTGGAAGACTTTCATCTGGCCATACTGCTAAATCCTCACAAGGCTCTGGACATCCTTCCTGGAACAGAACCAGGCCTGGGTCATCTTCACACAAGGCCAGCAGCTCATCACAGTTGTTATAGTTCCCACCTGGAAGCCCTCAGCTAGAGAGGGATCTAGATTCATGGGAGGTCTGCTACTGTGACCTTTTGGGGGACTACATAAATGTGAAATCTGGAGATTGTCAGAGACTGGCATTCTTTTTTTTTTTCAAATAAAAAATATCCAGAATGCCTTTAGACCGTGTTCCAGGTCTCCAATACCCCAGATTCTTAGCAACAGCTCCCCTTTCCAACACTTAAAAACTCATGTACATTGCTCACGTGTCAGGAGGAATTCTACCATTCTGAATTTCTATTTATACTGATTTTGCAATAATATGATTACCTGGCATCGGTGTTTCATCACACAATAACATGCATTATTGGCTAGTATTTCCATTTCTATTTCTAAATGTCTTATCAGCATTCCCATATCATTTAGACATTCAGTAGACAGATTCCTTGCAATACTGGGGACTTATCCTCACCAATGTTCATGTCCATTCAAAACTCCAAATAACATGAACTGCTGTCTTTGGTGAATATGGCAGGGGTGCTTTGGAGAGCAATTCAAGAGTCTTAAATACTTCTTCATATAACTCCATACCATTTGAAATATATATTCAGAGTGAAATAAAATTTGCTGACAGTGACCAGAGAGAAGGTGGTCAAAGGGTATCCTTTTCAAGCTGGCTCTTGCTTGTGTCCCAAGTTAAGGAAACACAGTGTAGGAGAAAAGCACTGAATTGGGAATCAGAAGACCTCGGTTAGTTTTTGCTCTGTCACTTATTAGCTGTGGGGCATTGGGCATGTCCCTTGCTTCTTTGAACCTCAATCTTCCCATTTGTAAAATGATGAACTTAGACCAACTGACCTCTAAAACCCTCTCCTACCCCAGAGTGTATGGTTTACTAACACTTTCATTCTGCAAATCATCTCCAGTTCTCTGACACCCAGGTTAATGGTATCAGTACCAGTCCTAACTGATTCAGGGCTTAAGCTTCTGAAATTGTGTTATTGAACTGGTCTTTATTATCTCATTCTCAAATACTTCCATATGATTCCTTTCCAAGTTGCTTTTTTCAAAAAAAGAGAGCAAGAACATGCATGCACACCCACATGCGTGTGAGCACAATGGAAGGGGGGGAGAGTCAGAGAGAGAGAATCCCAAGCAGACTCCATGCCCAGCATGGAGTTTGAGCTGGGGCTTGGTCTCACGACCCTGATATCATGACCTGAGCTAAAATCAGGAGTTGGGCGCTTAACCAATTGAGCCACCCAGGTGCCCCACAAGTTGCTTTTAATTTGAGGTTCCTTTCATATACATCAATTTATCTAAACCAATAAAAAGTCACAAGAAAGGGAAGTGACACATTTTACTCCGTAGGAAGCCTTTTGTGCCCTCACAGATGACAGATGGACAGGAAACAATGTCATTTGATGACCAGCTGAAGGAACTTTAAAAGTTTACTCTAGACAGGAGAAGGCATAGCAGCATATGAAATCTGCTTTTAAGTATGTGAAGAGCTTTCACATTGACAAAGGATTTGCCTTGGCCTGTGTGGCTCTAAGGAGTTTAACCTAGGACCAAGTAGTAGGAGACATCAGTTGATAGATTTTGGTGCAGCCTAAAGAAGCCTATCTTTCTAATAGAGCAACCTGAAGATGAAGTAGGCTGCCTTGAGATGTAATGAGCACTCTGACACTGCAGGTACTCAAAGAACAGGCTAGAATACCACTTGTAGGGATGCATTCAAATGTACTTAGCCTAGGCTAGCTGAACTTGGAGGCCCCTTCCAACTCGGAAATTCTATGGCTCATTTCCACCCTCAATCCCCTTCCTCCATCCTCTCGTTTCCTCCACTTGCCCTCCCCACCCACTCCAAATACTCATCAGTCAGACAGGTCATCTAAATGGTACCCCTTCTCTCCATCCCCACTGTTCTTGCCCTAGTTCAAGCACCCATCCTTTCTCATTTGGGACTAATGAAACAGCTGGTAACTGGTATTCCAGCTTCCAGGGTCTCTCCCTCCATCCAATTTGCACACTGTTGACAGAAAAACCTAAAATAAACATTTGGTAATGTCACTTCCTCACTTGGAACTCTCCAGTGCCTATTATTTTATAAGAAAAAAATATCAAAAAATTTTAGCATGGAATATAAGTCTTCCAAAGCCTGTCTTTAGCTTGTCTTTCCAGCCACACACTCCATGCCTTAGTCAAAATGGACTGCCCCCATTGTCAGGATATCCCAGGGATGTTTTGCGATTCTGCACTCTTCTCATATTTTTCCCTCTGTTTAGAATGCCTTTCCCCGCTCCTGTCCAACCAAAAAGCTCCCATTCAGCCTTCAAAATCTAGCCCAATGTTCTGTAAGTTTTTATCACCTCCCCGGATAGAATCAATTGCTCCTCTGTGTGATGCTACCATTTTCTAAATACCTCAACATATCTCACTCTGTGGAGATGCATTTGGTGAACTGTATATGTGGCCACGTCTGGAAACATAGAATGCAAATGTGCCCTAAATGAATTCCCAATCTACTGCACTTAATCTTCAGTGTGGCATTGCTGAGTTTGTAAACTATTTAGCTTCTTTAATAATACTTCTCTGTGCTTTGGTCTCAATTCAATTTTTAGATGCTTAGGATGGGAAGGTTTTATTATTATGACTTTTTCTGAGAATTTTAAAACATTAGTTGCCAGAGCATCCTGAAGAGAAAGATGTTGTTGTGAAGAAAAATGCAAATGGCTTTCTCATGGAATACAGTGAGTCAGTAGCAGATGAACAGGCGTAATTTAATTTTGCAGGGTTAGACAATATAGAATGGAAATAGAAACTAGAAATGCTTTCATCTTTCTAAATGATGAATTCTACTTCTTCCTGTTCCAGATTAGGGTCTTAGCAGGTCAGGGCAGCAGGTGGAGGGCAGGTGAAAAGTAGAGAATGATGATGTCACGACAGGGTAGCAGAGAAGGCTTGTTCCAGAGAAATGACCAGAACACAAAAGGACACACAGACTGGTGAGCAGAGCCCGATGGGAAGCCCTAAGACCACGCAAGTATCTACATTTATACTTATAAGTGTACAGACTCACTCTGGAGGGAGCCACAAGAAGGTGGTTGTAGCAGCTACGTCTGAAGGGGGGAACCAGGGGACACAGGATCATCTAGGAGAGGAGGGCTTACATTTCACCGAATACATTTATTTTATTTGAATTTGTATTATGTGTGTCTTATTTTACCCAAAAAACGTGCATATAAAAAGGAGACAAGTCAGCAACTGTGAATAGTGAAAATGTTGCAGGAATAGCACAAGATATTCAAGGGCCAGAAGACCAGCAAGGCTGTCCTAACCTAAGGCCTTGACCCTGATCCTGAGGGCAGTGCTGCCCAAATTGGTACCTGTATTTATTCCCTTCCTATGTTCCTGGAAATTAATTCTAAGCAAGCCTGATCTGAATGCCTACAGGTGTAACTGGGGATACCTGGCTGGGCAAAAGGTGAGGCAGGAAGCAAGCAAGGTTTTTTGGCAATGTGATGGTTAATTTTATGTGTCAGACCGACTGGGCCATGGATAACCAGATATCTGATTAAACATTATTTCTGGGTGTGTCTATGAGGGTGTTTCTGGGAGATTAGCATTTGAATTGGTAGACTGAGTAAAGCAAATGGTGTTTCCCAATGTGGGTGGGCATTAACCAATCCATTGAGGGCCTGAATAGAACAAAAAGGCAGAGGAAGGTTGAATTCGATCTCTGTATGACTGACTGAGCTGGGACATAAATCTTCTGCTTTTGACACTCCTGGTTCTCAGGCCTTTAGACTTGGACTGGAATCCACACCATTGCCTTTCTGATTCAGAGGTCTTCAAACTATACTACTGGCTTGACCAGGTCTCTGGCTTTTAGATGGCAGATCATGGAATTTCTCCTATTGCTTCTGTTTCTCTGGAGAACCATAATACAGACCGCTTTGATATTTGGGTTCCTTAGTGTACATTAAGCATATATTCTTACAAAAGATCTGATAAAATTTTCTAAAAATCTGTTGTAACAATGGGACTTTAAATGGTGATGGCCACTTATGTCCTACATGAAGACTCAATTCCATCTTAGCGACAGATACAATGCATGCCATGTGACCAGAGTCCAGAAACTCTGGTAATGGTGTGGTCGAGGCTGGCCCTAGAAGCAAATCACCATCACCATCACCATGTGGGAAAATTTCCTAAAATAAATGACATACTGAAGGGAAAGGCATCAATAATGTCTGCTTTGAATGCAAAAGTCAATCCACACATGGAAGGGAACTATCATTTTCTCAGCAATTACATGGCAGACTACACTTAAAACAACTCTACCCCATTTTTACAGATGACAAAATTAGGCTCAGAGGGATATAACTAGCAAGTAGAAGAGTCCCTTCAAAACCAATTATGTCTGATTCCAAAAACTGTGCCTTTTTTGTTCTAAGAACCTGGATCTAGAAATCATATTCTGTGCAGGGAAAGCCAATTCTGGAAGGAAAGCTTCCCAGAAAGGATCAACAGAGTTTCAGCTAGGTCCACCAGAAGGTGGTAGAGGGCAAGGTGTGTCTGTTCAGAACAGGTTTAGGTCATATGGTCCCCAGTCAAGGGCTACCCCAAATTACTCCAAGGGATAAGACATGGGCAGCAGTAAACTAAGGTTCATCCATCAACAGGGTCATGATAGCTGAAGTCAAAGGTTAACAAGCGAGAAAACCAAACCTTGGTGTGAGGGGTACCACACTGCAGCCCCAGACGTCAGACTGAGCCAGGGATGAGCAGAGACAAGCATAATCTGGCTGGCAGGAAAGGGGCTGGCTCTGTCCCCACTGCTCCTTAAAGAAAGGAATCGTGGCCCAGCCTGGTAAAATCTTAGGGGGGGCTCTAACAATAAGAGAAATGATACTCTGCTCACATAACTTTATCCACATATTCAACTAATGTACCAACAACACTCACTCATGTACTTAATAAACATTTACTGAGGTAATATTTTATGCCAGGCATCGTAGCAACAACAGAGACAATGAATGGTACAGTCCCTATTGCTACTTGTGTGACTCAGAGTTGGGCATTTTGGGGAACACTCAATGCATTTGTAGTGATTCTTTCAATATTTGCCTTCACCTGGAAGCTCCATGTATGCAGGGAGCAACCATATCAGTCTGAATCACCCCGGTATCTGTAGCTGACTCAAAGAGGACCTGATATTTAGCTGACATTCCCATGCTAAACATGTCTGCTGCGTTAACAATACATCTCTGTCAGGGGAGGCAGTTGGAAAGTCAATAATCAAGGATTATAATAAAATATGGTAAGTATAGTAATGATGGAGATAGGCTGGGGGTAGGGGAGGCTAAGGGATTCCAAAGGAAGGCATTTGAGTCTAATTGGGTCAGGAAAAGTTTTCCAGCAAGAGGGGCTCCTCACAATGAATTCTAAAGAATAAGTAAAAATCAACAAAATAAAGAAGAGGGGGAACTGTCCCAGTAGATGGAACAATAATGCCAATATTCTGACTGGACAAGCTTAGTTAGTTAGTAATTACTTAGCAAAACCCCTGTTCAGTCAAACAATTGGATTTTTTTAAATTTTAATTTTTATTTTACTTAAATTCAAGTTGGTTAACATATAGTGTATTATTAGTTTCAGGGGTAGAATTTAGTGATTCATCAGTTGCATATAACACCCAGTGCTCATTCCATCACATGCCCTCCTTAATGCCCATCACCCAGTTACCCCATCCCCCTACCCACCTCCCCTCCAGCAACCCTCAGCTCGTTCCCTAGAGTTAAGAGTCTCTTATGGTGTAACCAATCAGAATGATGGAGGCAGTTGTGATCAGACACATGGCTGGGCACTGTTCCCTATAAGTATGTTAGCCAACAGAGTTGGTTGTTTGCTGGTGTGATATGGAATGCTGAGCAAGAGATTGCAAGTGTGGTCATAGGAAGCCCAGGAGAGCACAAGGGAACAACCCCAGACCCTCCGCTGTTTAGTCATGAACGGGTATTTATTCACTATACAACTCAATAGACTTTCTAGTCATTTCCTCCAGGCGGCCTGGGTCCCTGGATTATTTGTTGACCAGTCTGCTTCCAGCTCCAAAGTTATATAAATCTCTTAAAGGAGAGCAGTTCTGTCTGTCTGTGATGTTAAAGATGGCTGCCAAGTCATTGCGATTTCTTTCACTAAGAGGTGGAATCTAATCACCTCGCTTTGCATCTGGGTTGACCCTTGCTGTCTTGCTTGACCAAGAGAATGCAGAGGCAGTGACATTCTGGGACATCAGAGGCTGGGTCATAAAAGGCCATGCATCTTCTACCTGGGTCACTAGAACACTAGCTCCTGGAGCCCTAAGCTGCCACCAAACTCCAATCACCATGAAACCACTCTGTTGGTAAGGCTCTGGTTGACAGGGCCAGCTGAGCCTAGCCCTCCAGCCATCTCTGCCAGGGCAGCAAACATATGAGTAAAGCTGTGGTGGACCCACCAGACCAGCTGAATACTGCTGAGTGATCTCTGTCAATGACAAGAATCTCCCAGCTGTGCCCTGCCCAAATTCCTGAATTATGGAATATGGTAGAATGGTTGTTGCATCAAGCCACTAAATTTTGAGGGTGGTTTATTGTGCAGCAATACATGAGAGGAACACTGTCTTAGTTACCATTATACCCGTGGGGCTGGCACCATATCTGGCACACAGTCGACCCCTAGTACACATTCACTGACCGAAGGAGTGAGGGCAGAGAGAGGAGAAGGACAGGAGAGAGGTCCAACAGAGAAAGAGAAAGATGACTTACAAGTGACAATGTTATACACAAAGAGAACTTCCGATAAATGAGTCTACTTCTCTAAACAATACGGTACCTACTCTGGGAAGCTAAGCAGGGTAGACAAAATTTAAATTCTCCTGTGGGGTGGGGAGCAGGGATCAGAACGGAACAACTGAGTCTTTATCCCATGTTCCCTACCATAAAATCCAGCTGTCCACTGGCTTTCCCTTTATCCCAAGATCTCGGGTTTTCCCAGCTCTCATGATATGGACCCAGTCCAGTTACAGTTAATATGCTTTTCCTTTTCTTCACTGTAAGACCTCTGCACTTTTCTAGAAGTGATTAACTCCAAAGAGACCGCCTAGAACTTTAAGCAAGAGAATAGTTACCAAAACAAATGCACTTCCAAGTTTGGCTTCAGAACCAGACCCACCTTGCAAAGTATACGCAAAGACTCTGCCTCCCAATGGAGATATATGGACTTTGATTGTAAATGTAACTAGGTTTTACTTCCCTCACCTTTAACTGCCAAGAGTTTAGACTGAAACTCAATCAGTAGACTATTGTTTTCTGCTTCCTGGGAAGCAAGTCACAGTCACAGCTGAAAAGAGAGCTGGGGGAGAATTGGGTGGGGTTGGAAATCTGAATCTTGGCGTGACTCTTACGAATTTTCTTTTCCATTTTACTCACCTCCTTCTGGCTCTGATGGTATCAGTAATTTCCCGAGACAGAGAAAATCCAGACTTCCTTAAAGAGTTCAACTACCTGCCCCAGCAAAATCCAAAATGGGGGGAGACTAGCTGCTCCGTAGAAACTCCCCTCCTGTGTTTGTGTCCAAGGAAACGCAACAAAGGAAACACACTGGCAAGCCTCTTTCATTTCTGCCGCCCTCTAGTTGGCTAAGAAGCAAAGCCCGTGGTGCTTCTGGGCAGCCCATGTGAAAGCCAGAATGGACAGGACACTCTTGCAGCCAATGAACAGACAGCAAAGGAAAGAGAAATTCAAGCCACTTCTGATGTATTCAAAGGCATGAGCTAACCAGCACCAACAAAACAGATGATGAGCTGGGCGAAGGGCAAAGTAGGAAGCAGACTTACTTTAATTTTCTCATCAAGTCCGATGTTAGTTTCCAAATGGCACAACTGTTAAAAGGCCAAACCTTGCTTTTTCTACCTAGCAGTGCACTTGGGAGCCCAGAAACCTGGGCTCTAGTCCTGCCCATGCTATTGACTGACTGTGTCATCCCAGACCAGCCCCTTCCCCTCTCTGGGATCAGTTCCATCATCTACAAAATACAGAGCACGGACAGACAGCGTTTCAGGACTCTAAATGACACACGCAGTCAAATATTCATCATCCAAGCTCAGAGTCTCATGAGTGTGGCTGCTTTGCCTTCAAACTTACAAACAGCACCCCTTCTGATGAGTACCTTTCCTGCTTAATTAAGGTATTGCTGCCATACCAATGTCTTCTTTACTTCGTATTCAGAAACATCCTTTGAGATCCACACATTCAACTACCTACTACGTTGTAAAGGAAGTCTTAGAGAGCAACGCTTCTATCATTCTAAGAGAAGCAACAGACGAGGGGCCTCTATCCAGGGTGTAAGTACAAAAGCACAATCACCAAATACTGTGAACCTTGTATTAAGTGCCCACTATGTGCCAGGACTTTACGTGGGTCATTCTAATCCTTGCAACAGCAATAGAGGTACCAGTGCCCCTGCTGACGAGAGCCACGCACGGTGCATGACGCTCCGAAATACAGGCTCTCCACCAGCAAGCATCGCACGTCACTTCCCGCCGGCCAGGCCCTATTGTAAGTGCTTCATGCCTAGTAATTTCTTCAATGCAGATTCTGCGAGGAAGGAGGGATTGTTAACCTTGTGCTACAGATGAGGAAACCCAGGCATACAAAGGTTAAGTAACTTGACCAAGGTCATACAAGTTATATGTAACAGAGTTAGGAATCAAATCCAGAAAGTCCGACCCACATAACCCTTCAAGGAAGATAATGTCCTATGCCTATGGGGATGCTTTCAGCTGTGCATTCCATGACAAATTCACCTCAAAACGCCACTGTGGCTTAACACGAACACCAGTTTACTTCTCACTCATGCTACATGTTCGCTGCAAGGTGAGGAGCACCTGTGCTCCCCGCAGTCACTGAGCAACCCTGGCCGGCGGAGGCCCCGCCGGGAAGGCCACGAGACCGCACGCTTGCTCTTCTCAGCTCCAGCCATGAAGCGACACGGGTCACTTTCCCTCACAGCTCGTTAGCCAGACTTCCCACACAGCCCCACCTAAGTACAAGAGGACTTGGAAGTTAGTCTTTCATGTTCTCAGAAGGACAGAAGCAGACGTTAGTAAACACTAGTGATATCCACCACAGGCTGCAAGTATCAGACGCTCAACTGAAAGTTCAGTTCTGCACCTGATGGAAATCAGCACTCCTTCAACAAAGAAGGAGATACCTGCTGGATAGGTGACTAACAGTGTCCATCACAGTCCCTCATCTTAAGATGAAGAACCTGACACTTAGACAGGTTTAGTGATGTACTCAAGGTAACTTAGTAAGAAAGTGGCAGAGCCTGATTCTGAACCCCAGTCTGACTCTAAAGTCTATATTCTTTCATTCCAGCAAACTGCCTCCCAAAAGAAGAACGCAATTATTTGGTGATCACCCGCCACTCAGAATTATCCACAGTGGCCCACAGAGCCAGAAGGAGAGAACTGGAGCTAGAGCTCACTACGGACCACTGCTGCATCATGCAGAAGTGCGGATGTCAGAACTAGAAGAGGCTCTCAGACCAGAGACCAGACCACCCTCTTCCACCTCAGCACTTTTCAGACAGAAAGAAGTGTGGCCCATCAAGTGGAGTACTTTGTCCAAAAGTACCTCGATGATGATGAGAGAGCTGTACTAGAGCGCTTGTGTCATCCAGGGTCCTGGCAGGCAACAGAGAGCACATTAAAAAGATGGAACTGAAGGTGTGGGCAGAGTGAAGGAGACCGACAAGGGACTTTGCAGCAGGCCTGGGCCAAGAGTAAGAAGTTGCTACCATCCTGGGGCCTGAAGTGGAAAGGAGAGCAGGGCCTAGTAAAAGCTGGGGCTGTCCGAAAGGGACAACCCAAAAGAAGGTGGGACACAGGTAGAGGGACACAATCCCTGCCAAATGTGACCCAGCAGACAGGGAGCTAGAGAAATAAATGCCCAGACAGCTCTTTCTTTCTGACTCTCTGATCCTCCTCCTTCCCCCATTGGGCAAACCCACAGGAAGCCAGAGGACAAAGGAGCCTGGGTGATGCGGTCCATCGAAGCCAGTCTCCAGGGGCCCAGAGCAGGGTAGGGAAGGGTAAAGAGGGGATCTGAAATATTAAACTAAGACTAGCCATTACATTATCTTTCCTTTTTCTTCAATGATTCATTCATTTACTCATTTACCACGCTCAGTGTGAGACATTTTAATTTCCATCAACATTCAAGTTTTATCTTTAAAATTTTGTAGGGAAAATATGTCACCTATCCAAGTATAATGCTATTTTCATTTAGGAGATCAAGGGTATATTTTAAGGCCATGTTTAGTTCAGCATGAGGTAAAGAAAACTAGATTTTAAAATTCTTCCACAGCTTGACTTCTGGTTAAATACGGCAGGTTGACCACATGTGATACTCATTCTCTCTCTCTCTCTCTCCCACCCTCCCTCTCAGGAAGCCCCATTAAAACAACAATAAAGGACTTAAAACAAAACAAAAACAATGAGAGAAGAGAGAGGAAGAGGAAGAGGCAAAGGTTCACACAGATTAAGAGAGTAGGAAAGGAGACCTTAGTGGATGAGAACTGTCCACAGATTTTTTGAAAACGGGATGTAAATGAAGGAAGGTATATCAATATGGTAAAGTAGACAAAACTTTAACCTAAGTGCCTGTAGAAGGAGATACCAGTAAAAAGTGAGCCAATTAGCCCCCAAAGAATCCTGGGAAAGCTTAGGGCTTAGAAATACCAGGTACCACAGAAGTTAGGGTCAGATACAGGAAAACAGGAATTGGAAGTCTGTACATGGAAGAGCGGGCTCCCACATTTCCTTCGTCCCATGCAGCTTGCCAAGTAACTATTCCTTCCATTCCTTTCGTCCCTACGAAACAAGACATATACTCTCTGAAGACACTGAATCAGACTCACCCAGGGCACTAGGAACAGGGTGGGGTAAGGCACCTAACAGAAAATAGAGGGATCAAGTGAATGGCAGGAATATATGGAATGGCAGGAACCTAGCCAGCTGACCTCCAATCCCAAAATACCTGCAGGTAGACTAAAGGATGCCATGGGTGAAGGTCACTAGAGGAAATTCCTCTATATACTGGCATTTGGATGTCCTCCAACAAAAAGTCAGTTGCTGCCAATCACTTTGCAGTGAAGCCCACCAGTTGACAAGCTCTGCCTTTCCATCTGACACTTCCGGTCAGCTTTTGAGGGCTCCACTAGAATAGACTGTCAAGTGTCACAAGACATTTGAGGACAGCTTCTAACATGAGAGAGGCTTCAAACAAATTAGAAAAGGGAACCCAGAGAAAACATAAATGATGCAATAATAGAAGGAAACCTCACATATATTTTAGAATATGTAACACACACACACACATACACACACACACATTTTTCAGAGAGATAAGAGAAAAAATTCTATCCATAAGCATGAACAGGACACTATGAAAAAGGGAGAGACGAAAAACAAGGGAATTGATGGACATTGAAAACCTGATCATCAAAATGTGAAAAGGGGGAGGAGGAAGATTAAAATACTTGTCTTCCCAAAAGTAGAACAGAAAGACGAAGAGAGAAAAAGCTACGAAAAGTAGAGGAATATTCAAGGAGGTCTAACGTCCAAGTAACTGAAACTTCAGAAAGAAAAAACAAAGGGGAAAATGATTAAATTAGAAAATTCCCCAGAAACTAAGGATATACATTTCCACATTGAAAGGACCCAAGGAAGGACCAGCAAAATGAATGCACAAAGATCTACACCAACTCACATCATCATTAAAATTCCAAATAGTAGCGGTTAAAGGGAAATCCTAAAAGCTTCCAGAGTAAAGGAAGAAAAGTCTCATACAGAATAGGGGTCAGATCAGCATCAGACTATTCAATAACACTGAAAAGTAGGAGATGATGGAGCAGTGCCTTCAAAATTCTGGGGGGGGTGGGGGTGGGGATCAACCTATAATTGTATGTGTGGCCACAGTATCTACTTCCTATGGTGAATTGTGCAATTTTGCCTTACAGCTCATGCTCACTAATATCAGGCTTGACCATAAGATTTGCTCTGGCCAATGAAAGGGGAACAAAAGTGATGCGTGCCACTTCTAAGCTTTGAGAGTCATCACTAGTTCTGTGAGGGCTCTTTTTCCTCTGCCATGAGAACTGCTCTTCCTGAAAGGGGACTTCCTGTTCAGCCTGGGTCCCAGAATGAAAAAGACCTAGCTAGAGCTGTAGCTGATGCCTGAAGGACACAGGACATGAATAAGAAACCCTGCTGTATAAGCCAGGGAGGTTTTAGAATATTTACGACCACAGCATCACCTACTAAAACAGCTGACTAGTACACTTCCCATACACCTTTACTTAGGAAGCTATTAGAGTGTGTGTTCCAACAAAACAAGTGAGTAAACCAAAAAAAAGGGAGACATGGACCCCAGAAAACTGGGACTCTAAATCAGGAAATTGGCAACAGAAGTCCCAGGATGATACCTATTCGGCAAGCCTGGAGAGCAACTATCCCAGACTGAAGCAGGAAGTTGGAAAACTGCAGGAAAAAAAACAAATTTATAGGTTATCTGATAGTTGTTCGTATTTAGAAAACAACACAGAGGGGGCGCCTGGTGGCTCAGTCGTTAAGCGTCTGCCTTCGGCTCGGGTCGTGATCCCCGGGTCCTGGGATCGAGCCCCGCATCGGGCTTCCTGCTCCGTGGGAAGCCTGCTTCTCCCTCTCCCACTCCCCCTGCTTGTGTTCCCTCTCTCACTGTGTCTCTCTCTGTCAAATAAATAAATAAAGTATTTAAAAAAAAAAAAAGGAAACAACACAGAGAACTATCTGACAAGTCTGATGAATGTTGTGGAGAAAATAAGGAATCAATACAAAGAGTAGTAGGCAAATAAAAAATTAGGCAATTATTGACCCTGGGGAAATAAAATATTATTTTTAAAAATGACATGTAAACATAACGCATTGGCTTGCCAGTGGATGATATTTAGCAACCTACAATGATACAAACATTAACTTCCATTTTGAAAAAATATGTGATTTACTTACATGAGGGCAATAGGGAACATGGGAACATGGCAGGGGCTATGTGGTAGTCATTAGGGCTGTTCCCAAATACTCCAGGTTTCTCCTACCAGGCCCGTGGTAGGCCTGCCTGCACTCCCTGGCCTCCTTTCAGATTAAGTGTGGCAATGTGATTTGTTTTGATCAATAAAACATGCGTGAACCTGATTTGTACCATAATTGGGCAGAAGCTTTGAGAGCCAGGATGCAATCCCCCTATCATCTGCCCATTTGGCAGAGATCACGGAATCAGGTGTTGTGATGGAGGCTCCATCAGCCTGGAGGACCAACATGAGCCAGAGGCTCCCTACCCACTTGGGCTGAACATGTAGCATGAGCAAGAAATAAACATTTGTTGTGTGAAGTCACTGGTAATTAGGAGTGGTCTGTCTGCAGCAGAAACTAGCCAAGCCTGACTGATAATAGGCCACAAGACAGCCAGATTTTCATCTACCATCACGGGGAGTCAACAAACAATACCTAAAATAATGAATCAAGTAACAGCAGTATGAACATATTATATAAAATACAAAGGTAAATACCAAAAACAATAGCTAAAACCATTAAAAAGTGGTTGCTCCAGAGGAACAGGCTTCAGAGGGAGCAATGCTGACCTGATTGTTTTTGTTCTCACTGTTGTTATAAGCCTGATTTTTAAAAATTATTTGTACCACAGCACTGATAAAAATTATTTTAAATCATCATTCTAGTGGGGATCCAGTATAAGGAACAAGATACAGGTAGCAGCAAGGCTGTAATATGAATTTCCTCGCCAGTGCTCAGGACTCCCAGTGAGGAAAACATTGTTTTTAATAGAGAAACTCAATTACCCCATGACCCTTCAGACAGGTTCCTTCAGATTAAACACCAACTCTAAACATTTTGTAGGACTTTCACCTCCAGGACCATGATTTCCAAAGCACCAATGATAAAAACAAAAGAAACAGATGAATGAAGAGTTGGGTGTTCTGTTTTTTGTGTTTTTTTTTTTTTTGAAGAGTTTTTATACTGAGTGATCAGGGATACTCAGAATCAGTCTGTCAGAAGGACTGGGAAATGGTATTATAAAACCATCATGCTAAATTCCAGAAACTATTCATCTCTCCAAGGGCCGAGTAGAAAGGGGCTCCTCAGGGGCAGCTCTGTGACAACCAGACACCTGTCCAAATAGACCCTGACACCTCCTTGCAGAGATTTTTCTTCCTGAGAGTCTCTTTGCTTAAAGAATTTGTGCTGTGCTTCTTTAACAGAGCAATACCTCCTCCCCCTCAATAATTAGCGAGAGAGAGCAGCCCAGGAAGGGCCCGCCCATCTCACAGCAAAGTAATACAGAGATGAAGCAACATGAATAATGGCTATTTCATCAACCAGAAGAGCACTACCGAAGCACCAGGAGAGAGGACCTCCGGTGAACGCCGCGTCTCCATAGCAGTCCAACCATGCTCCCTGTCCGAGCGTGGCACCCATTTGGAAGATGGTGTGTTAGCAGTAAGAACAGTGCCTGTGGCTTTGGACCAGTGGGTAATGCTACATATGCCTGGGTCAGGGTGTACTGGGAACAACAGCTCTGGACTCTCACGCCCAGTGCATTCTTAAATGGCTCAATCTTTGGCTGCTCTTGCAAGCCTACTCATCTGATCATGGCTGCTTGTGAAGTAGAACCACACACATGAGCCAAACTGCTCCTTTGTATCTGAATTGGAAGTGAGGTGTTCACACTTAGTTTTAAATATGGATCTCTGTATGTTCTGGGACATGACAATATTTCCAAGACAGTAATGAAATCAAACTGTAAATTTCTGACTGGGGAGTAGGTGCAAAACTATCCAACTTTGCTATCCTTCCTTCCCAACCTTTCCTCCAAACCAAATCTCTCCCTTCCCTAAGCCAAAGATATACCACATACATTTCAGACTAGTGCAGAGCTCTAGTTCCAAGCCATACAGGATGCTCTAACCTCTGACTTACGAGGTCCCTAGGGCTGAGGATCACAGTTTTGGTTTTTTGTTGTTTTTTTTTTAAGATTTTATTTATTTATTTGACAGAGAGAGAGATAGCGAGAGCAGGAACACAAGCAGGGGGAGTGGGAGAGGGAGAAGCAGGCCTCCTGCCGAGCAGGGAGCCCGATGCGGGACTCGATCCCAGGACCCTGGGATCATGACCTGAGCCGAAGGCAGACGCGTAACGACTGAGCCACCCAGGCGCCCACACAGTTTTGGTTTTAATAGCTTTGTCTTCCACCTCCTGCTAAACTGAAGTTCTAGGAATGTCAACAGAATTGTTACCATGGATCCAACCTCTTGAATTCATGGGATACCCAAATCAACTTCAGAGAGTAAAAAACTCAACCCTTAAAAATCTGACCCACATCTACCTCCCAGTCTTTACTCAAGTAGCTTCCTGCCAACACGCACACCACACTCCACTGTACTACATTGCTTGTGATTCCCCAAGCCAATCGTGTATTTTCCTGCCCTCAACCTCTGCTCATGCCAGTGCCCTGACCTGGAATTTTCTAGCCAGCGCTTAGTGTTACAGTTATTTGTTGATGTGTCTTCCTCTCTTACTAGACTGTAAGACAACCCGAGAGCAGGGACTGGGCCTGTCTCGTCTGTGTATTCCCAGCATTCAGCATAGCTCCTAGGCAACAAAAGGTACTCAATACATTTGTGCTAAAAAATCTTAACAGGTACCACAAACCATTTGCCAATTTCTTAAAGTAACAAATGTACCAACTGAAGCTTACTAGTCCACACGATGCTTCAAAATGGTCAGTATGAAGGCTTGTATACCCCATATAGGACCTAAAGAGCCTAAACAAACAAACAAATTGGGATGCTCTCAGATCCCAGCTTAAAAGAGAGAAAGAGAGAGAGAGAGAGAGAGAGGCAAAGGAAAACCTTATTTCTCAAAATACTACTTCAGGGTGGCCAGAGGCATGGGGAGCTCATGGATGTCTTCCAACCCCAAAACAAAGGTACAATGTATGTTTCTGGGACCTCTGGGAGCCTGGAGCAAATGACCACTCTAGATGGGATTCTGTTTCTCACCCAGGCATTGAGAAATCAGAAATGTGGCAGGAGCACATAGCCATAGTTCTTAAGTAATGGATCTATGATGCTCATTGAGTTGAAACAAATGCAGAATAAGTGGAAACAAAGTATACTCTCCCCCCTCAACACAAAAGGGTGGCCCAGGAGTCCAGGTGGCCCACAGCAACACCAAGGATGGCCTAGGAGTGAACTAAAAGACCAAACTCTAACATTTACCACATCCACAGGGCAGAAATGCCACAACAGCTCCTCCAAACCCCCATGAATTGGTCTGAGGGCTTTAAGCACCACAGATGTCATTAAGAACTTTTAAATTAGATATGCTGTGGGTAATATAGAAATGACAGAGTGCTATTTACACCATAGGTCAAACACCACCCGACTTTAGACGTCACCAGAGTCTGCTGATAGGTACCTTTAGACATAATTTTTACCCAAAAGTCTGTTGCCCTGAAAGAAAAATGCCACCTGCAAGCCTCTACGTTAAGGGGCGGGAGGCAGGGGTAGAGAAAGAAGTGGTGTGGGAGAGAGGGCCAGCGGGCTGACCACAGTCACCGGTATTCATGTAATGGCACTTGTCTGGCCTTCCCAAGGACCATGAAGTAAACCCAGCTACCATGTGCCAGAAGCAGGAGCAATTCAAGTCCATTTGCCAGAAGGGCAAGGACAAATTCCGTGGGTATGGAAAGAAACATCACCTTTGGGTCCTAAAGAGGGACCTGGGCAGAGTGACTATTAGGAAAACAAAAAGGAGAAACTATTTTAAAAAGATACATGATGGTGCCTCTTTAATAATCACAGTATCCTGTGCTGAAGGTTAGAAGGTATTTAGAAAATAATCAATAACCTTCTCTAAGAGCTTTTGGGGAAAATGGTGGTAACCCTTTCGTCGGCTTCTCCTCGGCCATGTGCCAATGACACACAGCAGCTCTGAATTTCTCCCAATGACAATTCACCCTGGAGAAACTATTTCACACTGGACTGCAGAGGGAAGAGAAAATAGTCAAAAAGCTAGAGCTGCCAGATTTTGCTAATAAATCTGGACAGTTAGCTGTTTGTTACCACATAGCATTTTATTTCATAGGAGGCTGGCAAATCCCTTGTGGCTTCCTCAGTTGATGCTTCCTCGGGAGAGGAGGCAGGAACTGTGAGTGGGTTCAAACCCAAGTGAGGTACAAGATGTCCACTGTTTTCCATGGATGTGTAACTGGATTATGGGATAAAGTAGACCATTTCCCATGTTTTACAGCAGAACTTTCATAGTAATAGTGAGGACTCCAAAGACTTCAATGCCAGGAGAGCAGGAAAAGGAGAATGAGCACAGATCAAACAGACTCAGAACTTGGAGGACCACAGAGTTGTCCCCAGTAGGGCTTACTGACCAAGTTACAACGATTAAAAAAAATAATGACAAACAAAAGCTAGCTATTTCAGAATGCAATCTGGTTAGGAAAGACCCTGCAGCAGTGGCAACACTAATCATCAGCCCCAGGTTTCCACAAGGTTTTAGTTGGATTAGACCCTAGCTGGCAGCCAGCCAGCCAGAGCCCAGCACCCCAGGGAAAGGCCCAGCCAAGCCTAGGCTGCAAGTCAGAGCCCTAACCAAGGAGGAGAGCCTTCAGTGGGTTCCTGGAGCACATCCCAGCTTCACCCACACTATCATGTCAACAGGAAGGCTGCAGATTCATAAGCCCCCATGGGATTCAGGGGCTCTTCCCACGGGTACTTAATACTTGAGGTATCAGACTAATTCCAGATATTTACCGGTTGGGGGGGCGTGGCTTCTATCCTGCCAACCCTCAGTTCTTGATGCTTCAAGTACGAAGAGTCACTGAGTCTTCTGGCTGCTGACGTTTGCGTACCTACCCTGATAGGGGCTAGGGCAACAACAATCTGACAGTCAGGTGGCAGGACTGGAATGCAGGGTCTACCTCACCACTGTGCTCTGCCAAGAAGGTCATCCATCCACCATGTGGGGCATCCAGTGCCATGTAAAGGAATGGAATTCAGCCTTTGATTCAATGACCCTAGGGCATTAGCTCACATTATATCAATATCTAAATGATACCAACAGATAAAAAACCTAGCATTAACATTTCAGTGTCAGTGGCCTCAAAGAAAGCCTCAACATATGTACCAGATGGATTCACTCTTTTAGATTTAGTTCCCTTCTCTCAGCAAACTCCTGCAATACCAAAGGAATAATTACCGCTCAGTGGAATACTGCAGAGTGCTAGCCAAAAAATAAAGTCACATCAATTTAAACCGGCAAATGTGAATTTTTGGAAGAGAAAAGTATTCTCTTTCCAGAGGCAATTATTTGTCTCTTCAGAAATGTTTGCCAATATAAAATCCCCCTCCCCCACCGTGGAACTCAAAAAATGAGAATCTCAGCAGTGTATCTGCTTGGAAGGGGCTGGAAGGCGCCAGGCAGAGGGCAGAGATGGCTTTGCATGGAGCCCCATGCATTGCTAAAGGGTGGACAACATAAATCTAAAACTCATGTGCAGCTGAAGGCATACTCCCAAAGGAAAGATAGCAAATAGCAGGATGATTACCATTTTCTTCATGTATGCCCCACCTGACAATTACAAAGCACTTTTGTATCCATTCTCTGACCAGAGCCGCCCGACATCTCTGCAAGGTAGGGAGGGCAAGAACTGTTAGGTCCATTTTGCAGCTGAAGAAGCTGAGGTGGGACTGCTGGAACAGCCATCTGATGGACCTCGCTTCAGACCTGCCTCTGTCTCACAACCATGGCATCGCCCAGGTGGCAGTGGACATATTTCACCCCTCCACTGGCCACCACACCTCAACCACACCAGCCCCTGCTCTTAATTCATCGAGGAAAACTGCCTGTATCTTAGGTTTGAAGGCAGCTATTCGGAGCCGTTCACATCCACACCCAACTGCCTCCTGCTCGAGGCTGCCAGCAGGTCTAGTCGAACTGTCACTGGGCACGACAGGAAGCACCTAAGAAGGAAGAAGTAATGGCCCCATGGCTACAGCTTCCCCACACCCCAAAGAGCCACCAAAGCACTAACAGCCACCTGGTACCTCAAAGAGCCATGATTCACCCCCACCCCACCCCCATCCACATAGACATTTAGGACATCTGTCAACAGTATCACTCTTAGACTGGAATAGCCAGGTCCCTGCCCTAGGCATCACACTTTACAGGGCCTGCCTCTGGCCCTGCTTTAGCCACACCACTCCCCATACAGCAAGGAGACTATGGGGTCAAGGGACTTGCCTACTCAAACTCTATGCTTCCCTCTTCTATAGTATACTCTCAGAATATCCAAGACCTTGAACTCCCTGGCCATATATCCCAAGCTTGTGCCATGGCCTGTGCCATCCTCTTCCCTAGCTCTGTCTTCCCAAGGATGGGCACAACCCTAGGCCTAAGGGGTTACGGGGGGTGGCCATGGGACAGCTGTTGCCCTTCAACCCAGTAAGGCTGGAGTTTGAACATTTGGGCTATAATAATACTTCCCAAACTTGAATGTGATTGTGAATCACTGGAATCTTATTAAAATCCAGATCCTGGTTAAGGGGCACCTGGGGGGGCTCAGTCAGTTAAGCATCCGACTCTTGATTTCAGCTCCAGTCATGATGTCAGGGTCATGAGATAGAGCCCCACATTGGGCTCTGTGCTGAGCACGGAGCCTGCTTAAGATTCTCTCTCTCCTTCTCCCACACATTCTCTCTCAAAAAAAAAAAAAAAAAATCCAGATAATCCAGGTTAAGTAGGCCTAGAGTGGGCCCTGAGAGTCCATAGTTCTAACAAGTTCTGAGGCAATACTAATGCTCTAGACTGGGACTTTGTGGAGCAACGCTTGTGTCTATAGGCATGTGCAGAAGGCCCCTCAGGGTAAGGACAGAGCCAAGAGATTGGACAGAAGGGGGAGCTGGCTGTCAGTGCGCCCTTGTCCCAGGCCCACCAAAGTTAGCAGTGGCCTTGTCTTTCATCATGTCAAGAAGTATCAAGAGTATGTCAACCATCTCTGGACACCAAAGGAAAATGGTCAAGTGGGAAATACCATTTGTCCCTCCTTCAAAGCCCCGATATCCCTTCCATCATCACCTCCCATGCCAGAAACTGGAAGACTACCCCCTGTGACCCTACACAATGACATGCGTCAATTTCCAATATCAACTGTCTCCTTCCATGGACATTCACACAGTGGTTTACTCCCTGCCACCGTATCTGGCTCTCAGAAATCATATATTCCACCTTGCTCTGGTCAGTACAAAGACTAGAGACACAGAATTCAAGAAAGCTGGAGAAGAGATACTAGATTCTTAATGACAATATACCTTCTACCAAGTAATCCCATGTACTCCCTGGCCTGAGGGGGAAGGCAGGACACTAGGCAGACCTGACCCATGTGCTGGTATGGACTAACACATAGCTGAGAGGCCATAAAGCCCCAGCCTCAGTCACTGGTCCACTAATTAGTTTGGGACAATCAACATTCAAGCTACCACACCCACGTGAGCAAGCCTGGAGTTTTTTCTGCCTTTTATCATTGTAAAGAGAAGGGTAAAAATAAAAATAGACACAAAACCACAGAAATATTGTTTAATTGGAATATTCAACTGGGGAAGCAAACTACCAAATGCATTCCAGAAGTAAGGTTTTCAAAACTTTTTCAACATGAAATCACTTAAATCCAGTGGTAGTGTGGGCTCATATAAAACAAATGAAAACAAAACTTCCTGTGGCGTATGAGATGGGGGTTGGCAGCGCAAAGCCATGTTTCCTTGGGACCCATTGATTGATATACACAGAGGCCCCCACGGTAGCTCCAAGAAACCTCTAGTACTCCAAAGGGCCCCCTTTGGAAATCACCAATGAAGCACATGTCACTTCTAAAGGTCAGACTTTCTTCCTAATCTCACTGATCAGCACTGAGGTACAAGAGAAGCAAAAAAAGAAAAAGAAGTCAGATGAAGGAAGGAAGTCATGCCACAGCAGTCTGAGGAGTGGGTCATAGAGCTGCCAAATGTTTAAATAATGCATCCAAGTGAAGCCTCATGATTACCTGAGGAATACAGAGAATGCAGTCTGAGTCCTAATTCGGCAACTAACTCACCGTGTGACCTTAAATAAGGTCCTTCCCTTCTCTGAGCCTCAGACAAAAGATCCAGATGGCCTTTGTCCAGCTCTGATGCTCTGGGATTTTGTGATATTTCAGGATTCCATATTTAAGTGAAGATTCATGGTCATACCATCCATCACAGATAGATGCTAGAGGAAAATAAGAAAGGAAACCTTTATGTTGTTCTGCTGGCACAGTTCTGTGCTTTTGTTCAGAAACTCAAAGCATTTTAATAGCTTATTCCGTTGGATCTGTAGCAGAAAAACAAAAAGGAAATTAATCTTGAAGAAATCATATGTCTGCAATCTTTGACTATCTCTTACTCTGTAAAGTTTCAGCTACTTCTGCACATTGCCAGTCCTTATTGACTTCTAGATAGAAGGAGAGAGAATAGTGTTTGACTTTCGGTGGAGAGGGAGGTGGTCTTTAGGGTATAAGACTGAGGAGGCAGAGAGACCACCAGAAAGCATTTGTACTAGTCTACATTAGAGATGATGAGGACCTGAACCAAAGTCTTGTCAATGGAGGTGAAAAGGAGAGGACAGATCCAAGCAGTATTCAGGAAGACACACTGACAGGACTGGGTGCTGGAGTTGAGGAGAAAGGGGAAAATGAAGGCCAAGTGTCTTACCTGGGTGATGACACGCATTGACAGTGCCATTATTCAAGTGATGACTAAGAAGGAAAAAGAGATTTGAGAGGTAGGCTGATGAATTAAGGTTGGAATGCTGACTGGGGAATGCCTGTGGACCATCAGGTGGAAATGTCTAGCCTGCATGTGGGCATACTGGTTGCAAGTCCCACAGGCCTAGGCAGGATCACATGCAACCATGAGATTAATTTGGAGGTCCTCAGCACCATAGGGCTCCCTCAGCGGGCCTCCTTACACTTCTGCCACACTGCCTCATTTATTCATCAAAATATTTAGAGCCCCTACTTACTTTGCTAGGAAAGGAAATACACAGATGAATAAAAACAGACATGGTCTCTGTCCTTGTATAGCTTATAGACTAGCAGGGGAGATAATTAACAAGAAAAAAGATGCAAGTATCATTTTAAATTGTGACAAATATTATAAAGGAAGCAAATGGGTATCGTGATCAAGAATACCGGAGGGAGGCCTCTTGAAAAGGCCTTTAAACCAAGACTTGAAGGGCATTCCTGGACAAGAAACAGAACATGCGAAGACCTAGAAGCAGGAAGAATCTAGTCACCAAGCTGGGATACCTGCTAACGGGGGTTCTGTGGTATGCCTAGAATATTTGCTGCTGCTGTTACTGATATTTAAATGATAGTATTAAAATGCTGCAATAAGGCATGACTGTAACATTATACCAAAGCCAAAACACTTGATGCCTATGAAACGGTGTTTAACAATTTTTTGTTGTCACTGATGGGACTGGATAGTGATGGTTACATGAGTCAGATGGAATATTAACTTGAACAGAACTTAAGTAAAAATGCCACAGAGCTCTGTATTCCATTACTAATAGCTCCGATTGCCTCAAATCTCGCCAGCACACTGAAGTCACACTCTGGGCTAAGTCACCGTTCTGTAGGATTTCAGTCAAACACTGTTACTCAGGAAGCAATACTTAAAATAACATTCCTTTTAATGATTAAATAGAGGGTTGGCGTAAACTGCAAAACAGAAAAAAATTCTATGTAGCCATTCGGGAAAGGATAAGTAGGTTGTGTTTTGCAATTCCTTCCTGGTGGGTTTGCAATTATTCCACAGCATGACAGCTAAAATGCCTAAGAACTCACTTACCTGAATCTCAATAATAATTAGTTCTCTATCCTTTGTATGTTCACTATGAGTTCTGTTGACCTCTCCACATGGAAAGACTGAGTTTACCCATTTACAGTTCTAAGTATTTATTCCTTGCAGGCAAACAAAAGTGTGCTGGGGGTTGAACAATTCCTGGCCAGCAGTGTGTATTTTAACTAAGATGTTTAAGATGCATCAGTTGAATCATTAATGTATAAATCTTAGCCGGCTGGGTAAGGAAAATGAAAACAAGGTTTATTTGTTATAGACAGAGATTTAGCTACGTTAAAGTCTTTCTGCTTTAAAGATGAGCCTCTAGGGGCGCCTGGGTGGCTCAGTCGTTAAGCATCTGCCTTCGGCTCAGGTCATGATCCCAGAGTCCTGGGATTGAGCCCCGCATCGGGCTCCCTGCTCAGCAGGAGGTCTGCTTCTCCCTCTCCTACTCCCCCTGCTTGTGTTCCCTCTCTCGGTGTGTTTCTCTCTGTCAAATAAATAAATAAAATCTTTAAAAAAAAAAAAAAAAAAAGATGAGCCTCTATGTCCAAAAAGGCAAAAGACAGAAACACTACTCTTTGTAGTGCAATTAAAGAGGAAATTAACAAATTGTGTTAATTTGTTACACTGGTAATTTGTCTGAAAATTGTGGTATTGCAGTATTATAATTTGGGTGTGGGACAGCATGCAAATGAAGAACTCACCAGCATTTACCAACTATTCGCTTATTCCCTTGTTTGTAAAACTACTCTGAAATACACGGCCTGCCTGTGGTAAGCTATAATTAAGGCTATTTTTTATAATTAAGGGCTATTTTTAAATTAACATTTTAAAGTCCACTGACAGCCCCTATGTCTTTGGTCTCAGCCCGGCAGGACTGACTGGGGGGTGGGGGGGAGGCACCCTCCAAAGAGGGCAGCCCATCTTACTACAGCCTTCAGCAAACGAGCCAGGTGCGATTTTGGCAAAGGACCGAAGCTCTCCGGCTGGCTGGGGGTGTGTGCATCACTAGGGGACTAGCAGCCCCATCGGGGTCCCTGGAACACAGTGGGCCTCTGGTCTAATAGCTACTGCACCTACAGAGGCCGAGGAGCACAACTGTTCAACTCTCGTCACTTTGCTTTGTGCCATTTCCACAAATGTTTAAATGGCCCAACAGAGCACAGACTATCTGTTAACACCCCTGGCTCTGGCAAACGAGCAAGGGAAAGGATCTGACTATTTGTAGTTTGATTTTGACTTTGAGGCTTTCCATAAGTTCAGCTCAAATGTAGTGCTGAGACTGTATTGCTTTTCCTCAAGTCAAACAAATCAAATGCCAAAGGCCACAGAATTCTTTTCTATGCTTTAGAACTCACAACTGATAGATGAACCATACGTCTTTATCATCTCAATTCTCATTTTATACATAGGGAAACTGAGGCTCTGAAAGATTAGGTGACTTGTCTAAGAGCACTGGCTAAAAACCAAGAGTTTTGGCACCTCCTGGCAGGGTTCTTTCCAACATGCTACACATCACCTCCTAAAGTTGGCCTGCTAGAAAACAAACGTCCAAGCAGTGAGTTGTATGGAGTAATTTACTGGTATAAAGAGACATCTATGAGGTTATAAGTGAATATAAACTCCAAGGCTTCCATAGAACAGCCTGATTATGGACCTGCTCAGCTGCCCTCTGTGGTCAGACCAAAGCTTAAATCCTGCTGGGATACCATGACCCAAGCAGGGTTTGACTAGCTTAGACTTGGACTATGCACCCATCGTTCTGTGTATCTGTTACCTTCAATTCTGACATATCTTCCTGTGGTCTAGCTCATGACCTAACCCTTCTTAGCTTCCTGCTTTGGCTTGTTCATAGATTCTCTTTCTCCCTTCTTCCCAACTTCCATCCCAACCACATTCCCTGCCCTTGTATCTTCCACCCTGACTGCAGCCCCACCTAGACCTGTCATCTCAGAATTTGAAGTCCAGGTCACCACAGGCCCTCTTTCGTGATCTACCAGTTCTTGTGGATGAAGACCAGGGCAGGGAGTGAGGTGGGGAAGGCAAGGGTATTTAAGCACTCACTTTTTCAAACTATCTACTAGAAGCTTCACTCGACCACCCCTTGGCATCATTAGATGCAATGAAAAAGGATAATCAAAAGCTAACCCAGGGCCTCGTGAGATTGTGAAGCACTTGCTGAATGAAAAGATGAAAGTAAGCTACTCCCACAATTAGGGCTGAGTCTATTTTCTTATATTCTTGGCTTTTCAAAGTAGTTTGCCTCTATATGGTTTATAGCAACTTTTTCCCAGCTAGAATATTTGCTAGGTATGGAATTACAATTATTTGGGAACAACTGTTTTGGTGATGTTTTTAAAAGAGCCAGGAAGTGGGGCATTTGCCTGGCTCCATCGGTAGAACATGCAACTCTCAATCTCAGGGTCATGAGTTCAAGCCCCACGTTGGGCATAGACCTTACTTAAAAATAAATAAATAAATAAATAAGAGCAAGGAAGTCACCTAAATTATAAAGATAACTCATCAAACAGCATAGGTGGACATGTTCCATTTACAGAAATAATCTCTGTGTACAGAAAGTTAGCAAGTAAATTAGGCCTCCTTTTAGCAAATGTGTTACACTAGTAATTGGCAATAAAATAAGTACATAAAAATATAATTCAATTCAAACTATTGCTAAATTTGTGATAATTCAATCATGGGCTGGCATATTTTACCTTTCATCTATTTAAAAAACAGCAACAACAGGTTTCTGAGTAAATTAGTATAAACATGAGCTCTTAGGGGATGTTTAACCCAGTTCAGAGAACAACCTGTTTCCAAGCTCTCTGACAACATTCATTTGCATAGAAATAATTAGTGTGCTAATTTCAAATGATCTTTACCTACTCATTGTAGCATACTCTAGCAAGACCTCTACTTGACAATATTGTTAGCTGTTTATAATATCATTTCTGCTTGCAAATAATAAAAATCAATCATTTTAAAGTAACCTATAACTCAGAATTGTTGAGACATCAGAATGCCCAGACTTCCTCCCCAACCCCCATCCCACCCCCCTCTGCTGCCTCTCTATGTGAGAGAGGTCTTAACTGCACCACACACTTTTCAGCATCCACCAAATCGTCATTAAAGAGCATTAGAGCATTTAGAATAAAAACGTCTATAAATGCCCCATGCAGTAAGACCTGAAGCAGTCTGCCTAGTTATTAGGGTTACAGAAATCAAGACTCCACTTAGGAACCAAAATGCCTAGGGCTTTTAGAGATTTTAAAGAAAAAGAAATAACTATGAACCTATATTGCTTTTATAATTTTAAAAAAATCTAAGTAGTGTAAAAATTCTCAGAAAAAGGTAAAGAAGTGTTCTGGGGTGCCTGAGTGGTGCAGTATGTTAAGCATCTCTTAGTTTTGGCTCACGTTGTGATCTCAGGGTTATAAAATAGAGCCCTGCGTTGGGGCCTGTTTCAGATTCTCTCTTCCTCTCCCTCTGCCCCTCCTGCTCATTCTCTCTCTCTAATAAATAAATAAGTCTTAAAAAAAGAAGTGTCCTAATAACTCAAATATTATGTAAGCCACGAAGGAGAGCTCAGAGGTCATCCAGGGTGACTCTACCGCCAGCAACAAAACTCTCAGCAGAAGCCCAGAAACCTAGCTTCTGCTTAAAGACCCCAGGAGTCTCAGACCTTCCCCTCTCCCAAAACTCTTCCCATCATTCAACAGCTCAGAGGCATTAGTCTTTCCTCATACTAGGTCAAAATCTGCCTCCGTAATTCCCACATATTGGTCCCAGTTTCTTGGGGGAGGGAAACGAATGTTTTTATGGTTCTTTACATGGTAGTTTTCACAGACATGTTCTCACTGGATCTTCCTAGTAACTCTGTGAGGTGGATAGCCCTACTACCCTTGCTTTACAGGCAAAGACCTGGAGGCTGAGAGGCCGGGAGGAACCCGCTCAGGGCTGCAGAATGGCCGAGCTTTACCGCAGGTTCTCCAACTCCACCTTTCATGCCCTGTTCACTACCCCACCTTGCGTTACTGCAACACTCGAAACAAACACACAAAAAGCTTCTGCTTCTCCATGACAACTACCTCTGAAGACAAAAAGGGATAGAATCCTTGAAGATGCACACTGCACACACTCTCTCTGAGAGATCTCTGCTACTCCCATGACTTCAACCCCCCCTCCACGGGGAGGGGGTCCAGGTGTGTACCTCCAGCCCAAGCATTCGCCCTGAGCTCCAGAACAAAACAGCCACCCTCCCATCTGGATGGCCTATAAAACCTCAGATACAGCAGGTCCCATGCTGAATTTATCTATTATTCCCCCATTCTCTGTCCACACTCCATTTCTGATCTTGGTCAGAAGTACTACCCTCTTCTCAAATCTACCTGCCTCCGTGTAGATCACCACCAGAGTGATCCAATATGACAATCTATGTCCCTCTCCTGCTACCAACCTCCCAATGTCTTCCTATTGCCTCCAGAAGTCAATGTCAAACGCAGCTGATCAAGAAAATCACTGGGCATGTGGATGGGACATCTTTATATTTTTTAAGTGCCCTGGGCAATTTGAATGAGTCAGCAATGGTTGGGAGCTAATGGTGTACCAGGCAAAGTTAACACCCTCAATGGCTTGATTGCTGCTTACCTGTCTAGTCACCATTCCTGCCACTTCCCCCTTGGCAACGAACACTCCAGCAATCCCAGAACATACCATATTGGATCTCACCTCTGCGCCTGCAATGATGCTGACCTCTCAGCCTAGAATGTTCTACTTTTGACCAACCTCTACTGGCCCTTCAAATTTTAACTGAGGTGTCACTTCTTCAAGAAGCCTCTCATGACCTCATTAGACTGGATTAGGCATCCCCCCTACTCGGTGACTCCATAGCATTGCAGAGAGTTCTCTATCATGACACTTAGCACATTGTGTTGAAATTATTTCCCCATGTGTCTGGCCCCTTGACAAGCCTATAAGCTCCCCAAAACTGAGGAACATATTTATTCGTCACTGGCAAGTGCCTGTCACATAACAAGTGCTTAGTAAATGTCGACCTGTAATGAGCCTGATTTCAGGTTGAGGCTCTACATTGACTAACTCAAGAGTTGGATTTTAGGAAACTCAATTCACAAGCTTGGGTCTCAGTTCCCACATCTGTACAATAGGATAATAAATCCCCATGCTCATTCAGATGCCAAACATGTGAATGTCCACTAAGTGCCAAGTACTAGGTTATGTGACAATTGAATGAATCAATTAATATATGTGAAGCGTTTCTATAAACTGTTATACAGTATTGCAAAGACATTTCTACAATTTTAGTTTTCCCTTAGTCTCTCTGAACCAGAAATAACAATTTTCATTCCATAAAACCAAAGTCTACTAAGTATTAATCCCCATTAGGCTCACCAAGGTATCAGGGTAAGAAAGTCACTTAGTCCAGAAGGAAGTGCACTGGCCTAACTGGGATTGGAGGTCCACTGGGGGAAAGCATAACATAGTGAGAATCCACTCTAGCAGGGGCAGTGCTAATCTCCCAAGGACAAAGACTCTATAGCTGAACATTACTGAAAAAAGGTCACCGAGCCACAATCCACCCCCCCACCACGACTTCTGTCTTCCTGTGCTCAGGTTTCCATGGTAAAGGGTATAAAACCCAATGCAGCAGGCTACACTGGGCTCAACAACCTGACTTCCTAAGACTCTTCCAGGTCTTCCTGAAGCCTATCTAACAGGTGAGTAATTGGTCCCCTGAGATTTTCCTGGGAATCTCACTCCCAGGAAGAGCAGTCTTAAAGTTCAGTTCCACAGAGCCCAGGGAAACCACATTGATGTGCTGACCCTGATGAATCTGAGCCCAGATTAGCTCTGGGCTATTCTCTACCAAACTGCACTGTTGCCCCTGAGGGATTGTATTCTGCAGGCCCAGAGGGGACCATAAACTCTCCAAAGCCCTGGGACTAGAGGTTCTTGGACATGTTCTAAGCTCCTACTCTCTCCCACTGAGTTGTTCATCCCCTAGAGGGAGGTCCCAGTCCATAGATTGTTTCTTGGAACCCCAAGCCCTACAGCCACCTAGTGATGACACCATGTGGCATAAAAATGCCCATCCCCCTAAAGGGATCTGATCTCTCACTGCTCCAGAAGTAACTCTTAGAGTTGGGGGAGCTATCAGAAGTTACACCAAGAGCTAGGCAAAGAGGGGATGGAAGCACTTCTTTCATGTACAGAGCCCCTAGAAAGCATTAAGTCCACGTTCACTGAAACAGATTCTTATCAATCATCCCCTCTGATACCAGCCAGGTGATCATGCCTACCTCCAAGAAACCGCAAGGTTTGAGCTTGTCGACTTGGAGAGAAAATAAAAGATGTGAAATCTCTGTTATCATATTATTTCACACTCAATGCCACATACAGTTAGACTTCAGGGACCACAATTCAGCCCATGGAACATCTTAATCATTCATTCAATAAATATTTACTGAGCACTTATTATATAGCTGGAAAAACAGCCACGATCTGTCCTTGAAGAGCTCACAGCCTAGAAGGGAAGACAGACACATAAACAAAAGAGTTACGATATGACATTGTGTGAAGTACAGAAGAATCCCAGAGCTGGATGTAGTTCACTGTGCTGGAAAAAGGCTTTCCAGAGTAGGGGACACCCGGACAGGGCTTTGAAGAACAAAGGCAGGCAAGGCAGGCAGAGGAGTCTGAGCAGAGGGAACATGTTAAATGTCCAGAGTATTGCTGGTACCTAAGATAAGATGGGGGTGGGAGAATAAGGAGAAATGAAACTAAAGGAGTAGGTAGGAAGCCCGACAATATGCCAGGCTAAGCTTGAGCTATATACCCTTTAGGAAAGTGAGGCACCACCAAGAAGACTGTAAATATTTTCCCCTTTTTATTTTGTTGTTGTTTATTGTTGTCTTTGTTTTTGTTTGTTATTTGCAGTGCAATGGCATGGCTAAATTTTCAGTTTGGAAAATCACTTGGTGTCAGCGGTCAGGGTGGAGGGGGCTGCAGGGACATGGTGAAAAACTAGACACAGGAAGACCAGACTGAAGAGCACTGAAATAATCTAAATGAGAGATGATAAAAGCTGGAACAAAGAAGTAGCATGGGGATAAAAACCACAGATTAGACTTGTGAATGTTTGGCTTTGGGGAGAGAGAAAGAGGAGAATGATGGCCAGATTCTGTCCTAAGAATATTCGATGGCTGGTGCTACAATCAATTGGAAATATGAGAGGTGGAGCAAGTCTAGGGGCAGTTGAGACAGGAATAGTTCAGTTTAAACACTGAGTTTGAAAAGTCTGTGCAGTGGCAATGTCCTGTAGATAGGTGGATGAATGTGTCTGAAGTTCTCAAGATATTTCAGGACTAGAAATATATATTTGGGAGTTACAAGTGGGTAAATGATAGTTTAAATCTTGGATGACATAAAAATAACCAAGGCAGAAAGTTATACACTGATCACAAACGAGGATGGTCAAGAAAGGGGCAGGTCATTCAAGGGGCAGGTAAAAATAACCTGAGATCAAATGATCAGAGATAAGAGAAGAGGAGAGTAAGGGATTGAGAAAGTCAAAAGAGGATAGAGATCAAGAAGTCAAAAGTAAAGAGAAAACAGATGCAAAATATTTATGAAAGTAACACAGAACTTGGCAATGAATCAACTCTTCCCTATCCTGTTTCTCTTACATGCAGATACGATGCCAAGTTTCAAGTTTGGGTCATTAGAGGAATAATGGTATAATTAACAGAATCAAGAACACAGGAAGAATAAATAGCTTGGGAGGAAAGCTGATGAGTTTCAGTTGGGATATACTAATTTGGAGATGCAATCAGGACCTTAGTGCCTAGTAAGGAGACGGGAATCTGAGACAATCTCAGGAGAAAGGTCAGAGTTGGAAGTGAGTATTTGGAAACCATCTGTCTGAAGATATTAGTGGAATCCATGAAATTCCCATGGAAGAGAATATCAAAAGTGAAGAGGAAAAGAATATATGCGAATGGCCAATAAGCATATGAAAATATGTTCAACGTTGAGTCATTAGGGAAATGCAAACTAAACACAATGAGATATCAATCTACACCGACTACACTGGCTATAATCAAGGAAACAACCCAAGTGCCCATCAACTGCTAACCAGATAAACGAAATATAGTATATCCTTACAATGGAATATTATTTAGCCATAAAAGGGAATTGGACTTTATTAAAATTTTTTTTTTAATTGTGGGGCACCTAGCTGGCTCAGTGGGTGGAGCATGTGACTCTTGATCTCGGGGATTGAGTTCAAGCCCCATGGTGTGTGTAGAATAGCTTAAAAATAAAATCTTTAAAAAAGTTTGTTTTTAAATTGTGCTTTGTGAAAGACATTGGTAAGAGAATGAAAAAAAGAAGCCACAAGCTGGGAGAAACATTTGCAAAATAACTATCTGATAAAGGACTTGTATCTAAAATATACAAAGAACCCTTAAAACTGAACAACAAAGAAAAAATCCAATTTAAAAATAGGCAAAGGATCTGAACAAAAACCTCACAAAGAGGATATACAGATGGCAAGATGCTCCGTATTATACGTCATTAGTGAGTTGCAAATTAAAACAACGAGATACTACTATGCACCTATTGGAACGGCTAAAATCCAAACAACTGATGACACCAAATGCTAGCAAGGATGTTGAGCAACAGGAGTTCTCACTCATTACTAGAGGGGATGCAAAATAGTACAGCCACTGTGGAAGACAGTTTGGCAGTTTCTTACAAAAGAAGGCATACACTTGCCATATGATCAGTTATGCTCCTTGGTATTTATCTACAAGTGTTGAAAACTTAGGTCCATGCAAAAACCTGCACACAGATGTTGAGAGCAGCTTTAGTCATAGTTGCTAAAGCCTGGCAGCAAGCAAGATGTCCTTCAGTACAGGAATGGATAAAATAAACTATGGTATGTCCAGACAATGGAATATTATTCAGCTCTAACAAGGAATGAGCCATCAAGCCATGAAAAGCCATGGAGGAACCTTAAACACATACCACCAAGTGAAAGAAACCAACCTGGAAAGGCTCCATACTGTATGATTCCAACTACATGACATTCTGGAAAAGGCAAAACCATGGAGACAGTGAAAAGATGAGGGGTTGCTAGAAGTTCTGGCAGAGGAGGGAAGGAGACGGCACTAAAAGTCCCTTGTGCTCCAACTATTATCCATAGAACTACTCTATAAGACACTATGATGGTAGACATGCATTATGCTTTTGTCAAAACCCACAGAACTGTACAACACAAAGAGTGAACCCTAATGTCAACTCTGAACTTACTATATTATTATATTAATATATCATTGCTATGTTATGAGTTAACAATATTAAATCAATAGTGGCTCATTAATTATAACAAATGTTATCATACCAGTCCAAGACGTTACTGGGGAAAACTATGGTCAGGGAAGTATATGGGAACTCTATGCTATCTGCTCAATCTTCTGTAAACTTAAACCTGCTCTAAAAAATAAAGGTCTATTAATTTAAAAACAAAACACAGAGAATGAAGTACTAGCACACGTTACAACTGGATGAACCTTGGAAACATGATGCTAAGTGAGAGAAGCCAGTCACAAAGGACCACATATTATATGATTCCGTTTATACGAAAGGTCCAGAGTAGGCACATCTATAGAGACAGAGAACAGGTTGGTGGTTGTCTAGGGCTGGGGGGATGAAGGTGAAATGGAGAGTGAGTGCTCATGGCTACAGGGTTTCTTTGTGTTGTTTTTTTTAATGTTCTAAAATTTATTGTGGCGACTGTAGTGATGGTTGTAGAACTCTGTGCATATACTAGGAATGGCTTTAAATGGATGAATTATATGGTATGGGGATTAAAGGTCAAGAAAGCTTGGAAAATGCTAATAAATTTCAAAATCTCAAAATGGATAATCTCCTAGGAAACAGCAAATTGGACTCACAAAGAAGTAGAAAACATGGGGCAAACTATGCTGTTCAAAGCCATTTCCTCCAATGGTTATTACAGTGCCTAGATAGTTTTATGAGCAAGTTCTTTCTGACTGACAAGGAACCAATAACTTCCACGCTCTGAAAGTAGTTCCTGGTATACAGAAAAAGAAGGAAATAAGCCCCATTCATTTTATAAAACTAAAATTAGCCTGTCCACAAAACTTGGTGAACACACACACAAACACACAGGGGAAGAAAACTGAAGATTAACATCAGTTACAAATAGAGATGCAAAAATCCTAAATAAAATGCCAGCAAACCAAACCCAGCAAGACAAGAATACACCACCACAAGCAAAGGGGGATTATTCTAGAACCGCAGTTTAGTATCAGGAAATCAAGACATATAGTTCATCACAGCAGCTAGCCAGAGGAGAAAATCTGCACGAATGACAAAGAATTAATATTTTAAATTTATTTTTAAAATCTCTTCAGTAAATAAGAAAAATACCTATTCCAGAACAGCAAGATGGACAAAAGGTTAGAGAAAAGAAAAAGAGTTCAGTTTTACTAGCAATCAGGCCAATACAAATTTTAAAATAAGGCACTAATTCTTTGCAATCAGATTGGCAAAAAAAACCTCAGTGATAATCAAGATTTCAGAAAAAAGGGGCAAAGGGGCATACCCATACTCTACCTGTAAGATGAAAATACCCACCAAAAGCTTAAAAATGTGCATACATGTAGGAACCAACAACTGCACATCTAGGAATTTATTCAAAGATTTTTGCACAGACCTGGCCACAGAATACTCATCTCTGCATTTTCTTTACAGTAGGGGAAAACATTTGTTCCTAAACGCCCAACAGTAGCGAGTTGGTCAAACAAACTGGTATTTCCACACAACAAAATGCTATGTAACCACTGAAAGTGTAGAAGAATAATGAACCTAAAAGAATGTTCAGAATGTATTAAGTAAAAAAACTTATAGAAGAGTATGTAGAATATAGGGAAAAGAAGACTGAACAGTTGTGATAGAAGATTAATAGTGATTACCTCTGAGTGATAAAAATATGGGTGACTTTTATATTCTCCTTTTTGTAGATCTGTGCTTTCTACATAGTCTATGATAAAGATATTACTTTGCTAAAGAAAAATACAATGAAAGAGTGCCTTCTAATGTTCATACTCAACTCAGAAGTTCCATTTCTGGAAATTTATCCTGATGATCACACATTCATGTAAAGATTTATGTACAAGAACATACAGTATTATAATGGCAAAAAAAGGAGACCAACTAAATGTCTAGCAATAGTAATTATCAAGTATGAGATCTCTATAGGACAGAATACTGAGCAGCTACTAAAAATCATGAGGTAGAAGAATATTTAAATACATAAACAGTTCAGTGAAAAGGCACATTATAACACATTAAATACAGGGGCGCCTGGGTGGCTCAGTCATTAGGCGTCTGCCTTCGGCTCGGGTCATGATCCCAGGGTCCTGGGATCGAGCCCCACATCAGGCTCCTCGCCCTGCCTGCCACTCCCCCTGCTTGTGCGCTCCCTCTCTCTCTCTGACAAATAAATAAAATCTTTTATAAAATATTAAATACAATACACAGCTAATGTTCTAAAGAACTATGTAGAAAAAAGGCTAGAAGGAAGTGTACCAAAATGAACATCAACTTTGATTCTCTCCAAGAGGCAGAACCACAGATGGTTTGTTTATTTTCGTCTTTCTGCATTTGACACACTTTCTACATTGTGATTTTAAACTCTAGAAGAAAAAGTAAGTGTGCATTTGAGGCGCAAGGAGAACGAAAAGGTAGAGCAACAGAACAATTCTCTCTGCCGCCATCATGCTGAGGGGCATTTATGCCGGAGCACTCTGGGACCTCAAAACAGAACCCCAGAACTGGTCCTGTATGAATGGGAAGCACACAGATTAAAACAAATGAGAATTAATATGTTGTCTGCATAATTTTCAAAAAGTATAAACACAGAAAACATTGGAAATCAATATATCAAGATGTTAAGAATGATTAATTTTTGTTGGTAGGAACATGAGCAGTGGCTACTCTTGTGGGTGTGATTTTCCCTTTTTTTTTTTTTTTTTTTACTTTCCAAAATAAAATTCCAAAAATAAAAAATTACCTAACAAATAAAATCAAATGAGAGAGCCATAGATATTTGCACTCATTGGTTCTGGCGCAGTGGGAACGCGTTTGATCATCTGTCTCTGAGACTGTGGGAGAGCCCAGTCTGTTCCTGGGCTGGGAGGGAGCATTCGTGGCCTCTGCTTTCCTCCCTTCGCCTCTGGGGCTGAACAGTGGCACTGCCAGGGAAATAATGCAACAGTGCTCATCTCTCTCTTCCAGTGCATGCCAGGGAGCCCCCTCGCCCTATGCCAACAGTCCCACAGATCAGGGTCAGGGGCCCCAGAGCCCCCAGTGAGAAGCATTCCCTCCCCTGCTGTAGCCCTCTACTCTAGCTCTTATACCCCTGCCCCCTGCCCCAGACTCTGAGCCCCTGGAGGGCCCAGACAGTGGTGGAGCTCAGATCTTGCCTCCGTGCCTACCATAGCACCCGGCACCGAGTAGGTGCTCAGTTAACATTTACAAGACTTTGAGAGGCAGGCAGGTAATGAAATAGCATCTTGGTGCTGACGGGAGTAGAGGGACAAGGCAACCCACAAGCGTTTCATCCTCACAGGAAGCACAGCTCAGCCCACCGCCTGGCTGCTTCGCATAGCAGGCAAGGCTGCAGTAAGAGTGCCACCTAGTGGAACGGGATAGGCATGGGCAGTGATGAAAGCGGGTCAAAATAGAAATCAAATGGTTCAGATCTTCTCTGAAATAAAAATATACAGATCGTCGCAATAAGTGGAACAGTGGGGACCAGATGAACAGTCTGTGTAAGGACATGGCAGCAACAAAGTCAATATCTCATCAATATACCAACTTACCTGTGATGCAATAGGTTTCCTTTGCTTCAAAGCTGACGGAACAGAACCCATCTCACCGCCAAGGGCTTACGTCAAACTCTAAGTGCCAAGGTTCCCGTGGATGCTATGGTACTCCCATAACTTTAAAATTATTCTACCATTTTTCTCTGCATTATTTCTCTTACTTAGTGGGAAGATGACAGAATTTGTTTATCATCAAAATATGTAAAGGGAGAAGTCTCCTTTGCTAAAAGTTCACATAATGAGAGATACAGAAAAATAACCTTTTTTCATTAAAACAACTTTTCCTTTATATATTTGCTGGGCATCCCAAGCCATTGACTAGAAAAACCCAGGTCAGAATTGCACCGCCCTTATATTTGCCCCTTCAAATACAAGCCAAATAGTGGCTGTCACCCTGAGTGCAGGGAAATTCCTCCATGTCCTCTAAAGTCAGAATGAAATGAGGCCCCATTGCTCAAGCTCACAGGTGACAAGTTGAAAGCATGTATGGGTTAAATACCTCAGATTTGGTCTATGTGATGTCCCTTCTTTTAACACAATAAACCAAAGATGGTCAATCTGGACTTGGGGCTTCATGGAACCACACAGACTTCATGATGCCAAGAGTACTATACACAGCTTGAGAACCCCATTCTGAACAGGTACCTTTGAAAGGCAAGGCAAAGGATCCTTTTATTTTTTTCAGCTGAGCCAGGAGAAATCTGAGCCAGCATTAACTAGAAAGCCTGTGAAATTCAAGAGGTAACACTTCACCTGTTTTTAAACACCAGTGCAAGAAGAGCTCACAATCAAGTTGGACAACCTGCATAACATCTTTCGTCTGAGACTGTTGAAAGTTTCTGATTGATCTCTCTGTCTTCACTTATCTCAATTTGGGCCAAACCTACACATTTCAGTCTTATTAATATCCTTAGAGTCTAACTCTGGCCATTCCATATTTCTCCTTCAACCCTTGTTCAAAAACCATCAATGCCTCCAAACTGCCTATCGAATACAGTTGAAACACCTCAGTTAGTATTCGAGGCCCTCAAATATGTGGCCCCAACCTACCTTTCCCAACATGTTTGTGTAATTCTCCCATCATAAGCCTGTGCTCCAGCCAAACTAAATTGCTCACTGTTCAAGTGTATCAATGTACATTTTTTCACCTTTCTAGCAGTGAAAAAAAAATCAGGTCACCCCAAAAGGTCATTAGGATCATCCCCAAGTGCTGCAGAAAGCCTGCCCAGAAGTATCTTCAGACATGCCATCACATAAGATATGTATTTAAATACTGATTCATGGAGGATGAGTCAAGAATTTATACTTCTCAGTACCTGACCTGGGTTATTTTAATGCCTCTTCTGGTACTTACGGTCTAGTCCACTGCTTCCCAAATGTTTTCTGAGTTTGGCATTTTGTTGATTTTACTTGCTGTTTTTTTTTTTTAAACATACCCACCCCAACCCCAAAATGCTGTAACTTCAAAAAAATTGAAGTCAATTAAGATGAATTTGGCTTTTAGAATTTTAGAGTGATTTTGTGAGGCATTTTGAGAGCCTATGAGACACCCTGGAATGTCCAAAAAATGGAATTGAGAATCAGCATCTTGGCAAACATGTTTGCCTCTCCATGTTTTACCGCTGCTACCTACAGAATGAGAACTAGCTCCCACTCCCTCCCAAGTCTCTCAGCCTGGGTGTTGTGAAAATGCGCGTGTGCATGCTATATATGAAGAACTTTGTTTCCCCCGGAAAGAAGGAGCCATATATAACCCAGATAAAATGACGTAGCCATGATTCCCAAATCCCCTTAGGATAGTAAAATTTCTAAATGGCACCAGCAAAATATGAGACACTATCACATTATTTAATAACAGAAAGGTATATAAAGTTCTTTCAGGCTACAGAAAGACATTTATGCAATTAAACTTACATTTGGAGACCACAATGCTTGGAAAGGTGTGCATCCAACATCCAAACAGAACTGCCTTGGGAAGGAACTGGACTTCAGGCTAGCTTTAGCAGCTGTGAACAGAGGGGTTCCTTCTGAAGTAGGAACAGGGAGTTCAGGACTTTGAGAAGATAACTTGTCTCAATTTCCACAGGGTTCTCTGTTGAAATGTTTCTGCAGAGAGATTAGAAGTGAAGCACTGGGAGGAAAGGCTGGAAAATAAACATGAGGCCCCCTTGTCAGGAGTACATTTTGTCCCCACAAAGCTATTTTGTTTGCAATCATAATTCAGCAAATTCTTTTTGATAGAATTCTTTCACTGAAACCATCTCAAGAGACGTTGAACTTCTCCGAGCAGCAGTCTGTGGAGAATTCCAATATTAGAATACTAGAACTATAAATAAGAGTCCTACAAGTCACTAGAAAGTCTTAGACCAAAGGGAGGGTGACAGACCATGCAGGCTACTGCTCTCTCCAGGCTGTTCGAGAAACCTATCCCAAGTAGACTGGAAAAGAGTCCAAGTCATTCCAGAAGGATTACAAGAAGGAATCCAAAAATTGTACACCTATCTTAGAGACAAAAGACCTCCAGAGATCATTTGCTGCAACCTTTTGGCAGAGAACAAAGGTTTATGCTAACTTTATGTAGATCTGATGCTAAGAAGGTAGCACTTGGTAACCTCAGATGAAAAGAACTAATGTCAAACAACACCTGCGTATGATCTCAAATAATAAGATTAAATCACCTTTTCAGATTCTATGACTCTTTTTCACATAGAAAAAAAGGTCAGCATAAATTAGTCCCTTAGATAACCTGAAAGTGCTAAAATAGTCCCTCCTGCTTCTAAAGTATTTCTTCTGCCCCATCCTGTTGAGTAACAGCTTAGGTCACTAGGTGCCTCCAGCCCTCATCAGAATCACAGGTGATTTTGACCTTTCAGAGGAAGAACCATCCCAAAGACCCAAAGAAAACCTTGAGGGATGGACTAGCACTTGGTGTCCTCTAGGAATTTCCCTGTGTTTAGAGAAGGTGGTCTAGATTACGCCAAACCCAGTTTCAGAACTGACTAGACATCCCAATAGGAGGCTACCACTTTCCCAAGTCAGAAACTAGGCAAAACAAAACACACAGCATAGCTCTGGGCTTCTGAAGTCTTCACTGCCCTTCCCTCCTCGGCCGTAGGAGATCAGAAGTTCCCGAACTCCCAGGACTCAGCATATGGGCTGGAAGACAAGCAAATGGGAAATCTACCCTATCTCTGAAAGAGTTCTGCATGCAGAAGCTAAAAGGCCATCTGTCTGGGACACTGAAAAGATTACTGCATTGGATGAAATATGGGATTAGACCCCTTCCAGCCCTGGGACTCCAGGAGCACTAAAATGAGATAAAGCAACAGCAATCACACCGATCCCTGATTGGTATGCTGCACTTTGAAATTTACAAATAACTTTTGCCCCATTACGATAGTTGATCTTCACAACAGCCTTATGAAGCCAATGTTGTTAGGATGACTTCAGAGATGAGGAAATTTATGCACAGAGAGGTGAGTCAGTGGCCTAGAGTCACACAGCTGGTGCAGAGGAGAGCTAAGATCTGAACACTGCTTTTACGACCATACAGGGCCCATGAACAGAAGACAGGTTCCCGTTTTTCTATGGCCTTATCACCCTTGCTGGAGAGCCCCCAGGATGAAGACCTTACAGAAGATACAATCTAATCTTTTCTTGATCCATTCTGCACAGCTGTGGGATATCCAGTCAAGGGAGTATGGGGCATTGTGGCAGAAAGCATGATAATGTGCTGAGTAAATTCCACTCTCAAGGGCATTCCTCTTCTCTGCAGACTCTTCAGCATGGAGCTCCCTATTTCCAAAGAGAGACATTGCTCCTATGATTTATTGTGAGCACTTATGCCTGAGTCCTTGAAAAGCAGACAGAAGATTACTTGTGTTTGACTAGAACAATTAACATCAAGAGGAAATAATTTTGAGTAGTAGCTCTGCCGTGGGCTTCATAATGACAGAAGGTACAGTGCCTCATTCACTCGGACCCTAAAAGTACATAAGTTAGGACTAATACCTATCTTTGCTATGTTTGTGAAAAAGTAGTTTTCTAACCTAATTAATCTAGTACCAACTTCAATAATTCCTTACCTTTTCTACCCTAAAACAGAGATCAGGGAAATGATGCAATAATAACACAATTTCCCTCAGTCTTGGCCATTTTTATTCATCTTTGAGAGTCTTTCTTCTTTTTTTTAAAGATTTTATTTATTTATTTGCCAGAGAGAGAGAGAGAGAGCACAAGCAGGGGGAGTGGCAGGCAGAGGGAGAAGCAGGCTCCCTGCTGAGCTGGGAGCCCAATGTGGGGCTCGATCCCAGGACTCTGGGATCATGACCTGAGCCGAAGGCAGACACTTAACCGACTGAGCCTCCCAGGCAACCCGAGAGTCTTTTTTCTTGAAGAGCAGTGATGGATTTACCTGAAAAGGAATCTCCTAAAATATCGCCCTTCGGCAATTTCTACAGTTCATGAGGAAAAGATTTAGTTTGAAAATACTTACAGTGTGTAGGTGGACTTCTGTGAACGTGATGGAGTAGCTTGTAGAAGACTAATACTCCCACAGAGAGTAACCAGAAAAGCCAGATAAAAATTTAAAACATCTGTTGGAATGGCAGATGTTAAGGCAATGATGAGGCAACCAGGACTTTGGAAAAGAGAGGCGATGACACTCTGCAGCCACTTTTTTCCTCAGGACATTTGCTGATTCTGGGCATGAGGCAAATGGGTGGGGACAGGAGTCCCGGACTGAGGGCCTCTACTAAGAGGAGAGAAACCAGCAGAGCTTTGGGTGGTCTCTTTGGAATGGAGAAAAAAATATTAGAGGCTTGAAGAGCCAGGATTCTGGTGAGAAGAAGTGGGCAAAATGGTCCAATATTCTGTCAGGTTTTCCCTCAGAATATTTACTGAATTCTGAAACTGCATTAACCAAAAGACTAAGAAAATGACTGTCAAACTAGAATTTTATACCTAGAAAAAATATCTTTTGAAAAAGAAAGGCAAGATTTTAGAGAGAAAGTGGCAGCAGTGGCATTACAGTTTCTGAATCTCCCTGAATCACCCACTGAGAACCGATGGGGTGCTAGAAGAGTAAAACAAAAACCCATAAACAACACCTACAACAAAACTGAGACGAAAAGATATCCCAATGAAACCCAAAATATGACCAGGTGGTATCTGCTAGGAGGAAGCAGAAGGAATAAATGGGACATCTGAAATGCCCCAAAACAGGAGTATCACGAAATAGTCAACATGCACTTACCACAAAACACAGCAGAATATTTTGAGAGCAACAGTCATAAGAAGGAAGTGTTCTGCACACTCCAGTGTATGAGTAACAACAAGGGGCCTGAGGGGCTGAGCAGCCTGGGCTCAAAGAAATCTAAAATTTACCAGCCAGGAGATAGCTTCTACTCTGGGATGCAGTAAGCTCGAAGAAACATCATTCCCCTAGTTAAGACAAAAAACAAGCCAGACTAACATCAAATTCATGAATTTTTTTGAACACATTGGAGAGCTGAGGTTGCAGAGCAACAAACTTGCCCACAATCTGAGGAGGTACAGTCTCTGTGGGAGGAAAGATGTGAGCACTCACTTATCTGGAGTAAGCTTACTGAAAACCAGTAAGAAGAGTTCAGTACGAACTATCGATGAATTGGTGAAGAATATAAACTGGCAGGAAAGAGTGAAGCCTCTGAGAACCTCAAAAACTGAGGGAGTCCCTAGTCCAGAAACCCTACTGGGTACTTTTTAAAAAAATTTTATTATTAAAGAGGGCACGTACTGCATGGGTACTTTTACTTTCAGAAAAGATCAGAAAGAGCCCTAAGAAAGGGCCAATGAGATGCAGACCTTAAAGAGAAGAACATTAGCCAGGTAGGAGGGCTAAGATTCTCCACATCTGCATTTCTCTCATCACCTCTAGGAAGAAAATGCCTTTCTCTGTGGAGGCAAAAACCACAGACTTGGCCTGATGGCCAACCCACTGCAGCTGGGAGAAGGAAAGAGGAAAACAAAGAAAACAACTGCTCCTGGGAAAATGGCAGAAATATGAGCTGGGCCCACAACTACCCAAGGGGAGAGGCAAAAGGCTTGAGAAGGCCACACCCCTGAGGCCAAGGGACCCAGTACCTAAGACTGGGGCTTACACGGAAGAACGGAAACTGCCCCCTCCCAATTCCCCACACCACTAAGCAAACAGGTTCAAGTAACCAGTAACAGCAGAACAGTGCTGGGAAAAGGACAGAAGAGGAAGAAGAGCATGCAGAGACAATGTGAAGCAGTGTGAAGGGGTGACCTAAAGCTCAGTACTGAAAAAAACAGCCTTCTGGAAAACCACCGCTCCCCCTAAGCAGAAGGAATCACTACAGGAATTTGAAACCTGTGGTGTACTGAGGGTAGGCACAGCGAGAACAACCTCAAACCCAGTCCAATTCCTAACCAGGGGAACTCAAAACCGTGTTCTAAAGATCTGGCAGAAGAAATGTGTGTCCATTTCTAGGCATAAAAACTATTTACCTCAGTCTCTACTAGTCTCTACTGTCCTACACAAGATGTTTGGCTTCAAACAAAAAAATTAAGACACACAGAAAGGCAAGAAAAATCATACTCCCAAGAAACAAAGCAATCATCAGAGCAAGAATCTGATGACACAGACATTGACGCTATCAGACAAGGAATTTTAATTATGATTAACATGTTAAAATCTCTAACGGGAAAGGTAGATACCATGCAAAAGTAGAAGGTAATTGCAGCAGAGAAATACAAACTCTAAGAAAAAATCAAATGGAAATGCTAGAAATGAAGAACATAGTAGTGAAGATAAATAATACATTCAGTGGGCTCACCGCCAGTGTCAACACAGCCAAGAAAAGAATCAGTGAACTTGAAGATCAGTCAACAGAAATTACTCACATTGAAATACAAAGAGAAAAATTAGAAATAAAAACAGAAAAAAAGACCCAAGATAATATAAAACAGTCTAACTATAATCCCAGAAGGAAGTGAGGGGGAATGGGAACTTATTTATTTGATTTATTTAAAAACTTTTTATGAAGTCATAATAGGTGAGAACTTCCCCAACTTAAATGACACTGAACCACAAATACAAGTTCAGAGCCCCCAATAAACCACCCCTTGGTATATCATAGTCAAACTGCTGAAAAAAAAAAAAGCTAAGAGAAAATCTTGAAAGCATCCAGAGAAAAAAGAAACATTACACAGAATTAAAAAAAAAAAAAGAATTACATCAGATTTCTCATCAGAAACCATGCAAGTCAGAATTCTATACCCAGAAAAAATATCTTTAAAAATCAACATGCCATCACTGGTGCCAATGTAAACTGGTTCAGCCATTTTGGAAAAGTTCGGCAGTTAGTTCCTTAAAATGTAAAATATAATGCACTTTAGTTCTGATGTAAAAGGTGTAATAATCTAATGACACAGGAGTAGTTTCACATTTAAAAACATCATCACCTTGAACAAAATACAGAATAGTATTATTCAAATATCTGTTAAGTAGTATATTCAATCTTTTCTAAAAATAGTTTGACTTACTAAAGCAGAAAAAATTCTTTTGAAAAAACTTTTTCAATGTTAGACATAAATTTACTATGTGAACTAGCAATTACACTCTAGGTAAGAAGTAAAATGAAAACATATGTCCACACAAAGACTTGTAAGCAAATGTTCATAATTCATAAACCAAAAAATGAAAACAATTCAAATGTTCATCAATTAGTAAACAGACAAATTACTATTCAGCAATACAAAGGAACAAAATACTGACACCTGCTACAACATGGATGAACCTCAAAAACATTATGCTAAGCAAAAGAAGCCAGATGCAAAAGACTCAGTATTGTATGATTCAATTTATATGAAAATTCCAAAAAAGGCAAATATATAAGAATAGAAAGCAGATTTCTGTACACCTTAAACTTATACAATGATGTATGTCAGTTATATCTCAATAAAACTGGGAGGGAGAAGAAAGCAGATTAGTGGTTGCCTGGGGCTGGGGGTGGAAAGATGACTGACATGGTATGAGAGATCTTTGGGAGTGAGAGCAATGTTCTAAAAGTGGATTTTGATGATAGTTACCCAACTTTGTAAATTCACTAAATGTCACTGAAGTATACATTAAAAGGGTGAATTATACAGTATGTAAATTATATCTCCCTAAGGGTAATTTTTTAAATGATGGAGAAATAACGACTTTCTCAGAAAAGCAAAAATAATGATGGAAATCATAGTCAGTAGTCCTACTCTACAAAAAGTTTTAAAGAGGTTTTCAAGCTGAAATAATACATTAGTCTGAAATATGGATCTTCACAAACAAGAGTGTTAAAAAGAAATAAATGAGGGCGCCTGGGTGGCTCAGTTGGTTAAGCGACTGCCTTCGGCTCAGGTCATGATCCTGGAGTCCCTGGATCGAGTCCCGCATCGGGCTCCCTGCTCGGCAGGGAGTCTGCTTCTCCCTCTGACCCTCCCCCCTCTCATGTGCTTGCTCTCTCTCATTCTCTCTCTCTCAAATAAATAAATAAAAAATCTTTAAAAAAAAAAAAAAGAAAGAAATGAAGCTATAATAGGTTTTTCTTATATTTAATTGATCTAAAAGATAACGAGAAAGCAAAAATAGTAGCAAAATATTGCAGAGTAGCTATAGTAACATTAGACAAAAACTTCAGAACAAAGAATATTATCAGAAATAAAGGGGAACATTAGACAATAAAGAGGTCAACTTTCCAATAAGATAAAAATCATAAATATGTGTGCACTTAACAGAGCTTAAAAATACACTAGAGATGACACTACTAAAAGGAGAACAAGGCAAAAACACAATCACAGTTGGAGACTTCCACACTACTCTCAGAAATTGACAGAACATGCAGGCAGAAAATGAGTAAGGTTTCAGATTACCTAGACAGCACTATCAAACAGTCTGACCTAAACGATGTACAAAATTCTGCCCAGCATAGTCTTTTCTTTTTTTAAAAAGATTTATTTATTTGAGAGAGAGAGAGCACAAGTTGGGGGGGGCAGGGGGAGAGGGAGAGGGAGAAACAGTCTCCCAGCTGAGCAGGGAGCCCAACTCAAGGCTTCATCCCAGGACCCCGAGATGATGACTTGAGCTGAAGGCAGACGCTTAATGGACTGAGCCACCCAGGCGCCCCCAGCACATTGTTTTCAATTGCACGTGTAACATTCATAAAGATCAACTATTTTGTGGGCCATTAAAAAAAACCTCAATGAATTTTAATAATAGCAATCATTAAAAATATGGTCTTAGGCCATGCTGGAAATCAATTTTAAAAAAGGTAAAGCAGGGGCGCGTAGGTGGCTCAGTCATTAAGCGTTGGGCTCTTGGTTTCAGCTCTGGTCGTGATGTCAGGATCGTAAGATCGAGCCCCATGTCAGGCTCTGTGCTCAGCGTGGGGTCTGCTTAAGACTCTCCCTCTCCCTCTGCCCCTCCCCACCTGCTCTCTATAAAATAAATAAATCTTTTTTTTAAAAAAGGTAAAAGACATTGTTAAGAGAATGAAAAGACTAACCACAGACTGGGAAAAAAATATTTGCAAATCACATATCTGAAGAAGGACTTGTATCCAAAATATATAAAGAACTCTCCAAATTAAACAATAGTAATAATAAAGTATGATACTGGAAGAGATATAGACACATAGATCAGTGGATGACAATAGAGAATACAGAAATAGATCTACACAAGATGCCTGACTGAAAGCATGACACATAAAAGTAAAAACTGATAAATTGTACCTCATCAAATCTATAAACTTTTGATCTGTGAAAGACCCTGCAGAGGAGATGAATAGACAAATTATAGACTGGAAGAAAAGTTTGAAAATTCTATATCCCATGAAGGACTTGTATCTGGAGTATATAAAAACTCTCAAAACTCAACATCAAAAAACACAATCCCATTAGAAGATGGGCAAAAGCCATGAAGAGACATTTAACTGAAGAGGATACACAGAGGCAAATGAGAACACAAAAAGATATTCAACATCATTAGTGATCAAGTAAATGTAAATTGTAAGCACAATGAGATATTGCTACAAGCCTATCCAAGTGGATAAAGTAATAAATTGTGACACCAAATTGTTAGTGAGGATGCCAGGAAAATGGATCACTATACACTGATGGTTGAAATATAAAATGGTACGGCCACTCTGGAAAGCAGTTTGGCAATTACTTAAATACTAAAAATGGATACCAGATGACCCAGCAGTCACACTCTTGGGCATTTATTGCAGAGAAATGAAAACTTATGTTAGTGCAGAAACCTGTACATGAATGTTTATAGCAGCTTTATTCATAATAGCCCCAAACTGGAAACTATTATGTGTGAACAGTTAAATTGTCATACATCAGTACTATGAAATACTATCCAGCAACAAAAAGAAGTGAACTATTGATACATGGCAGCAACTTGAATGAACCTGCAGGGAATCATGCTGAGTAAAAAACAAAAGCCATTATCAAAAGGTTACATGCTTTGTAGTAGGAGTCCATATATATAACATTCTGGGAATAACACAGTGATAGAGATGGAGAATAAAATAGTGGTCGCCATGGGTTAAGGGATGTGGAGTGGGAAGTGGGTGAGGCTATAAAGGGGAACCATGAGGTGTGAGGATGATGGTGGTGGAAGTTACATGAAGTTACACATATGATGAAACTGCACAGAACTACACACACACACACACACACAGGCGTGCACGTATAACTGGTGAAATTTGAATAAATTCCACAGATTGTATCAATGTCAAATTCCGGTCTTAACATCATACTCCAAGTTAGTAAGATGTTTGGGGGTGCACAGAACCTGACTGTACATTTCTTTGCAACTTCCACTGAATCTATAATTATTTCAAAATAAAAAATTAAATGAGTAAGTAAACAAGTCCCCCAATTTTTTTAATGGGCAAAAGATCTAAATAGAAAATTCACCAAAGAAGTTATATGGATGGCAAACCAGCATATGGAAAGATGCTCAACATTATCAACCATCAGAGAAATGCAAATTAAAGCCAGAATGAGATATCACTACATACCTCAGAATAGCTAAAAACAATTTTTTTTTAAACCTAGCAATACCAAGTGCTGACAAGGATGTGGAGCAACTGGAATTCTCACATACTGTTGATGGGAATGCAAGATGGTACAACCACTCTGCATAAGTTTGGCAGGTGTCCATAAAGGTAAAGATTCATTTATTATGTAACCCAGCAATCCCTACCCCTGGATATTTACTCAGGAGAAACCAAAATTTTTGTTCATGCAAAAACCTCTGTACAAATATTTTAACAACTTTATTCATAATAGACAAAAACCGGAAACAAACCAAATGTCCCTCAACTGGTGAATGGATAAACAAAACACAGTGCATCCATACAATGGACTGCTACCCAGCAATAAAAAGGAGTGAACTACCACATGGAGGAAACTCAAAGAGTTTGCTAAGTAAGAGAAGCCAGACCCAAAAGACTACATACCACGTGATTTCATTTACTTGACAATCAAGGAAAAGGTAGAATTATAGGGATGGAGATCAGAAGGGTGGCTGCCAGGGTCTGAGAGTGGGGGAGGGGTGGAATACAAAGAGGCAGCACCAGGCCATTTGCGGGGTGGGGGATGGTGAGGGAATTCTTCTGTATCTTGACAGTAGTAATAGATACATGGCTCTGTGCTTCAGTCCAATGTCATGAAATTGTACACTACAGAAGTTTGCTGTGTGTAAACAAACCGAAATAAGATCCACCTGTAACCCACCTAAGTGACAGCATGTGCAATCAAGGATGGAGACAAACTGGAACTCACACCCTGCTGGTGGTAAAGGAAGTCGCTATAACCACTTTGGAAAGCTATTTGGCAATATCTGCTGAAGTTAAACATGCACATCCTATAAATCATCAGTTACACCTCTAGACATATATGCAACAGAAACATATATTTCCCAAAGAAAGTAAACACAAGGAGATTCATACCAGCTTTATTTGTAACAGCAAAGACCTGGAAACCACGCCAATGTCCATGAACATTGGAATAGATAAATCAGAGTAGAGCCATAAAACAGAATCCTGTATAGCATGAGGAGATTGAAGGAAATACTGCTCATGTGACAACATGGATGAATCTCACAACCAATAGCAAGTGTAAGAATCCAGACAACTATAAGAGTCCATAATGCAGGATTCCATTTACATAAAATAATCAAAGATGTTACGAGTCAAAACAGTAGTTACCTTTGGGCAGAAGGAGTAACTTGGAGGGGATCACAAGGGAGTTCTAGCAATGTTCTATTTTTTAATATAAATGCAGGTTACTGGTGTGTTAACTTTGTGAATATCAATCTATTCACTTAATATTTGTGTGTTTTTTCTGTTTGCAAATTATATTTCAATTGTAAAAAGCTTTAAAAGCAGAGTATGTATATTTCATTTTCTTTCTTTCTTAAAATTTAGGTTGCTGATAAAAAATTCTCTGATTCCAAAAGGAAGGAGCAAGAATCATATATGACAACCTTTGTTCCTGACTGGACAAAAGGATGGAAGCAACTTTTGATCACCTGCTCTACCATGAATGGTGCCAGGGTTTTCATGACAACCAGGTGAGGCAGGTATTTTATTTCTGTTTTAGAGACAGAGAAGACCCAAAGACAAGAAGATAAATGGTTTCAACTATGATTGTGTGATTCCAGCATTTCTAGAATGACAAACTCAGGGAACATCAAAGAGAGAAAGCCCTCTACTTGAAGAAGCATCTAGTCCAGTCCCTTTGTTTTACAAAAGCAAAAAATATGTCCCAGGAAGGGAAGGACTCATTCAAGATTACCCATCTACTGAAAGAAGGGACTAGAAGTTCAGTCTTCCAAGTGCGTGTCATCCAGTCTATGTCCAGTGCACCCTGACCATTGTTTACAGACAAATCACCAAAACACTTTATCGAATGGAGAGAAAAGAACATTAAATTGGGAGATGGAAGGCCTGGATCCTGTCCCAGTTTTGCCAAGTAAGCTTGACTGCCCCTTTCAGTTTTAATTTTCCCACCTGTGAAATATGGGGTAACAGTAACAAAATCAACAAGAGGTCACAAGTCTTGGATTCACGACAGAGGCAGATCCAGGTTTGGTGGAATCTGAAGCTTCTAACACTTGGGGTCCTCTCCAAGGATAAGAATACAAAGATATCAATACGAAATTGATAATGAAAGTGAATATTTCAAATGAGGGAAGAAACGCAATATAATACACATTGGAAAAAGTCAACAAACGTTAGACACATCTCAAAATTCAGAAAAAATGACATGACAAATAAAAGTGTATTTTTATTAAATAATTGCCTCACATATTTCTGCAACCTGTTATTCCCACTTTTCTTGTTTCTTATTGTGGGAGACTCACAGGACTTAGCACACAGTTGTACTCACACTAAAAGGTATTACAGCAACATAGTAAGGACACACAGGCAGATCACAACAGGCAAAGACACAAGAAGAGCCTGGAGGAAACCCTGTGCAGACTCCTTATCCTCTCTCCCTCCCATGAGGGGCCACAAAGAGCACATCCTTCTTTCAGCAATGAACATGCAGTGACATGGGTGTAATGTTTCTGCCCAGGGAAGACCAAACTCAGTGCCCAGGGATTTTATTTAGGTCTGGTCACATAGGAATGCTCTGCCTAGCATGCACGAAAATTTCAGACTCACAGAAGGAAAGCAGGTGTTCAGCATAAACCACATTGTTTGTATAAACAGTCTACACACAGTGAGCCCTCTTACCAGTCCACTGTTGCCCGGACACCCTCTGAGAGCCAAGTCCCCAGAAGTCAGCCAAGGGCCAGCCTTGCAAGCAGACCTTTTGCAAGGACAGCAGTCTCAGGCTAGCTACATTAATTCTTTTATGCATGCTGCTCAGTGTTTGTAATTCTGATGCAGGTGTGTGCCCCACAGTCACAAGAATTCTGGAAAATGCCACTTTACATAACCCCCTCCACATGTTAATATAAATGCATGCTGTGCTTATAATTGCATATGCTACACACTGAGAATATTCCTGACAGGACAGAACTTGTGTTTGTTGATTTTCCATATCTGATTTGTGACTGGAAGATTTTCCCGCAGACTAGCTTCTGGCTCTGTACATTGTGAACCTTGATTCTCCTCCACTGCTAACACACTTCCAGCACTGCGTGCTACAAGGCACAACATCACAATGTCCTCTTCCGCCTCACACCTCTTGTCCCAGGGCTGGGTGCAATGGTACAGAAAACAGCAGTATTCCTGGAAGCTATTTCAATACAGGGCAGCTAGCAATAACTCAAACATGTATGGAATTGGTTGTGAGGTCCTCAAACAAGACTCTCTAAATCCAAACCAAGTATATCCCAATTTAGCATCTCCTGAGCCAGCCTCCCAATATGCCCATGGCCACTGAATCGCCACCCAACGCAAGAGCAAGAGTAAGGGAGACAGCAGAATGGAAGGAAAGGTGCCCCGAACCAACTCCAGCTAAAATATTTCTTGTGGATTTTACAAGCCATAGGACTAGCATAACCAACAACGCTAGGGCCTCCTCCAAGCCTGGGCAAGTGAGTGACCCTGAAGTTGGGTCTTAAACTTCGTTAGCTTCACTGGGCATCTGTGTCTAGGTCCAGAGAGTTACAGAAGAGAAATCAAATGCAGAAACAGCTTGGGCCCCAGATCGTGGGGCAGAAAGGAGCAGAGTACGTGTGAGCAGAAGCAAGGGTAAGGAAATCAGGATGAATTGCAGACAACCAGTGTGCAAAAATACCTGGGAATGAGGGACAAGCACGTGACCTAGGAACAGAAAGACAGCCTGAGCTGGGACCTAACACAAATACGCAAATTGCAGAGCGCATTTCTGCCATGGCAGGCATGTGCAGTGCAGCGTGAGCGGGGGGGGGGGTTGCTGAGGGCAGTGGAAGAGCTGGTTCGGAGGAGTGGGGCACAGAGCAGCTGTGCTGGGCGGGTACAGAACCAAATCGGGCAGGCCAGGAACCAAAGAGGCAGCCGAGAAAGACAACCTTCTGAATGGGTCGAGACTGAATTCCCAAACCATACCCCGCACAGCATCAAATGTTGCTCAGGCTCGAAAGGGCCCTCCAGGTAGCATATTCCACCCCTAGCCTCTGTCACCACAGTTGGAGGCGGGATCGCTGGAGTCCCACCTCAGTCACTTACTATGCAACCTGAGGTAAATCACTTCCTCTCTCTGAATCGAATCTCGGGTGCCTCATCTCTAAAGGGAAAAGAATGATAATGCCATCCCAAGAGCCCAGGGAGAATCCAATGTGGGACTGGGATGAGGCAAACGACCTGGAGACGATCTCTTCCTGGGCCAGAACACAGCACAAGGACCCACGGGCAAGCAAGCTGTGACCTGCAGACCGTGGCAGGAATGCCGGCCCGGCTTGACTCCAGTGGCAAGAGCAGCCCAGGAGCGGCGTCCAACGACCTGCCGGCACACGGTGTGAGTGCTCAGAACATGCCACCCCGCCCCGACTCTTCTCTCTCCCTCATGTACGAACAGTTTAAAGCAGTAGTCTGGTTGGTATTTCAGGGGGGAATCGATGGTACTACTTTGGGATTAATTTGAAATGAATAACAGTCATTGTATAAACAGGATGTGCTCCAATGAGTAGTTTTGCTCGGATGGGAGAAGGAAGGCGAAGAAGACAGAAACAAGCATCCAGATGTCTGAGAGGGCAGATCTGCTGTGACTACAAATGACATTGGCCCTCCCTCATCTCCACACCAACCCTGCTCTGTCCCAGGAGGAAGATGTATATGGAAAGGACTGACGTTAAAGTATAGGGGTATAGACTTTTTAAAGTCACATGGCCCTGGATCACACAGATCCCTAGAAGCAAGCGACAGACTTGTGACAGAAACTCTGATACCCTGGGTCATTCTGGAGAAACCATCAGCAAGACAGTCGAGTGTAAAAATAAATGTATATACCCAATTTGACACTTTCAACTGGAGTACTGGGGATGAAAATTTAAGGATGGTGCCTTCGGGCAGCTGCGTAGCACAACAGGCTCTTCATCTCCCTTTTGATTCCACTTCTCCTTACAGTCCAAAGAGCACCAGCCGCAATTAGTAAACAGAATTGACTCTTTGGTAGCCATCATAAAGCACATCCTGTGAAATACGTACTCTTCTGATTCAAGTGCAACAGTCCCTCCCGCAATCTGAAAGGAGCAGACCAGCTCACAGGCAAGCAACACAATTCAAAGTCCCTGAATCACATTGCAGCTGGAAGGAGCTGAAGCAGTCAGAGGCCGAGCCCCTCGCCTTGCAGATGGGAAATGAGAACACACTCAAGGCCCAGGGCCAGCCCTAGCCTTCAGAAGCATAACTGATGGCACAGGGGGACAGCCTTGGCACCAGGCTCAGAGTGCATTTCCTGTGTTCCCAAGCTGTATGGCAGCCACACGGACTCCGGGTGGGCCGATCCTGAGTTTAAATCCCAACTCTCCCTCACCCTCAGCCAAGTGAGAGATCTTAGCCAAGTCCCTTGCCCTCTGTGCTCTTGGTTTCCTCATCTGTCAAGTGGATCTAACAGTACCTAGCTTGCCAGGTTGATTCAAGGACTAAAAGAAGTAAGAGGACAGAAGCACTTTTGCCCGCTTCTTTGCCTGGGCTCTTCTTCCTAATTGCCTCTGATCTCATGTCTTTCCAGCCTGAAGTGGACATCTCAGGACTGGACTCCTGTATCACCACCTTCAAAACCCTGCCTATTCTTCAATGCACAGCTCAGACCCAGGCTGCCTCTGAAAACTTCCTGATCTCCCAGTGAGATGCATACTGGCCTCCCCTGAGGCCACATAGTACTTCACAGATAGTTCTTTCTGTGGATGATGTCTGGTCCCACCTCAAATGAGAGTTACTGACATACTTGCCTTTCTTATCCAACTGGCACGCACTGAGTCCAGGGCAGGTCCTATGTCACTCATCCGCCAAGCCCAGCATGGTCCAGTAGCTCATCATGGTGGAGAGTCGATGAATCCTGGATGACTCGAACTGGACAGTTTAACGCCATCATCAGTCAACATCTAGTGAGTGTCTCCACTGGCAGAGGCAGGCTCTGGGGATAGTACAAAGGTGAAGTGGACAGGGTCCTTGTTTTCAGAGGGTTTCCAGTCTAGCTGTAGTAACTGGGTGTACAGACACACATGCAGAACAGAAACGGTCCAAGGTAAGCTTGCACAAAAGCAGTACCACAGGCAAGGTTCTGGAAAGTTGTCAGGAAGAAGGAGCAGGCCCTGAAACCAGGCTCAGACAGTTAGGGGAGGCTTCATGAGGACACAGGAAGTGAGGGAGGATATCTGCCATGAGAGAGTAGTGTGGAGGGCAGAGGCACTGAGTGCTGGGAACCGGGGGAGAGTCCAGGCAATGAGACTGGAGGGGCAGCTATGCCCAAGGAGACAGGAGGGCTGCCTTGAACAAGGCCATGTTATGAGTACAGCCTCATAGAGCTTAGTGTGATGGCTAAACTGGGCCCATTCAGTGCTCATAGCAATTCCACGACTTGAGGAATGTTTATTATCCTCATTGGACACATGGACAAACTGAGGCCAGAGAGGTTCAGGCACTTGAATGCTAAGCATTAGGAGCCAGGCAACTCCTGGGCAAAGTTCTGCTTTAGGAAGCATGGTTAAGTTAAAGGGGAGGCTGGGGTCACACGAGGGCCAGAAAGGGGTTAGAAATCTGCTTGGGTCACGTGGGCAATGTCCCCAGCTATGAGAGAATTCAGGAAAAACCAGAGATACAAGACATTCTTCCAGAAACTTTGTTTCCTTAAAGATTCTATCTGCAGTCCCTCTACTTCTCACTGCTGATTTTGTTCCATGGGTAGGGGTGCGGAACTGAGAGGGAGAGGGGTAGCTGAGGTAAAAGAGATTCTTGTGCTTTGTAAAAGGTGTCCAGGAAAGGCTCACTTGCAGGCCACTCAGATGAACCAGGGGTGACCTGAATATTTTGGAAAAGTAACCCCCAAAAAGGAGGAAAGACAGGAGGCACCCAGGCCAGTGCAGAGGCTCAGGTAAAAGCCACCAGCCCCAGACCACAAGCCTGAACTCAGGAGGTAGCAGTGGGGACAGGAAGAGGAGAATTTATTCTGATCAGGCATGTGGGAGGCAGGGACACAGGACTTGGTCACCAAGCAAATGCGGAAGGAGGGTGAGGGTAAGGGGACCCCAGGAGCAAAGCACGGCGACACTGAGTGTGTTGAGCCCCTGACTGAGAGGCAGAGGACAGGAAACAGCTCTGACAGGGAAGTTGGCTTTGTCTGGCTCAGGTCAGGTCTGACGGGCAGCAGGAAACAGAAGAGGAATTTCTCTTCCCACCTGCAGAAAAGGTTCATATAAAGACCGTCCCTCAGGACCCCCGCTGGCCGTCCCAGGGTGGCTTGGAAGGAGAGCCCGCCCGGCCTTCAGCGCCCAGGTGCACGACTCAACCTACAGGTCCCGCCCTCTCCCCGCCTCCGTGCTCTCCGGGGTCCATTCTGAGGGTCACCTGAGGTCGCTGAGGACGCTGGGGCTGCCACTTTGTTGCCTACCGGTGCGGCGCCGACCGGACGCCTATGTCACGGGAGGCAGAAGGGAACTGCCTGGCCTCGGCCACTGAGCCGCCCTTGCCCAGGCCCCGCGCTGTTCCCAGGGCCCGGCTCTCCCAAGGTCCGACTCTCCCGCCGGCTGCGCCCGGCTCCGCCCGGCCCCGCCCGGCCCCGCCGCAGCTCCTCCGCCCGGCCCGCCCTCCCTCCGTCCCTCCCTCCGTCCCTCCCTCCCCGCTCCGCCCAGCTCCGCTCAGCTCCGCCTCCCAACCACCCCCCGCCCCCGTCCCGTCCCGCTCCGCCCAGCTCCTCCTCCCAACCAGCCGACAGTCCCGCCCTGCTCCTCCCCGGCTCCGCCTCCCAACCAGCCGACAGTCCCGCCCTGCTCCTCCCCGGCTCCGCCTCCCTGCTATCTTACGGGTCCCACCCTGCAACTCCCCAACCGCGCCCCGCTGCCCTGCAGACCCTCCTCCCAGCTATACCACCAGTCCCACCCAGCTCCTCCCTAGCCCGCCCTGGCTCCTACCCCAGGCCTTCCTCCAGCTCGCCCCGCTCCTCCAGAGCACCTCCTGTCAGCATCCCCAGGCCCGCCATGCTCCGCCCTAGCCCTGCCCCAGCTCCTCCTCCCAGCTTTCCCCCAACTTGCCCTACCCCTCCCCAGCCCCATCCTGCTCCTCGCAGCTACCCACCAGCCCTGCCCCGCTCGTCCCCAGCTTCTGCTCCCAGCTTTCCCCGACATCGCTCTGCTCTGCCCAACCCCGCTTGGCATCTCCACAGCTCCTCCTCCCAGCTTTCCCCCAGCCCCACACCCCGTTGGCAGCTACTTCGCCAACCTTTCCGCCAGTCCCTCCCTGCCCCTTCCCAGCTCCAACCCGTTCAACCCCAGCTCTCCTCCTACGTTCCCAGCAGCCACGCCCTACTCCTCCCCCAGTTTCGCCTTTCCAGAGTCCCCCACCCTGCCCTACAACTGCCCAGGTCCTCCTCTGCAGTGATCTCCCAGCTCTTCCCAAGGCTCCACGTCCATCTCCACCTCCCCAACTTAATCCCGCTCCTCCCCAGCACTGCCTTCCCAACTTCCTCAGCTCCACCCCGCCCAGCTCCTCCTCTCAGCTCCGCCCTGCTACTCCCCAGGTCCTCATCCCCAGTGGTCCCCCAGCTTCTCCTGTGGCTCCGCCCCAAGCTCCGCTACCCCAGCGCTCAGATCGCCCCCTGCACCTCCCCCCGGCTACACCTCCTCAGGCCCACCCTGCTCTTCGCACAGCTCCTTCTCCGCAACATTCCCCCCAGCTCTGCCCTGCTCCTTCCCTGCTCCTTCCCGCTCATTGCCCGAGCTCGTACCCAACTCTTTCTCACTCGCCGCGCTCACTCCTCTCGCAGGTGCGCCCCAGCTACTCCCCCAGCCCTGCCTCACAGTTCGTCGTCCCCCAGCTCGTTCCCACAGGTCGACCCCCACATACTCCTCCCCCTGCCCCGCCTCCCGTAGCCCCGCCCACGGAACAGCCCCCCAAGCTCGCCTCGCCCCGCCCCTTCTCCCCCACCCCATTTCTTCTCTAACTTCCGGTTCCGCTCGAGCCGCCGGCGTCTACCTCCCGATCCACCGGGATCCTCCCCCGCGAGTCGGGGCCGGGTGAGTCCACACACGTCTCCTAGCGGCCGGGGCTTCCGCGCCTATGTGCGTGTGTACGTAACTGCTTGGCTGCGTGCCTACGTGCTCGCGAACGGGCGTGTTCCGTCCCTCCGTGTGCGTTACGTGGGTTCGAGCCGGCGTACGCCCCGCAAGGAAGGGGCGCCGGCGTCTGTGCGAGCCTGTCAGGTGAGGGACCGCCGACGCCTGTCACCTGTGTGCGGTCCCCGGTGCCGGGCCGCGGCGATGGCGGGAGAGCCACGACGCGGGCCGAGCGCTCTGTCCGCTCTCCGCGGCCCGCGTCGTCTCCTGGCCTGGGCGTGGGAGGCGGTCGTCCAGGCGCTGGCGGCCTCGCCGGCTCACGCGGAAGCGGACGGTCCCGCCTGGTGGCCGCATCCGGGTCAGCCAGGGGCGCCCGCGACTCGGTGCCGGGAGACCCGCCCGCCACAAAGGGAGCCAGGAAGCCCCTGCTGCTGAGGCCTGCTGGGCCCTCCGCGGGCTGGTACCTCTGGGCTGGGGTTTTCCGGGCCTTTGCGGGGGGTGGGGGGGGGGGGTCTGGAAGCACGCGCAGAGCTGCCCAGGCCACCCTTCCCTGTCCCCTCCTCCAGCCACAGTCACACGCCCGCCATCCTTCTAAGTGCCTGTACAGGCAATGGACCTGTGCACATAGAAACAGGAGCACGCTGGTCCACGAGCACCAGTCCTCCCTCACTGCGTCCCTCCCCGCCTCCCCTTGGCCCCCAGGCTGTGACCTACCTGAGGTCCCAGGCTGTGCGGTGTTCCCCTGGTTACCCGTGGCACTCCTCCCAGTGGGGCCTACTCAGGATTTTATTGAGGGGAACGGGATCGTAGGGCCCCCAAATCCTTCCCCTGTGACAATGTGAGGGAGTGGTGTCATCTTTCTCCTGTTGGATAAGGGGTCTGCTAGGCTGTGAGAACAGGATCCCTTACATGAGAATTTTCTCAGCTGCTGGCTGGGGCATCATGTGATTAGCGGAACCAAACCTTGAGTGAGGTGTTTCCCATCCGATGGGCCCGCCTGAGTCCCAGTGGTCCCCCATCCCTGCCGAGTAGAAAACCTGTTCTGGCACATTAGCCAACATTGTCCTCTTGTACCTAATGACTTTTTCTTCTCCCCCCCCTCCCCACTCCAGTCCTTGTGCAGGTGAAGAAGCCCAGACAAGTGGAATAGCGTTTCCTCGTCAGACCACAAAGCAAGTACTCTGCGTGGCGAGACAGGAGGGCAGCTTCACAGTTCCATCCCTCTAGGGGTTCCGCCCACACAGTTCAGTTCTCCTTGTGTCTTTGTGGCCCTGATGAGACAAAGGTTGGCCAAGAAACTGAATGAGGCAAACCTGCAGTCCAGTGATATACCGTCGTAGAAGAAAGAGAAAGGGCCAGGCCACAGGGGGATATCCAGCCTCCCTCGTGAATAATCCGGACCCAGTGAACAGGGCGACCCTTTGTCACCCATCGGGTTGGCAAAGCTTAAGCAGAGTCACGATGCTCAGGGCCGACAGTGGAGTGGGGAAGTGGACCCCTTGCCCGCGGTTGCTGGAGCGTACACAGGGGAGCCTTTGTGGAAGGCGGTCTGCTGGCCTGCATCAGCATCTCAGATGTGCGTGCCGTGACCCTAGCCGCCTACTAAACGTGTCCTCTGCCAACGGGCGGCTGTGGTGATGTCCTCTGTAGTGGCAGAAAGTGCGAAGCAGTCTGTGAGTCTCCGCCAGTAAGGGACTAGTCAGCAAATTGTGGGACGGGCAACCACGGGATGGTTGCCACACAGGCAGTGAAAAAGATGATAGGTGAAGATGTACAGACATGAAGGAATGCGCCGGATGTGCCCTTGATGGAGAAATCATTGTGCACCCTGTGGAGATGTCCAGGACAGAGCTTACACCTACCCCTGAATTAGCTTGCCAGGGTGGTTGTGTCAGACTACCACAGACTGGGTGGCTTCAGCAACAGGAATGCATCGTCTCCCGTTTCTGGGGGCTGGAAGTCCGAGCTCAAGGCCTCGGCTGAATTTGCCTCTTCTGAGAGCTGGGAGAGAAGGTGTTCCATCCCTCCCCGGCCCCCACCTTCTGGTGGTTTCCTGGCCATCTTTGGCATCCCATAGCTTGTAGATCTCTGCCTGTGTCTTCACATGCCTGTCTCTAAACTTCACCCTTTCATATGGACACCAGTCATACTGGGTGAGGGTCTGCCCAGCTGAGCTCATTTGAACTCAAAAGGTCTGTAAAGACCTTTCCTTTATGTGTAAGGTCATGTTCTGAGGTGCTGGGGATTGAGACTTCCACCACACGAATTTGGTGGGGACATGATGCAACCCGGAACAACCTATGAAAGCCCTGAGGGAGGGATGAACTTGGACTGTTCCGGGGATGGAAGGAAGGCCTTTGTGGCTGCAGGGTGGTGAGTAGAGGGGTGAAGGGAGCAGACAGCGGGGTGGGGGGTCGGGGGGGCAGATCACGTGGGGCCTTTAGGCCCTGGCGAGAAGTGTGGATCTGTCCTGGACGGGACAGGAGGCCCCTAGAAGGTTTTGGCAGGGGAGTGACACGATGGATCACTCCTGTGCCAGAACCACTCTGTCCTCGGCGCGGACCCGGGAGTGCCGCGCTCCAGCGGCGAGGCAGAGGGTGATCGGGAGGCCGCTCGAGAGGGCAGCGGGACCTTGGGAGACTGAGGCTGGGATTGTGGCCGTGCAGACGATGGAGACGGGTCAGGCTCTGAGTGGGTTTGGGGACCGGCGCCCACGTGATGTGAGTGCCGGGTGCAGGAAAGGGAGCGCAGCGGCTGCTAGGTCAGGGGGACTGGAACAACAGATTGGTGGTGAAACCACTTGCCGAGGTGGAACGGAAGCGGATTTGGGGTGGCGGTGGTTGGGGACCTGGGGCTGCTGGCTGTGGAGGGTTGAGACGAAGCGGGCATGGCCTGTGTGAACGGGGGCAGAGCGGGCGAGCGTGCGATGTGCAAGCCTGAGAAGAAGGGAACGAGAGGTGGTCGACCGCGTCCGGGCTGTCCGGCCACGAGTTAGATGAGGACGAGACAGGCGGGTCAAGGGTGTGTTCGTGGAAGGTGGGGTGCGGTGCATGGCGAGGAAGTAGAGGCTGCGAGTGTAGACGGCTGTTCTGGGGGGACCTCTTGCTATGCACAGGTTTGGAGAAGGCCGCCGCAGGAGCTGGAGGCCTGTGTGGGCCCCGGGGGCGGGGGGGAGTCTTTGTCCCTGCGGTGAGGGAGACACGGGTGTGGCTCTCTGCAGACGGGACCGCCTACTCACGGGGGACGGGAGGGAGGCTGCCTGAGCAGGAGCATGACCGAGCCGGGCCCCGGAGTGAGCCAGAGTGCTAGACCCCAGAGCACAGCTGAGGGCAGCTCGGCCGGAGAGACAGACGCAAGGCAGCGGGTCTGGACGTGGGGACGGGCAGGACGGTGGATTGGGAAGGGGGTGAACGTGGGGGAGCTTTTGTGATCACGGGGCCTTGTCTTTGAGAGTGGATGTGTTTCCTTAAACAAGAGAATGTCATTGAGGCCAGGTTTATGTACTTGAGGAACTGGGAGCAGAGATGAGCCGGAGTAGGTGGTACTCATGGGCTCAGTGTAGAGCCCCAGGCCCGATGATGATGATGATGATGATGATGGGAGCCACTGTTTGTAACTGTCCTGTTAGGTGCCATGTACTGGGCTGGGTGCCCTTGGCACCTTGTCCCCGATCCTCACAGCCATGCTGGAGACTGAGGCTCCGTGAGGTACCAGCACCCAGCTGAGGTTCAGGCCCGGGGCCCTGCTCTTCCCACTGCACGGCTCTGTCCTCCCGTGAGGGGGGGGGGGCCCCCCCCCCCCCCCCCGCCCCCCGTCCAGGTGCAAGGGCAGGGGGTACATGCACTCAGATCCCCTTGCAGTCATGGGCCATCTGTCTGTTCCTCGGCACCTCCTTCTCAGATGCAGAGAGGGGTGATGGTAGCGCCGCTGTACCGGGTGATTTGAGGATTGAGTCCTGTGGTGTGTGGTTCGTGCCCCTCCCCTGTGCTTGGCGTAGAGACAGTGCGTGCGCCCCGGGACCAGTTGATCCTGCTCTTGTATTTCCTTTCTCTAGGCTCAGCTCGGGGTTGGGGGTGTCTGTTGATAGTGAGAGCAGTGGGGCAGGAAGGGGTCAGAGGAGGGTGGCACCCAAAGGGGCCGGGGCCATCTGAGATCGCGGGGCGCCCCCAGCGCCGAGCTGAGGTTAGATACCAAGGATTTGTGCTCCGCCGCCCCAGGACAGGAGCCCGGGGATGTGCAGTGTGTCAGCGGTGGCAGGGCCAGGGACCCGAGTGGGTTGGCGGGAGAAGAAGCGAAGCCCAGGACTGGCCCTGTCTGTGCCGGGAGAGGGCTAGAGCCGGCTCGCTGAGTCGTTAAACCCAGGGGCCCGTCCCCCTCGGTGCTCTCCTGGGGCTCCGTGGCCTCCGTTGTAGCACTGACCACGTGCTGTCCTGGCCATGCCTTTCTCTAGCTGTCTCCACCGTCGTCCGTGAGCTCGCCCAAGACTCCATCTGATGGACAAGTCGTCCTGATCACCGGCCCCTTCCTTTGGGCCTGTCGGTTGACTGTGTAGTGATAGAAAGAAGGAGCCAGGGCTCTCGGCTGCCCCACCGTCCAGGTCAGTGGGGTCTCAGGGCAACCCGGGGGACACTGGGGAGAGGCCTTGCCCGCGGGGTCCTGAGCTTGGAGCGCTGGGCGTGATGCTCGTTGACATTCGTGGTTCCGTGTTCCCGCAGGCCAGGGGAGGCCCCAGGAGCTGTAGGGAGATGAAGTTCGGCTGCCTCTCCTTCCGGCAGCCTTATGCGGGTTTCGTCTTAAACGGGGTCAAGACCGTGGAGACGCGTTGGCGTCCTCTGCTGAGCAGCCACCGGAACTGTACCGTCGCCGTCCACATCGCCCACAGGGACTGGGAAGACGGCGCGTGGAGGACGCTGCTGGCGGAGCGGCTGGGGATGGCCCCCGCTCAGATTCAGGCCTTGCTTCGGGCAGGGGAAAAGTACGGCCGTGGCGTGATAGCTGGCAAGTGATGACAGGCCACATGCTGCTCAGACGCCTCCAGGGGCTACGCCGCAGGACCTAGCTCGGGAGTTTTGTGGCTTGTTTTCTTTTGAACTGCTTGGTGTGTGAGCCGAGCAACACACCGTTCGGAGGGGCAGCAAGGGGCCGTGCGCTGGGGGTGGGGGGGGTTGCCGAGGTCCCACGACCTCAGGGGAACCCTGCGTCCGCTCTGGGCCTCAGTTCCCATTTTTGATCTGAGAGGCAGGGACGGCTTCCGAGTCTCCACGTGGCGTTTGCCTGTGGGTGTGTATGCGTACACCCGTGTGTTTGTGCACGAGTGTGTGTGCGTCTGTGTGTGCGTGCGCGTACCTGCGGCAGAGACCGTGGGAGGCGGAGACCGCAGGACCCGGGGTGGGTTGGGGTAACCTCCAGATTCAGGCTGTTGCCTGGCTTCGTGGGCGATGCCCCACCCCCACCGTCCCCGCATCCCGGGTAAGTTCCCTGCGCCCTCGTTGGGTCAGGTCCCACTGCCGCACCTGCCACCTGCCGAAGTGCTCGGGGACCTGATGGCCTGTTCCCCCTGGCGTCTGGAGCCCTTCTGATCTCCGCCCGCTGCCCTGAGCAGTCTGGCTGGGACCAGCCCATCGTTTGGGTGTGGTCGTTGAGGACAAGGCCCTCCGCTTCTTTCTCTCCGTCCCTCGGCCTCACCCAGAATTCCCTGAACAGAGTTTGGCACGTCGCAAATGCTCGGCCAGAGGGGCCCCGTGTACTCCGTGGCCCCTTGGTGAGACCCTCGTGGTCTCTGGTGGTTGTAGCTTTCGACAGCCGTGTTCTCCCAACAGGCGGGCCTCGGTTTCTGGAAGGAAAAACCAGCGCGTGCTTCTCTTTGTGCACAGGGCTTGTTGACGTTGGGGAAACGTTGCCGTGCCCAGAAGACTTAGCTCCCGATGAGGTCGTGGAACTGGAAAACCGAGCTGTGCTGACCAGCCTGAAGCAGAAGTACCTCACGGCGCTTTCGAACCCCAGGTGGTTGCTGGAGCCCATCCCCAGGAAGGGCGGAAAGGATATCTTCCAGGTAGACATCCCAGAGCACCTGCTCCCCTCGCGGCAGGAGGCCTGAGGAGCGTGCAGGGTTACGGAGAAGCCAGCTAAGTCACGACCCGTGAGCTGACCGTCGTGCCGCAGGCGGGGACCGCAGCTCTGGTCTGGCTGGGCCCCGCCGCGGAGAGCGCTGCCGCTGCGTGCTGTTCGTGGACACAGATCTCTCCGCTCCCGTGCGGGGGACGGGCCGGCGGGACTTTCCTTGTGAGCTGCCCGTCTGGGCTCCTCGACAGGCTCGAGGACTCTGAGCTTCAGGAGAAAGGGAAAGCGGCCGTAAAGGCCTCTGCACCGTGACTAATTTGGGTTGCACCAAGAAATACGTTTCGGGGCGCCTGGGTGGCTCAGTCGTTAACGTGTCTGCCCTTGGCTCGGGTCATGATCCCGGGGTCCTGGGATTGAGCCCCATGTCCGGCTCCCTGCTCCACGGGGAGCCTGCTTCTCCCTCTGCCCCTGCTTGTGTTCCCTCTGTGTCTCTCTGTGTGAAATAAATAAAATCTTTAAAAAAAGAAATACATTTTAAGAGAACTGGTTAGTGTATCCCCCCGTCTTCGTTCTGGTCAAAAGTCGGAGAGTGAACAGCGTCCAGGGGATGTTGTGGGAAGGCTGGGAGCCGGCGCTGAAGGAAGGCCCGGGAGGGAGTGGCCAGCCACGGACGGCCCCGTTCACGGTGACGAGGACGTCAGCCTGAGAAACAGAGCACCCGTCCGTCCTCGCAGATGACTCTTGCTCTGTTGTAAAAGCGTCCCTTGGCCCACGAAGTGTGCGTGTTACACACATGGCACGGCTGCTACGTGTGCAAGGAAAGGGTCCTAAATACAGCACTGATGGAAAAGTGATAAGTTGCGTTGTTTATTTTGTGGGAAATCTTTTGTTGTTGGTTTTTGTGTGTTCCTTAGCAAAGGTTCTAGTGGTTGTCACCTATGAGGATGGTGGGCCACCCCCGCCCGCAGCCCCCACCCCCACCCCGCCATTGACTGGAACGGCCTGTGTCTTCTGAGCTCGACTAAAGGGGTCCTACGTCCCTGCTTTTCGGTGGGCCTCTTTGGAAGGCCCCTGGCCCCCGCGCTAGAAGCACTCAGCTGCTGATCAGAAACTTGCCGGCATCACAAGGGGACCCACGAGGAAAGCCCCTCCTGTCTCAAGCTTCGTGAATGCTGGAAAGGGGGACAGCGCCAAGGTCAGGAGTGAGGCTGTTGTCTCTCCTGACCGGCAGGCAAGGCTCAGGCGACCAGATCTTCCTGGGCCTGCCTCAACACTCCTTAGCCAGCTCCTTGGCCGAGTGGGTGAAAATGCTGCCGCTTCAAAGAAAAGAGGGCCCACGGGGGCCAAAACCGGTCCTGGGCCAGGATTCGCAGCCTCCTCGGGTTTATCCGATGAGGTGTGTGTAGTATCGCAAGTTAGAAAGAACACAGACTCGCCGTTGTCATTGTTTATTTACTCCTGCGGAGTTTTGCTTTTCTTTATTAAAGCCAAAAATAGAGTCAGGGCTACACAATGGTGATTTTTATCTGTCACCAGTGGCCTGTGAGCTTAGGGACCCGGGTTGTCCTTGAAGTGTTCACAGAGTGCACACTTGTAATCTGAGGAGCCCTCCTGCTCCTCGTTCTCACTGGGGGCCTCGTTTGGGGACATGAACAGAAGGGCAGCCAGCAGGATGGAATAACAGGTGTTGTACAGCAACATCACTGACTCATAATCGGGGTAGGCCGGGGGGGCAGTGGGCAGCTCCCCCGCGCCGTCCCTTCCGGCAGTAGCCGGGGGCACAAACATCACATTCCTGGAGGTGCCCTCCCCACTTGGGCCCCCCTGCCCACTTGGGCCCCGGTCTGCCATGGCATATGTGGCTATGCTGCTCAGGGCCCAGATCTCAGAGAAGGCAAAGGCCCGGATGCCACTGGGTCCCTGAACATTTGGGGCTTCTTCGGGGTGCGCCTCGTCCCCTTTGGTGGATTCGTTGTGATGGATTCGTGGGGAACGTCTTGTCGCTGCTACCTGCTTCTTCCTCTTCAGAGGTGTTGCACTGCTTCCTGGCCACCCGGTGCCAGTTGTCAGGTTACCTTTTCCCTGAATATTCTCGAGCAGCACGGGCCTGTCTCGCTGGAAGTTGGAGTTGCGGTACATCTGAAACGAGAGTCATCCTTTTAGTCATTCCGGAAGGAAAGAATCGTGTTCCCGGCTGCTGCCGCCGTTGCCACGGCCACCGCGGCCACCACTGGCGCCACCACTACTCCCTGCCCCTCCCCCCCCCCCCAGGCAGTCATAATGGCCTAGATAATGGTCTAGTTCTACTATGGAGGAAAGGTCCTCTGCGGCTGCCTGCGAGGTTCCTCACGCCCTAGAGCCTGAGCTCACCACCCACACAGCATGCATAGGTTAAGGTGTTCACACACCTATCTGACGTTCCCTGGCTTCTGTTTAGGCATAGAGGAATATGTTAATAAAATATTAATAAGAAATTAAACCCTTTCGGGAGATCCTTCATCTGGGTCTACTGGGAAGCTGTTGGAAGGACAGAAAACGGGGGAAACGCAAGGACTCTCTACGTTACCATCATCCTCTTGTTCCCCGGGGCGTGAACCGAAGGGTCGTCTGGGCGTATTTTGCTGAACCCGTACAGGTTCATTAGGCGGATGAACCCCTTCAAGCTGTCAGTTTCGAAGATTCTCTCTGGGCCCCTCCGGTGAAGAATCTCCCTCTGGAAAAGGTCTTCATCGATGATCACGGTGTCGCCGTCGTCATTCCAGCGCACGGACGTGAAGGTGTTGTCCTCCACGATGCTCCAGAGCTTCCTCGGGAAGGAGAGCCCGAAAATGTTCTGTCCCACATTGGCGGCACCCAGGTTTGGGGCCTGTGGCTGTGGGTTGTCTTGGGGATCTGGATCTCGGCTCACAGCTGGGTCCTCATGCTTCTCTAAAACCTCCCTGGAATCCAAATGTGGTTCCAGGGAGGAATTAGATGGGACCTCTGTTGCTGCCTCCCCATCACCAGGTGGAGGCAGCTTGACTTGGTCCATCTTGTCGGTACTCTGACCAGCCATGGAGCTAAGTCTAGATCGGGAGCATTTTCACCCCGAGACCATCTCACTAGACTCTCGAGTCAGAAATGCCTTCGGCCAGTACAGGGATGCCCAATATATACTGTTCACAGAATTCTGGAGTCTTGTAGTGGGGCAACCGGGTGCCTGGGTCATCGCCCTCTTTATTTGTCATGTGATGTCACAAAGGTGACTCTGAGCTGGTCTGGAGAGGGAGCCCTGGCCAAGTGTGGGGGAGGGGAGGGGTACAGGCCCCCAGCTTCTCTCTTTTCTACAAGTATACAAAAGTATGGTTTGAGTTCCCCAGGAAGGCTCCTGTCTACAACCAGGCACATTGTTTCCCGGGGCCAGGCCCTGGATGGGTAGAGAAACCACAGTCCTAGGTCCACTCCCACTCCCTGAGGACGTGGGGGGGGGGGGGGCGGGTACCTGTTCTTGGCCTCTCTGATTAGCTCAAGGGCCAGGCCCTGGTTAGCCCTGGCTTGGCTACCACCGAGTCTGCCCGGGTCAGATGGGCCCTTGGGAGACTGTATCTCTCAGAAGATGGCAGTCCCTAGCGGTCTGGTTGGCCTAGTCTCAGTTGGTAGCCCCCCTCTTCTTCCTGCCCCCTCCCCCTGCACTTCCTGCTTTGGTCTCTTTCACCTGCTCCTGCTGGTTAGTTGGTCCTGCTCAGATGGGCCTGAACCAAGAGCCCTGTTTTCTTGCCCCTGGGTCAAGTCGTCCCCAGAGTAGGGCTGTGCTAGAGCACGGTGAGAGCGCTCCTCTCGTTCCTCAACCTCAGTGTTACCCACAGCACCTCAGACACACGGCTAACCCAGAGCGCCAGCGCTGTCAGTGAATGGCCGCCTCCTCTGCCGAGCTCGAGGGTCTCCTGTTGAGCTCTGCTTGTCCCCAGATCTCATCCCTCGCCAGATCACAGTGGGATTGTCTTTAGTTTCCATTTCTTCCCTATAGAAACTCTCCTCGTTGCCCGAGATGTGCTCACTTTGGGGACACTTGTGCTCGCCCTTTGCAAATCTCCTCCCGCGGACAGGTGGATTCAGCCTCCCTTGAGGCTGCCTCGAAAGCCCTCTCTCCTTTCTTCAGTAGAGTGGTTTGGCTTCAGCTCTCCCAGATTTCTGGCCACCCGCTTCCAAATTGGATCTCCCTTGGCACTTCCCCTTTTAATTACTTGATTTTGGGGTTCAGCATGTTTTCTGTTTCTGTTGAAACAAAGCATTTCACGGACCCACTCCCATGCCAGCGCTGCTCCCCTTGCCCACCCCCACCCTGACTCCTGTGTCCCTCTCCTGCCATGACCTTGATGGTAGATACCTTGAGTAATGTCATTTGCTCTGGGGTTACTTTTCAAAGGGCCTGTTTTATACAGTCTCACTCCCCAGGAAAACTCCTGCTTGTTTAGCTAGACGTGACCAGAGGAAGCCAATATGCAGTATCTGAAAATAGAGGAGAGTCTGGGCGTGGGATGGGACAAAAACCTAAATGAAAGTCATCTTCACCATAGATGAGAGGATGGGACCGTGGTTGGAGGGATACATGTTCCCTAGCCACCTGGACAGCTTTGTTCTTAATCTTCACTCTGGTGCCGTGGAAAGGCCCCGCCTGCGAGGATCCTAGCTCCTTGAGCCAGCTCTGCCACCGAGGAGGGTCATTCGCCCTCTCTGAGGGTCAATCCTTTGTGTCTAAACAGGGAGCGCCAAGAGGGTTCGAGAGAGGGTCTCCCGAGGGGACTTTCCATCCAAGGGCTGGGACCCTCGATGGAGCCCCCAGGTCTAGAATCGGGCTGGCTTCGTGGTCTTTGTGCTGCTTGACAGTTTACCAAGTGTTCATTCCAGAAGTCAGTGTGTGCTGTGGGGGCCTGCCTCGAGAGGCTAAGGATTTACACGGGAGCTTAAAAAAGGGCCACCGTTTAAAAGCCATTGGTGGCTTCTCAGAAGGGGGCTCCTAGAGTCTCTGGTTAAACAGCCCAGCTTCCTTCAGTTGCGTACCTAAGAATTTTCTCCTCAATGAGCTCTTTAAAGAATGAAAATGATATTTTGCTGGGGCCTTTGCGAGCCCCTGAGCTCTGCTGTTTACTTAGAGGGACTGGACCGTGTGTGTGTGTGGGGGGGGGAAATGGGGAGAGATGACCAGTCGGGAACCCACGGTCTGGCGCTCCACAGAGATCAGGCAGTGATGTGATTTGACTTGATTTAGGCACCGTCGGGTCCTAAGTCTGGTGTAGGACCGTTGCCTAACGTTCTTGGTCTCAGGTCCCCAAATCTCCCGCTGGGGCTCAGCATCTAGGACAGCAGGCTCATCTTGTCCCCTGAAGAGGAAATAGCCACAGTGCCGTCTTCAGTCTAGTTGAAGGGCATGATGGAAGTTTCAGCCTCCCTCAGCTAAGCCTTCTCAATCCCAGCATTTCACCCCCAGGACCTGTGGCTGCCACTCAAGACAGTCTTTCTTAGACAGCTTCCATGCTCAAGACCCTTGGAGAGAAATGACTGCTCTTCGGTGCTCCAAAGGCCCCAGACGTGACCGGGACGGGTGGCCGCCTTACACGGGGCCAAAGCCCCAGTCAGGCGACTCGGCAGAGCACAGCTGAGGGGGCTGCGAGGACAGCCACCCCGAAGGGACTCGCCACAGCTTCTGCGCAGCCCTGTGGCCATCGAGAAAGGGGCCGAGCGCTGGGCTATGGGGCCCGAGGCCCGGAGCCTCCGCCCAGCGAGCCTGGCTCTGGGGCCTTGCCTGCCGCCCCTGCCTTCGGGCCCCCGTCCTTCAAGCCATCCGTTGCTCCCTGGGTCCCGGGAGCTGCCCCCTTCCTGGTCTCCATGCCCCGCAGGCACCGCCCTTCCCCTGCACTTGGCTCAGGTCCCAGCTGACGGGACTCTCTCAGCCACCGCTCAGAAGGAACGCATCTGTGGCTAGACGCAAGCCCTGAGACATCCATCCCAGGCCTGCCTTCTCCCGCCCCCCTGGCCCCTGCTCTCACCTTCCCCGGGCCCGCGCCCGCCAGCCCAGAAGCCCTCCGGCGCCTCTCACTCACGGTGTGTGGGGCACCAGCCGCCGCCGCAGTGCCGGCCAGCACTGTTCTCTTACACACCTGGAGCTCCTGTCAGGGGCGGACCCCAAGCTGCCCCCTCCTGTGGTGCTGCCTCCCTGAGGCCCCCCTCTGGGGCCCGGGCCCCCTCAGGGCTCCCCTCCTGGGGCACCCATGTCCAGCCCAGCTCCCACATGCAATCCCAGTCGAGATGCTCCTGTCTCCCCCTCCAGACTAGGAAGGCAGTCCTTGAGGACAGCAGAGACCACCATGTGAACCTGGTCCCCGAAAGTTCTGTGCCCCCCAGCAGCAGCTGGGCGGCCTTTCGCGTCCTGGAAAACAGCTCTGTGTTGTAACGGGGCGGGAGGAGCCGTCAGCGAGGACACCTGCCTCACCGTGGCCGTGCTGAGCACTCCCTGGGGTCTGGGCCATTCACTCGGGACCACGGTCCCTCGGGCAGGTATCAGGAAAGGCCCAGCCGAGGCCGTGGCAGGTGGAGTCAGGGGCCCAGGTTCCACCTGAGCAAGTGGAGCCAGGCCCTTCTGTCTGCCCTGAAGCCATGAAGCCCCCCCCACCCCCGTACGCTGGGGGGACGAGCAGCAGAGGAGGCTTCCTGGTCTGGCTGGTGTCACATTTCTGTAGCTTCCGAGGCTCAGGGGACAATGGGAAGCATGTCCTTAGAGGCTAAACATGGCCCGGGGCCGTCGAGTAAAACGTGCCTTTCTAAAGGAGCCACGTGCAAGCTTGCTTCCCAGCCAGCCTCCCTCCCTGGCTGTACACAGCGGGGGGGGGGGGGGGGGGGGGGCGGATTCTCCCGGTTCCCACCGGCTTGCCTTTCGGCAGTCTCTCAGACACGTCTCCTTCAGGGACCTTCTCCCACCGGGAGCCCGGGCGTTACAGTCACTCCACCACTGTCTCTCTCTGCTGTGAACTCTGAAGCTTGGAAACAGAACCCGTCTCCTGGTGCTTTCTGCCTCCTGGAGCCCCTGGAAAAGGAGGACCACGTGGGAGGGAGAGGCAGCCTGCCGAGAGACAGAGACTTTGAGAGACTGGAAAAGCAGGGTTCAGGCCGTGTTCCCAAAATGAGCCAAACGGGTCCTGTGTGCGCGGGCCCCTAGGTGGTGGATTTCATCACGGCAGACTGCCTCCCGTGGGCTCCAACGGCCCCAGCACCCAGCTCGAATTTTCTTTCATGTTGACGATTGCTTCAAATGTAGCTCAAAGCGGCACACTTGGGGCCGTTTGGAGGCTGCCTGCTTGCCATACCCCACCAGGCCTCACCCCACGTCTGCTAAGAATACAGAAGAGAGAGCTTTGTGGTTCTCAGACCCCAAGCCAGTCCCCCGAGCTGCTGAGCTGAGCCCCCTCCCCGAGCAGGTCCTTCCCTGGCCTTTGTCCGTCAGCCCACGGGGCCGCTGTAGCCAAACGCCACAGCCTGAGCGGCTTAGGACTACGGGACATCGCTGCTCTCTCTCCTGGTGCTGGAGGGGCAAGGGGCCAGCAGGGTGCCAGCAAGGTGGAGTGAGAGCCCCCCTCCTGGTGCACAGCTGCCACCTTCTCGCCGTGTCCTCTCCTGGTGGAAGGGGCTGGGGAACTCTCCGGAGCCGCTTTTACAAGGCGCTACTCGCATCCACGAGGCTTCCACCTTCTTGACCTAAACACCTCCCAAAGGCCCCACCTCCAAAGGCCATCATGTTTGGTGCTTAGGATTTCAACAGATGTATCTGGGGGAGGGGGGGCGGCACCCACCGAGACCGGAGCACTCCCATCCTGCATCGAGCCCCCCTGACAGTAAGCCCGTGGGCAGTCTCATGCTGTGAGGGGGCTCCCCTGGAATGGGACTCTGTTCAGGCGCCACCCAGGAGAGCCGCTTGTGTGTTGCTGCCTGTCCTGGTCTTGTCCTCTTCCTGGATCAGCCCCCAATCCCTGGAGCCCCCTGCAGTTTGCTCATGAGCTCTTGGGAAATCACAGGTCTGACCCTTAGAGGCTGATGTTGATCCAAGGCGAGGTGCAGGGTTTTTAGCCCAGCTCGGGGGGACGCGAAGGATGGCAAGGCCAAAAAGGCTTGGGAAAGCGTCTGCTCGTCACGGGGACTTGGGCAGCCGCTGTCTGGCCTGGCAGTGTCTCGACTTTCTGAAGGAAAGCCACTGACTTTGTGAGACCCCGAACTCACAAAGCCTAGTTGGCTGCCTTGAACGCTGAGCCCAAACCTGCAAGCGTGCACTGTGGGTGGGCCTGTTCGGCCTCAGCACCAGCTGTGCTGAAAGGAAATCAGGCAAAGCTCCACGAACAGATCTGGAGCTCTGGGATCCTTGCAGGTTTGGGACCCTCCCTCTGGGGGGGGGGGGAGGGGTCCAAATCTGTCCGCATATCTTGGGGGCCGTCCTGGACCCCCGTCGCGGTCCCTTGCAGATGTGCACGATAGAGGGCCTGTTCTCTCCTGCGACCAAGGGAGACAGAGCTGCCCAGGGGCGTGGCATTTCCGACACAGACCAGTGAGTGCACTCCTGACTCGGGATGCCCACGGAAGCCGCACGTCCCTGGGGGGCCCATCACCGGGACCGGGAGGCCTCCATGCGCTCTGCACAGATCCAACGCAGGCCCCTGTGCCTTGGACTCATCGTGCAGGCCTAGCCTGGCTAGTTGTAGTCTGCAACAAGGACTGCTTGCCTGGGCCCCTCGGCCTGCTCCTGCCGCACCCACCAGGTGGGGAGGGTATTCACTCAGCCTTCCCGGGAAGGCCTTGCTCTTTTCTCTCCCCCTCACGTGATAAGCGATCGGGATGAAAAGGGTTATGGACACCTGTTTCAAAAACTGCCAGAAATTCAGGATGTCGTCATCCTGACCACCTCTTGACCCTGATGAGTCTTTTCGGTTCCCTTCTATGACAACGCTGGTCTGTGAAAATGCTTTAGACCCTCTTGCACAGGAGCCCTCCAGACAAGAGGGTCTGGGGGAGAAGAGGGGCGGGGGGACGAAACAATGCAGTTTGATCACTGAACAGACACACTCATTTTGGAACCATGGAGGAAAGACAAGCCCTACACCCGGGACGTGCGGGGCAGGGGGAGGGCTCTGTGATCCTGGTGTTTCAGGAGCGCGCCTGGAAGCTTGCCCCCTCCTGAGGAACGCTCCTGTGCTGCCCCTGGAGCTGCCACAAGGCGGGCAATCGAAAAGGACAGCCGACGGCCGAGGCTGCGAGCAGCCGGACAGCAGCGTGACACAGCTGGGGTGGCTCCGGCAGCGCGGCCACCAGTCACCTCCCTTCTGCCATTCTCCACCCGGACACAGCAGCACGTTCCACAGGGTAAGGGCCCAGTCCTACCAGGAGGCCCACGCCACTCCTGCCCGTCCCAAGCCCTGGGCTGTTCTGGGTGCTTGTGACCAAAAGGCCCTAAAGCAGAGGTTCCCAGGACCCCGTCCGCCGGTGCCCTGAGCGGCCTGGAGCAGCTCACAGACAGGCACACAACTCACTCACTAAGACCCCCGGCTGCTTGCAAACGGATGTAGCTCAGGAACAGCCAGACGCAAGAGCTGCGTGGGCCACTGGGCCACGGGATGTGGGCAGGGGTGCGGAGAAGCTTGCGTGCCCTCTGAGTGCGCCCCTCCGCCCACGCCTCCATGTCACCCACCTGAAAGCTCTCTGAGCCTGTCCCTTTGGGGTTTTATGGAGGCTCCCCCACTCAATCGCCAGCCTCTCTGCCCTCCCCCGTGGTCAGGGGGTGGGGGAACTGAAAGGTCCCACCCGCTAACCCCCTGGCTGGTGCACTTGGCAATCAGGCCCCCTCCCTAGGTGCTTCTCAAAGTCACCTCATGGACATAACAAAAGACACCTTCATCGCTCTCCGGGCTTTGGGATTACAAGAGGGTTTGGGGAGCTCAGAGTCAGGACTCTGGACCAAGACCAAGTATATATGAGAAATGCATTTTGGTCATTGAATGACCAACCATATATCTTCATTATGAATCACATGAGCATACCTGCATTTCACCTATTAGGAATCCTGTTGCCGTGAACATGGGTACACAAAGCAGTTTTGAGACCCAGCTTTCAAGTCCTTAACTGTACGCTCAGAATTGGGATTGCTGGCTCATACAGTCATTTCCATTTCTAATTTTTTGAGGCCCCGTCACACTCTTTTCCACAGCAGCTGTTATCGGGTTACATTCCCACAAAAGTGTACAAGGATTCCGATTTCTGCACAGACCCTACGTTGGAAAGGCAACAAAACTCTCTTTCTTCTGCTCAAACTTTCTGATGCCGTTGAAAGGTAGCAAACACCCTTCCTTCCTGTCACAGGAGAGTGCTCTGTCTTCTCCAGGATCCAATGGCTATTCTCAGAGCAATTCTCCATTTCAGACTATGCTCCGACACCCGAGGTACCCCTTCTCCAAGTAGGACCGCTGTCATACCCCAGCTTCCCGGGGACCAGCCACACAGAAGCAATCACAGGGACCAGACACGCCCAGCCGCCAGGACTCAGGGCATTTCCACTGCAGTGCTCGCCCCGGGAGCCGCACCCCCTCGCCCTGCCTCCGCTTCTTCTGCGGGTCTCAGGACACCCCTCCCACCTTCCTGCCAGGACTGCGGCTGCTAGACACGGTCCCCTATGG
>NW_022589802.1:3701262-3762496 GCF_004348235.1 Phoca vitulina
GGGCATTTAGCCCATTTACATTCAGGGTAACTATTGAAAGATAGGAATTTAGTGCCATTGTATTGCCTGTAAAGTGACTGTTACTGTATATTGTCTGTGTTCCTTTCTGGTCTATGTTGCTTTCAGGCTCTCTCTTTGCTTAGAGGACCCCTTTCAATATTTCTTGTAGGGCTGGTTTCGTGTTTGCAAATTCCTTTAGTTTTTGTTTGTCCTGGAAGCTTTTTATCTCTCCTTCAATTTTCAATGACAGCCTAGCTGGATATAGTATTCTTGGCTGCATATTTTTCTCATTTAGTGCTCTGAATATGTCCTGCCAGTCTTTTCTGGCCTGCCAGGTCTCTGTGGATAAGTCTGTTGCCAATCTAATGTTTCTACCATTGTAGGTTACATATCTCTTCTCCTGAGCTGCTTTCAGGATTTTCTCTTTGTCTCTGAGACTCGTAAGTTTTACTATTAGATGTCGGGGTGTTGACCTATTTTTATTGATTTTGAGAGGGGTTCTCTGTGCTTCCTGGATTTTGATGCCTGTTTCCTTCCCCAAATTAGGGAAGTTCTCTGCTATAATTTGCTCCATTATACCTTCTGGCCCTCTCTCTCTTTCTTCTTCTTCTGGGATCCCAATTATTCTAATGTTGTTTCGTCTTATGGTATCGTTTATCTCTCGAATTCTGCCCTCGTGATCCAGTAGTTGTTTATCTCTCTTTTTCTCAGCTTCTTTATTTTCCATCATTTGGTCTTCTATCTCACTGATTCTTTCTTCTGCCTCATTTATCCTAGCAGTTAGCGCCCCCATATTTGATTGCACCTCATTAATAGCCTTTTTGATTTCTACTTGGTTCGATTTTAGTTCTTTTACTTCTCCAGAAAGGGTTTCTCTAATAACTTCCATGTTTTTTTCAAGCCCAGCTAGTATCTTTAAAGTGATGATTCTGAACTCTAGATCTGACATCGTACTAATGTCCGTATTGAGTAGGTCCCTGGCAGTCAGTACTACCTCTTGTTCTTTTTGTTGAGGTGATTTTTTTCCATCTTGTCATTTTGTCCAGAGGAGAATAGATTAATGAGAGAACAAAATGCTAACAGGGTAACAATGTTCCCAGAAAATATACTCTAAACAAATCAGAAAAGACCTGAAGCAGTGGGAAAAGAAAGGGAAAGAGAGAAAAAAGAAAAAGAAAAAAAAAAGAAAAAGATAAAGATAAAAACAAACAAAAACAGAACAAAACAAAAAAAACCAGAATGTGATCAAATATGATCAGGCTGGTATATAGATCAGTGCCACACACTAGATTTTGGGTGTATTTTGGTCTCTTAGAAGAAAGTGCCTCCCAAAATTTTAAAGAAAGAAAAACTTATATATGTACAAAAATAAGGGTTGATATGATGAAGGGATGGAATATGACTGTAAAGATGGAAATTATAAAAAATTTTATAAAAGTAATTGAAAAGAAGTTGTTTGAAAAAAGAAAGAAGAGGATTTTTAAAAAAAAGAGAAAAAAAAAGGGAGAGAATGTGATCAGGCAGGGGAGTAGAAAAAAACCATACACTAGAGATTTAGGGTATATTTTGATCTGTTAGAAGAAACTATCTCAAAATTTTAAAGAGAGAACAACTTATATATATATGCCAAAAATACGGGTAACTACTATGAAGGGATAGAATATGACTCTAAAAACGAAAAATAAAAATGAAAATAAAAAAATTTTTTTTTTAAAAAGGGATTGATAAGATGTTGGTTGAAAAAGGGAAAAAGAAAAATTCAAAAAAAAAAAAGACAGTTAAAAAAAATTAACTTTGAAAGACTACAGAATCATGGTAAAAAAGCCATGGATTCTATGTGCAGTATTCCCCTAGCGCTGGAGTTCTGCCGTTCTCACTGATCGGTAAACTTGGTCTTGGCTGGCTGTTCTCGCTGATCTTCTGGGGGAGGAGCCTGTTGCCGTGGTTCCCAAATGTCTTTGCCGGAGGCGGAATTGCCCCGCCCTTGCCGGTCCGGGCTAAGTAATCTGCTCGGGTTTGCTCTCCGGAGCTTTTGTTCCCTGCAAGCTTTCCGTACAGCTTTGGAGGCGGAGAGTGAAAATGGCGGCCTCCCAGTCTCCGCCCCGGAGGAGCTGAGAACTCGGGGTCCCGCTCCTCAGTGAGCCCCCAGAGAAAAGCCGTCAGTCACTCCCGTCTCCCCGGTCTCCGGCCGCACTCCGTGCTCACCCGGCCTGTGACCGCACGTTTCTATCTCTGGCCCCCGACCCCGGGTGGAGTCTCCAAACCCAGCAGATCCCCGCGGTGCACTCCCGCGCCGCTCCTCCCGGGGGAGGAAGGGGAGTCTCCCCGAATCTGCCGCTTGTTGGGTCCCTGCTGGAGGAGCAGTGGCCCGACTGTGCCGCGGATCACGGTTTATGACAACCCCGAGCTGAGAGCCCGTGCCTGGGCTCCGTCTCTGCAGCCGGCTTCCCCGCTCCGATACCTGGGAGCTCTGCCGCACTCAGGCACCCCCGGTCTTTCTGTGACCCCGAGGGTCCTGAGACCACACTGTCCCGCGAGTGTTCCACCCCCCGCTTAGCCACTGGAGCGACGTCCCTCAGCAGAGCAGACTTCTAAAAGTTCCGATTTTGTGCTCCGCGGCTCTATCACTTGCCAGAAGCGGCCGACGGAGGCCCCTCCCCCGCCGTCTATCCTCCCGAATATCGCCTCAGATTCACTTCTCCACACGTCCTACCTTCCAGAAAGTGTTCACTTTTCTGTTCAGAGAGTTGTTGCTATTCTTTTCTTCGATCTCCTGTTGAGTTCGTAGGTGTTCAGAATGGCTTGATCCCTATCCAGCTGAATTCCTGAGAGGAAACGAAATCCAGGTCTCCTACTCCTCCGCCATCTTGCCGAGGCAGATCGTTAAGTGTGTTTTGACAAATGCATAATACCCTACAGTCACAATGGCAGGATGATACAGAATGGTTTCACTGTCCTGAACTCTCCCCTGCCTTCACCTAGTTGGTCCTTCCTCCCTTCTTCCAAACCCGTGGCAATTGCCGATCTTTTGAACTGGTTCTATAAGTTTGCCTTTTCCAGATGCTGTAGACCTGGAATCGTACAGTATGCAGCCTTTCAGAATGATTTGATTTGTAACAATTTGAATCCTCTGTCTTCTTCTCTCAGGGAGTCAAGCCAGAGGTTGGTCACGTCTCTTCACCTTTTCACAGAACAGACTTTTGTCTGCACCGATTTTCTCTATTGTTTTTCTATTAGGAATTTTATCGGCAGGTAGTCTTTACACCCAGCGTGGGGCTGGAACTCACAGCTCCAAGACAAAGAGTCGCACGCTCCACCGACTGAGCCAGCCAGGGCCCCTCTTATTTCTCTATTCTGTTTCATCTCCTCGCACTCTGTTCTCTCTTATTGCCTTCCTTGTGCTTGCTTCATGTTCGCTTTGCACTTTCTCTAGCGTGCCAATGTTGCAGGCTGGATTTTGGGTGGGTTTGCTTGCTTACTTGCTTGTCTCGGCGTGGGCTTACAGCTGTAAATGTCTCAGTGCTGCTTTTGCCCCATCCCATAAGCTTCGGCACGGTTGCTATAGTGTTTGTTCGTTTCAACGCATTTTTCTGGTTTCCCTTTGTTTCCCCAGTGTGACCCACTGGTTACTGTTACGGCCCGAACTGCGGTCCTCACCGAATTCATAGGTTGCAGCCAGGCCCCCAGCACCTCACAGTGTGACTGTTGCTGGAAATAGGGCCTCTCAAGTGGTGACAGAGTTCAAAGGAAGCCGGTTAAAATGAGCTCTCATCCAATATGGCTGGTGTCCTCAGGAAGGGAGTAGATCAGGACATATCGAAAGAGACACCGGGGGTGGCATATGCACGCACGCAGGGGCGGCTGTGGGAAGGGGCAGCAAGAGGGCGGCCACCTGCAAGCCACGGAGAGAGGCTGTCAGAAGAACCCAGGCCTCTGGCACCTGGATCGTGGACTCGCAGTCTTCAGAAGTGTGAGGAGTCAACGTCGGTTGTTCAAGCCATGCAGTGTGTGGTCTTTTGTTCTGGCAGGCGTGGCCGACTAACACGGTTATCTGGGAACGCGCTGCTTGACCTCCCATCCATTTGCAAGTTTCCCGCATTGCCTTCTGTGATGCAGGACTACTCTCCTTCCTTTGTGGCCAGACAACATGCCTCGTTGGATGTCAATCCTTTGGAATCCTCTTCGGTTTCTGGAGGGATATGCTGTGGTCAGGCACATGGACTTCCCTGGAGAGAGTGCACTGGAGAAGCCTATTTAGACTGTCGTTGGGGGGAGTTCTCCATAGCTGCCCTTAGATCCCGTTGTTTCGAGGGCTGTTCGAGTCTTCGAGTCCCTTGCTGAGCTTCTGGCCAGTCATTCTCTCCTTCACTGGAAGCAGGCTGTGTCGGCCAGCTCGGGCCGCTTAACGGGACGCCGCACACTGGGCGGCTTACCCAGCAGACGTTCACGTTCTCACAGTTCTGGAGGCCAGAAGTCCCAGACCCAGGGGTCGGAAAATTTGTTTTCTGGTGACAGAAGGCCTCTCTCCCTGGCTTGCAGAAAGCTGCCTTCTTGCTGTGTCCCTCCCGTGGCCTCTTTTCTGTTCACCAATGGGGCGGGATGGGGGGGGTGGAGAGAGAGAGAGACAAAGGTCTCCGCTGTGTCTCCCTCTTCTTACAAGGACACTAGTGCCATCAGATTAGGGCTTATGACCCTTATGACCTCCTTTACCCTTAGTTACTTCCCTAAGGGCCCTCTCTCCAAATACAGTCACATCAGGGCTTAGGGCGGCAGCGTATGAATTTGGAAAGAGGACACACAATTCGGTCCCTCACACGGGGTAGTGAAGTCTCCAGCTTTGGCTGTAGAACCGTCTGTTTCTTCCTGCACTTCTGCCTGGCCTTGCATTGTTCATTTTGGGGCTCTGGTAGGGTTCTCAGGAGATCCCCCTGGCCTCCGCCTGCTGTTGGCTGGTGACCAGCAGGCGTGGGAGCTGCCACCAGGGGAGACTCAGGGCTCCTTGGGCTCGGCGTGCACATAGCAGCCCTGGTACCTAGGCTCAGCTGTCCCCATAGCCCCGCTCCAGCAGTGTTTGTTTGGGAAAGGGCCCTGGCTGTCCCCCGGTCCCCGGAAATGCCAAGGGGTCCTGCCCAGGTCTTCAGCTTCCCTCGGTGCCCTGGGGAGGCGGCGTGCCCTTAGCTGTCGGTGCGCCGGCTCCTTCGGTGCTCTTGAAACATCCCCCGTGCAGCGGGCCATCCTGTGGCTCGTTGTCCTCACCGAGCAGACAGGCTGGGGCCTGTCCAGCTCAGCTGGGACCCAGCACATTTCTAGAACGTAGGCCGTGGACCAGTGAGAGCTCGGTCCGTTGAGTCTGTGGAGACCTCGTGCTGAGGGCTCGGGGGCCTCGTCCCATCTTGTGTGAGAACCGCAGGCCCCGAGCGAAGTGTGACAGCAGCTGAAGGAAAGGCCTGGCACCCTGGGGGCGACCATCGGGGCGACAAGCTGCCCTGCCTCCTTGTCAGGTGGCTGTGAGGGGATCGCCCAACCATCGTTGCCCCAAACAAACTGAGCGTTTTTTTTGAGTGAGGGCCCCCACCATGCAGGAGTGAGTGCATGGGGACCGTCGCTCCTACTTGGGACAGCAAGAAGGTGTGCAAACATTTCAGCAAGCACCCAGGCAAGACATAAGCCCGACAAGCTTCGGCGCGGTGCTCCCAGTGAGCATTGGCTTCTGCCCTACCCAGGAATGCCAGTGAGGTGCCGCGCTGTTGGCCTGTCTGCTAAGGGACAAAGAGGCTGACGGTGTCAGCTCCAAGTGGCCTGACAGAAGGCCCGCCCGCCTTCGGGGTGGAATCAGAGGCCGCTGTCCACAGAAGCGCGGCTGCAGCCTCCCCCCCACCCCCACGTGGCGCTCAGTAAGCTACTCCACGTTCCTGTCTCCCCAGTGCCCCCGCCTCCCTTGTGCTCCTCACATGTACTAAGGCAGGAGGACAGGGTCCCTAATAGGTGACAAGGTGACAAGTAAGAGGGCTGCCAGTGCAGGCTCACATCGGCCTGAGGCAGTGAGGGCGGGCCCGGCTGTGCCCCGAGCGCTCCGAGGGGCCCCTGACTCTCTTCGCGGCCCTCGGGAAGAATGAAAGGCCAAGGCCCCCGAGTGCCTCCTTCCCTGGTGGTCTGGACAGACGGTTTTCCTGGCCCCTCTTGTCCATAATGGCATGAGGTGGTCTCAGGTATGGGGGAGGGGGTGTGCGAACACGTGAGCAGCCTGGGTCCAGGTCCCCGTTTGTCTGGCTCTCCCCATGGAGAAGGCGGGGGACCGAGGAGGTGGGTCCCGGCTGCCCTGTGCCCATCCACAGGGAGGTTCCTGGGCGGCTGGGGCCGCCTCTGGCCCGGGTCTGGGACAAAACCTGCAAGGTCCATCCTCCCGGTGGCCTGGGTCCCCAGCCCCCCAGCTGGACCCCAGGGCCATCACAGATGTCAGAGGTAGTGGAGAAGTTGGGGGTCTCCCGAAGAGCAGGTTGGACTTCTTTGCCAGGACTGCTCTGGGGGCTAAGAGGATCCTCTGCCGGGTGGGTGGGGGGTGTGTGTGTGTGTGTGTCAAGGGTCCCAGGGACGGGCCGGGGGCGGGGGAAGCCCACTGGGCCTGGACCTCCGGGGGCCCGTCCGCGAGATCAATCAGTGACAGTGTGGACCACCCCTGCCCATTTCTGAGGTTCTGCCCCTGGCCGAAGGCTGTAGCCTGGGACCCGTCTCTGCGCCTTGTCACCACACCAGGGATCTTGCTTGTGCTGGAGGTGTGGACAAGCCTCTGGCTGTGACCTCTAATCAGCCCTGCCTGCCGGTCTGTAGAGCACGATTCATTTTGGCGTCTTTGCTCATAAAGGTTCACGCCAAACCCTGCCAGCTTTCGTCCGCCGAGAGCTTGGTGCCGAGGCGCCCGCCGGCTTCAGTCCCCAGAGGCTAAGCCCTGTTTGGTCCAAAAGCCTGACGTGGCTTGACTGCAAATCCAGCTGAAGAACTAAGAAGGTCAGAGCCGACGAACCTCCGCAATTTAGCAAAGAACAAAGCAACCAGGGTGTCCCCGGCCCCTGCGATGTAGCCGTTTCCTAAGAGCTGTGGGCACTCACACTTGGCAGTAGCATCCTCCTGTATTCGCAGGCGCCGTGGGACGTCTCCGAAGTGGGTTCCTAACAGTGGCATTGATGCCGTCGTCATGGCGACCTGCGCTTCCCACACTTGAACCTGCACTGTCATCCTGTGGAAGCGGACCTTTTCAGCTGGTTTGTGTATTTGGGAAGGGGAGGGTGAGGTCCTTCCTCCGGATCCTGCCTCGCAAACTGAGGCGTCTGAGGCGTCGTGAGCCTCACGGTATCTGGTGGAAGCACTAGGCAATCCGGTGAGGGGGTGGGGTGGGGGAGGGGCCAGGGTCTGCGCTTGGAGGCCCTGTGGGCCCTGGGGCCTGGTCCTCCTTTGCGTGAGGCACTGTGCTGGCCCCTGCAGGCCGTTCCGCCACCTCCCTGGTCCCTGCCCTCCGGTTAGCAGGACCGTCCCCTCCCCCCTCCGCCCCGCTCCCCAGTGGGGACCTCAGGAATCTCTCCAGCCCTTGCCCTGTGTCCTCAGCTGGGGGATCGCCCTGGTGTGAGGGGTTGGCGCTAGGTGAGGACCGCTCTTCCTGGGGACTGAGCAGGGATTTCCAAGGCTTTGCTGGGGAACGAGGTCTTAGTTCTTGGTGCCTCTCTCAGAGAGCCCTCTCTGGGGTCGCTGCTTCATGTGCTGTCACAGAACCACGTGACAGCCCATGCCCTGCTTTGGGGCGATGACCCAGAGCACCCGGGCGGTCTCTCTGCACTGGTGATCTGTGTTTCACACGGTGACTCTCGTGATGAGCGTGAACCCCAATCCTCCCCAAGCCCTCCAGGGCACCCGGGCAGAAAACGGCCCGCATGGCTCCACAGGACACGCGCTCCAGGACGGACGATGACAGCACTTCTTTCTCCTGGGGTTGGGCATTCAGTGGGGGAAAGGCTCCGGCTCCTCCCCGCTCCCGCCATCACCGCTTGGCACCTTCACCCAAGAAGGGACAGAGAGAAAGGGAGCCTAGCGGAGATGGTGGGGGCCCACTGAGGAACAGAGCAGACCCCAGCCCAGCAGGAAGGAGGCTTGGACAGCGTTCTGTGGGACATGAGCCCGCGGCCACCAGAATCGCCCGGCTCTACCACTTGGGCATCAAGGGTCCCATCTCTGGTACGTTGGAGCCCACTTCCCACGGCCCTCCTTACGCAGCCTTTGCTGTTCGAATTGATTCTCACTTTCCTAGATGCTCTCACCTAGGACGGTATCCTGGGAACAAAAGTTAAGATCCAGGGGGCGCCTGGGGGGCTCAGTCGACGGAGCGTCCGACTCTTGGTTTCTACCCGGGGCATGAGCTCGGGGTCCTGGGATCCGCCTGCGTCAGGTTCTGAGCCCAGCGTGGAGTCTGCCTGGGATTCCTTCCCCCTCCCTCTGCCTGCCCTTCAGCTCCTCCCCCAGCCCTCGCTTGCTCGCTCTCTCTCTCTCTCTCTCATAAATAGAATCTTAAAAGAAAGTCAGCTGCAGTGCTCTGGGCCTGCACGGCCCCTCCCCTGTTCTCACGAGCACCGGTTGTTTCCAAGACTTTCTTTGGCCGTTTGGGCCCAGCCCATGGGAAGCCTTTCACGCTCAGTTCCCTCCTGGGTGAGCTCCAAGTGCTGCCTGCTGGCCCGGCCCAGGAGGGCTCGGGGCCAGCCCGTTGCCATCAGCAGCGTTAGGGTCGACATGCAGACATGACTGCGTGGTGTGAAGGAAGTGTGGGACGGGTCTGCCCCTGACGTCACGCAGTCTAGGCTTTGTACCTACGGCCACACGCCCTTTATGAAGAGCGGACAATGGAGGTGCCAGATGGGCACACTGGCCGCTTTCTGTAGAGATTTGCTGACGTCAGCAAGTTTCGCACGGGTTTAAGTCTATAGGAGAGTGCTGGTCCAAACAGTCTGGGCTTCGGGATCGGGAGGCATACGGAAGTCCGGGATACAGAGGGAAAACAACAAAGGCAGCTCCCAAGAGCTCAGGAGTTCCCAGGTTGATGACGCTTTGAAAGGGGAGGAGGACCCATTTGTGAGTGTCAGTTCATCAGGGAGCAGGCTGGGACAGGCTAGATTTGGCAGCGGTCACCTGAGCGCTAGCCTCGGGGTGACGGGTGCCCCTGTTCCTCCGTCGCCGTGTGCTCATTCTCTTGTGCACTCTCCCCCTTCTCACGGGGCCCCCCTACCCGCTGTCCGGTGGAGAGTGGAGGAGAGCTGTGTCTCTTGTTCTGGTGGACGGCTGCTTTTCCCTCCGCCCAGCTTCAGAGCCCTTCCTGCGTTGTCTATGCCCCATTATTGCTACGGTGAGAGCACGGATGCCCGAATGCCGGTGCTCCTTGAGACAATCGCTCTTTACAAGAGGCTCGGCGAGGACAGCCTGCATTCTATGGATGCTGGACACCCCAGCAACCAGAGGTTGCTTCTTCCCAAGTCGAAGCGTGGCACGCCCGACATGTTTAGTTCCAAAGAGGAAGAGAAGGAACGGGAAGGAAAAGGGGAAATGTCACCAGCTCCTGTACCTGCAGGCGAGCCAACCATAAATCCTGTGGTCCAGACCCCAGCGAGCCCCCTCCGCACCGAAAACCTGTAGGACCCTGGCGGCAACTGTCCCCACCCTCATCTGGGCGCTGGAGAACGGTCAGGGCCCCTTTTAGCCCTCTTACAAGGTGAGCCTGGACCTCTTCTTGTGGGTAAAGTGAAGGTCCTGTCACACAAGGACTCCAGCACGACAGGGAAACATGCCTGCATGACCGGGAAAACATCGCCATCATGCTCGCCAGGCCACCGATGCTCGGTTCTGGTACCCGTCAAGCGCCATATAGAGCCTTGTTAACGATGGGATGCGGAACCTCCGAGGGGCCCAACCGGAGGTCTCCTGGGCCCCTGCGTTCTGCCGGGAGGGGCATTGTGCTTCACTCTTCACCACGCCAGCAGAAAGCGAGCGGAGGGCTAGCTGCTGAGAAAGAGACATCGCGGAGGCCACGAGCACCGGGGGTCATCGCGGAGGCCCCGAGCTCCGGGGGTCATCGTGGAGGCCACGAGCTCCGGGGGTCATCGCCGAGGCCACGAGCACTGGGGGTCATCAGAAAAGGGCTCCCTTTCTGAAACGTTTTATTGGCCTGCCTGTTACCCGACAACAAGACTGCCCCTAGCTGCTGTAGTGTGCACAGTGGGGGTACTCGGGGGACCCATCGGTAGGTGGCAGGTATTCGGGGGAACAGCGGCAGTCCGGACAGCAGTGGAAGGGGTCTGGGGGATGAGGAATCACAGTCCCGGGGGCGGCAGGTGCAGCAGCCACGCCGGGTGCCCAGGGGTGGCACACGGGCAGCAGCCCAGCCCTGGGGAGCTGCGTGGTGGGCTCGGGGAGCAGCACGGGGGGCCCGGCGGCCAGGCCCAGCAGCAGCCCGAAAGGGTGCATCTGCGCGGAAGGCAGGGGAGACAGACCCAGGGGAACGCCGCAGACTCGGCCACGTCAGCCACGAGGGTGACGGGCGCCTGGGCACCCTGGGGCCGACTCTCAGGGTGGGCCTGGCCGCCGCCCCGAGCGTGGCTGGAGGGGCCGACTGGCTCCTGCCCCGGGCAGTGGGGCTGCCCTGCTGTCGGCTGCTCAGCAGCTCCCGCTGGTCCCCAGCAGAGGACAGGACTCCCTCTGGTCGCGGGCTGGCTCTAGGTGCTGCCGGGGGGACGCTGGGGCTTCGGGCTCGCTCTCCATCTGCCTTGACGCGGATTTAACGCCCACTCTCCTCTTCATCCTCACCAGCAGGTGCGGGCAGTCTCTCTGAAAGAAGGGGCTCCTGTAGAACTGTAACTGGGGTGCAAACTGTAAAGAGGAAAAGAAAGTCCCCATCACAACAGAGTTGATGGCAAGCGGCAACCACGATCGAGGCCCCTCTGCGGCCTCATCCAGCGGTCGGCCCCGAGGCCTCTTGCGAGAAGGTCACAGTCCCAACAGGAAGCTGCGCGCTGGCTTCTGCACCCTCAACGCTCGCTCGCTGAGGACTCCCACGTCACCCATGGGCAAGGACTACAAGTGGCCGGCGGGGGTCAGCGTCCGAGTCCGAAGAAGGGGGGCGTGGAGTTTGCAGACGGGGCAGGAGATGCGGTGGCTTTCGGAGCCCACGTTGGCTGGCCGCAGAATCGCGCACCCCCCCCCACTGCCCCCCCCACCCCCGGGGTGGGAGTCCCTGGCTCTGGGCCTCCAGGGGCCCGCTGAGCTGGGGAAGCACGCCCCTTCCTTCAACCCTCGACAGGCTTCCCAAAGCGCTTTGGGGCTAGCACGGCCCCCAGATGACCAGGGGACACCGCTGGTTCACCAAAAGGGGCCCGCCTTCCCGCCTCCGGGGACGGCTTAGAGCCGCGGGGTCACGCGTGCACACACACAGCCGCTGCTGACGCGGGGTTCCCGCCCCCAGCGGCAGGGCAGGAGGATCCCCTGTTTCCGGGGCTTTCCGGGGCTGGGCTGCACAGGCAGCCCTCCGCTGGGGGTGGACGGAACGATGCCTTCTCTTACATGTGCTGTGAAGCGATGACCGCGGCAAGTTTAGCTGATGCCCAGCATCTCACAGAGATACCCCACCAGAAGAAGCAAAGACAAAGAAATAGGAAAGGGGGGGCAGAAGAAAGGAAGGAAAAAAGGAAAAGACCCTTTCTTCCTTGTGAGGAGAACTCTTAGGACCCATTCTCTTAGCCATTCCCCGTGCGCCTTCCCCGCCCCCCGCCCCCAGTGTCAGCTCCGGTCAGCATGGGCTACAGCGCAGGTGTCCTTGAAGGAAGCACCCCGACACACAGCACTCTCCCCACGTTCAGTCTCAGTCGCTGTCACCAGCGCCCAGAGGCGGACACGGGCGCCCGACTCCCAAGAGGCGGTCCTGGGGGCTCCCGCCCACCCGACCGCAGCACCCCGGAGCCTGGCGGCCCATGCCCCCCGCAGGGGCGGGGGCGTCCGCCGTTACCTTGCTCAGGACGTGGACGGGTGCCCCTCCGGTGAGAAGTGGGGAAGGCTCACGGATGTGTGAACGTCCTGGCGCAGTTTGCTGAATCCATAGAGGTTGAGCTGGCGGACGAAACTCTTCATACAGCCCGTTTCAGACACTTTGTTGGGGCCATCCCTCTCCAAGATCTCCTTCTGAGACAGCTTCCCGTTGATGCCTATACAAGTGCCATCGCTGTCCCACCAAATGGATGCAAACTGGTCGCTGTTGACGATTTTCCACAGCTTCTTGGGGAAGGGCAGGCAGAGGAGATGGCCTGCCCCCACGGGCAGGGCGTCCCGGGTGGTGCGTGGCCTTTTGAACAGAGGCTCTTGGGGCAAGGCTCGGAAAGCGTTTTCCTCGGGCAGCAGCCTGAAGCCAGGGTCCCCAGCTGACACCGGCTGGGCCAGCGTGGCGGCAGGGGCGGCTAGAGGAGTGCCGCTCTCTGAGCCCAGGGCGGGAGCCGCGGCTCCTGCGGGGAAGGGCAGTGGCCCGCAGCCCGGCGCCCGGCCCGGCCGGCGACTATCCTCCTCGCTGGCCATACTCAGCGGCGGCGCGTTACTTGGGGGTGACATCACAACACAGCCAGCCGGTGACCTGATAAAGGGCCAGCCACGCGAGTGACCTATCAGCGCGCCAACATTCTGGTCACTCACGGTCCTTCACCGGGACAGCGGACGCTCGCCTGCCGCGTTAAAACAACACGCCAAACATTCGGGGCAAACCCCAAGCCATCTTTGTGTCCTGCATCCCTCTCCCCGGGGGCCCGGCTGACCCACCCTGACGGGCCGCCTAAAGGAGGTCAGAGGTCATTCTCTGAGCCCGTGGGCCTCGAGAGCCCCGAACAAGATGCACGCTTTCAAGCCCGGAGCAAAGGCCCGGGTGAGGGGGCAGACGTGGGGGGCCATCCCCGGTCAAGGGTGCGGGCCATGTGGTCCTTTTAGCATTGTCCCAGCCAGGGCGCTGAGGTCCTCCCCAGAGACCGTCCTAGTTTACCCACGCCCTGGGTCCCCAGAGGCCACGTGGCCGACTGCTGCTTAGGGGACTGCATTAGCCAGGTGTCCCACCGCCCCCTTGCAGAGCGAGGAAGAGGAGGAGGAGGAGTGGGAGGAGGAGGAGTGGGAGGAGGCTTTCTCCTTCCTTGCCTCTCGTCAGCCTGCAGGTGGCCCCCTCCCCAGCCCGCCGCCGCCTCCCAGGCTGACTCCCGGCCCTGCCGGGACAGGCCAGGAGCCGCTGGCCCCACACTGGCTTACTGTCCTTTCCTTGACCGACCACGGCAGGGACACCTGCCCTGGTCGGTGCCCAGGGCTTGAGCTCCGCCATCCTTCTTTGGGCTGTGGGGCTGGGAGCATCAGTAAGAGGTGGCCTTGCAGAGAAGCCTCTCTAGCACATTCTCCCCACGTGCAGGGCCACCCCCCCCAAAGCCCCCCCCCCCCCCGCCAACTCCATTCTGGGCATGGAACTCGATGATCTTCCAGAGATCCATGAAGCAGAAATGCCTCCAAGCTTGAGGCTATTTTGTCTGAGAGTCTGTGGCCTTTGGCTCCCTGCAGGGCCTCAGTCCACCCCCAGCAGGTACAAACCGTGGGCTGAAACGCCGCCTGTGTTGAGTGCCCGGTAAAATGCAGGCACGGCCAGGGCCGGCCAGACAGAAATCACAGGGTAATTTATGTAACCGGAAGCCCTACTCAGCCGCTGGTGTCACCGGGCGATGCCCCAGGACCGCTAAAATGCCCATTGCGGGTTTAGACTGGCTTGGGCCTCGAGAATCCTCTCGGAAGGCTCCTAAGCTGTGGCGGTGTTGGCAGGGTGTTCCCCAGCCGCTGGTCAGGTCTCCAGGGTGTCCGTCTTGCCCTCCACACTCTGTACATTCAGGCTGTGCCCGAAGACTCATTAGAGATGTTCACCCACCCCCAGGCGCCTCGGCCGCCGGTGGCCCGTGGAGGGCGTTTTCATGCTGGCTGAGAGCATTCCAGTGGCCCGGCCGACATCTAAAGTAAGATGCACACAGTACCATGGAAAAGGAGGAACCAGTTTATTGAACAGCTGCAGGGAGCAAAAGTAGTGGATTGCGCTACATCTGTGACACACCAAGCAGGAAAGGTTTTGCCATGCCGGTGTCCCCTCTCCCCCAGACCGCAGGCTCGAGCCCGTGCCAGGTGGTCTCGTGTGTGCTGGACACCAGCTGAGCCCGGTTTGGACATGGCAGCAGCTGCCCACGTGAAACCGTGCCCCCCTTGTCCGGGGTGACAGCATCAGTGCTCCTCGTCCCTCCTGGAACGAACGGCCCTTAGCCCGGAGCGTCCGCTTGCTTCTGCTCTGCCTCGGGCTCCAGCCGCAGCTCCTGGAGCCCCGGCACTGCTAGTTCAAGGCCCGGGCCCAGCCGGCACGATTCTGGTTGCGGACAGACACGACGCCTCGGACCTTAACAAATCCACCCTTCCAGTGGCTGTTTCTAGTCTCGGCCACTTTGTCCAGTATTTCCGGCTTCAGGTCACGCCCGGCGGTTGTCTGACAGCCGATATTCCCACGGCGCAGGGGAGCCCCGAGCGTTCCTTGCTTTCTGTGGCTTTCTGGCCGTGGCAGCCACGGTGTGTGTGGAGGATTCCAAGGGGGACATGGTGATGTCCCATGAAGGCGTGACACCCCCCGGGCACGAAAGGCGTGCCAGCAGCATCTACTTCTGCGACAGAACACGTACGTCTCCGATACAGGCTCGTAAAAAAATACTTTAACAGAGTATACTGTACAGAACTAGGATTGGACACGGTATATTACAAGGCTAAAAGGTCCGTATAAATACTGTACAGGCACGGAGGCCCTCCGCTGGAAGCGGCTCGCCGGGGGGCCGGGAACACCCGCCGTCAGCTCCGCCAGCTCTGCCCGCTCGGACGCGGCGCCGGGCTGCAGCTCCACCTGCTGCTCACTACGCCCCGACGGCGGCCTCGAAGCTACGTGCTGGGGCCAGCCTGGCTTCAGGTGACGTTTCCGAAGAGCACTTCCGATGGGAATCGTGGCACTGTGAAAACCAGTTCCTTCTCTGGCCTGATCAGCCATCCCTACCAGAGCCCAGCCAGCTCCCGAGGCAGCCGCCCGGAGGAGGGGATCGCCCTCTCCTGGTCGCGCACGCTCCCTCCATCACGCCCACAGCCGCTGACGCCCACCCCCAGCCCACACTGCGCGTGCCCGTCCCCGCCACGTGTGCGTCCGTCACGGTGAGTCACTGGTAGGCATTGAGTGCAAACAAGGCATGAGATGGAAGTCCCCGGAGCCCTGGCTCCAGCTCCAGTTCCGGGCGGGGTAAACAAAGAGGCAGAGGAGGCTAGAAGACAGCGTGCGTCCTGGTCCGCTTGCGCTCCGTTCCAGGGAGTGGCGTCTAATCTGGCATTTCAATATTTAATTTGGGAGGCGGGAGGACGTATTTACCAGGGCTCTGGGTGATAACCACCCTGGTCTTCTTCCGAAACACTGGAGCAATTTTAGGAGGTTCTGGAACTGGGGTTTCTTCCATTTCCTCATTATCTTCATGATGGAGGTCGTAGGAAATGTTTCCATATTCTCTCAAAAACGGGAAGATTTCAAGCAGAAACTGACAGAAATCCTTGCGAATCCCAAACCACCCTGAAAAAGAAGGATGTACTTTTTCAAACCCTGGCCTCCACTGAATCTCCTGTCACTTTACTTTCCCGATCATGAAGTTTTATTCGTACAACGTAATGGTTCACCCTGATGCCTTAGAAATGAAGATCGAGTGAGGCCTGGATACCCACTCAGGGCAAGAAGAAAGGCCTGTGGCTCCCTGGCTCTGCGAGTAGGCTTCCCAGACTGGCAGCGACCACAGGGCGCGCTGCGACCTCGCCAGAGATCAGGCAGTGGCTGGGGTGGAGGTGTCGCCGGCACAGGCCTCCAGCGGATAGGACTGCGCTAGCACGTCTCCGACGGGTACCTGCGCTGTCAAGGCTACGTCACCGTCCTCTCGTCTTCCCCACCTGGGATGTGCTGACACAGGCCAAAGAATGTCAAGCATGTCAACCAAAAAAGGGACTTCTGTCAGCATCTGGCAGCCACGCTGGTCCAGGCCAGCAGGCAGCCTGAGCTCCCGGGGCCCCCTCAACGCTGCTTCTCTGAGGCCTGCTCTTGCTGTCTGTACCACGGGACCGGCAGCTCGGTGCTGGCTCTCCCAGGGCACACCCCCACCCCCCCCGCCCCGCCCCCTGGCTTCCAGAATGGCACGCTCCGGCGCTCCCTGCGCAGAGGCTTACAGTCTAGTAAGGAAGGGACCGTTGTCAAAGATCGCTTCAAAACCGAAATGTGCCATCGTGCAGGTGGGCAGGAGAGAGGGCAAGCAGGTCACCACTGACAAGCCACAGTGATGTCAGCAATGTCGCTGGGGAGAGCCAGAGGACACAGAACCTAAGAGCACTCCCAGGGTTTGGTGGGTGACATGGATTTTGACCTAATCCTTGGGAGCCTCTGGGAAGCAGGGCTGAGAGGCTACCTAGCACGCTCAGCCCTACCTCAGATGGCAGAGTGCGCCATTAGGGAGGTCATGGTACAGGGCATGGAGAGCAAGGGTGACAGCACACCCTTCCCTTGGAAGGTTCCAGGTCTTCCTCGGGCGACCTCCTTAACTGGGACCCTCAGGCTCATCCTTTCATAGAGTGGGGCCACACACACTCACGCACACACACACACACACACACACACACACACAGGTCAAGGGCTTCTGAAGTGCTGAGTACGTACAGTGGTTTCCTCCCTTCTGTCCAAATGTGGTTGCCATCAGAGTGATCAAGGAAAGCCAAAGAGGGACAAATATCGGGATACAAGAGAATGCGTTGTGGCCGTCCAGTTTGTGAACCAACAGGATCTGAGGAAAGAGAAATAGTTGAGGTTCTATTGATAAAGCATCTGAGGATGGACAATGGCTGAGGTCAGTCCACCCTTCCCTTGTCAGGTCTCGTAAGGGGGAAGGTCGGCTCCACGGGAGACTGGAGAAACCCTCTATTCTGGGGGGAAGCGCAAGGTAAACTCTCATATCCCTCTTTAGGACGAAGGAAAATCTGTCCACTTGGGAAGTTTCCACCACCAGGCTTGTTATGGGAAGCTCCTGCTGGTGTTCGTTCTAAAGCGTCAACAGTGCCCAGTCTCTAATTCTGCACCAACTCCCTCTTCCTAGATGTAGACACATCAACACACACTGGTGCATCATGGCTACAGAGACTCACTGCTCGCCCCCTTCCCGAAAAGAAAGGATGCTCTAATTCTACCATCATCCTCTCCATCCCTCCATCCTCTGCGGTGCTTTCGGAGGGCTGTCACAGGGAAGGGTGGGATTCAGGGCCTGAAGAGTTCTGCTGTCGAAATCTTACCTCAAAAGTAAGGAGAGGCACGACGATGGTCATCCAGCTCAGTGCCATTGTTATGTGTGTCCTTCGCTGTTCTGCAATCACATCCATGGAACGCAGGAACAGGACAGACCACACGATGTAATAGAGGACCACCAGGCACAGAAAGGACATGAGAATCCACAGAGGGACACACACGACCTGAGGGAAGGAGACAAAGAAGTCGGTAGGGTCTGTGCCCAGCACCTGAAGGCGGGCCTAGCCACGCCCTAGGCGGACGGCCGCAGTGAGGACGGCCCAGCTCGGGGCGCTGAGGACGGCCTGGGGCCGCCGCCACTCCGGGCCACACTCCGCCACGGGCCGCGCTCGGGGTGGAGGGCCCGGCAGCTGCCCTTCTAAGACAGGACCTCACGCGGCCCGCACCTGGCTCTGCCCCGAGGGAAACAGGGCGGCCTGCGCCCCCCTGCACACTTGCCCCACCTTACCCTGACAGCCCCCCACCCCCGGTTCACGGCTGTTTGCCCGCCCAGCCCGAGGCTGCCCTCCGCTCACACGTGCAGGACGCCGAGAGGGCTCTGCAGCCCGGTCCCTGCCACCTCACCCAGGCGGCTTCCACGCCTGCGGCTGCCGCACCACAACTTGCTTCACCCCCACACGAGCGCACAGGAGCCCCCGGGGCCTCCCCAGGCTCCCCTGTGTGGTCTTCCTCCCTCCTGCACTGGCCCTTGGATCCGTCTGGCATCCCTCTGTCTCGCTATCAAACAGTAAATCGACTGTTTTCCCTTGGTGGACAGGTCTATGACTTTTCACACACACATGTGCAGAGCTGTGTACCCCAGGCAGGACACAGGACAGCTGCTTCACCCCACGGGACTCCCTCGTGCAGTCCTTCACGGTGTCATACCCTCACCCCACCCCCAACGCCTGGCACCCACTGACCCATTCCCTCTCGCTACGCTTCGGTTGTTTCAAGAGCATCCCACGGCACCGCTGTCTGCGGCTGCCTTCTTCCCTCAAGCCAGTGTCTGTGAGGCTCCCCCCTCGCTTGCTGCGGGTGATGACAGGCTATTTCTTTTTATTGCCAAGTGGCGTTCCAGAGGGTGGATGCGCCACTGCCCGTGCGTCCAGCACCCGTAGAAGGAAACTGCGGTGCTTTCCCACATTTGGCTGTCCCGAATAAAGCTGCTACCAACACTCAGGCACGGGTTTTTGTCCGGCCCTACAGCGCCATTCCTCTAGGGGACATACCCCGGATTGGCCCTGCTAAATCGTATGTCAACTCCCGTGTTTAACTTGCCATGAAACGGCCCAACTGTTTGTCAGAGCACCTCTACAACTCGGCATCCCCACCAGCGATGTGCAAGTGTCCCCGTCCCTCCCCACCCTCCCCTGGGCTCCGTTTCGTGTTTTAGCTCTGCCTTCTGTGAGTGTATCCTGGGATCTCATCCTGACCTTGATTTGCCCTTTCCTACTGGGTAATGATGTCCTGTCCTTGTGCTTATTTGCCATATGTATATCCTCTTTGTGAATTGTCTTTTCAAGTCTTCTGTCAATCTTAAAATTAGGTTGTTTTTTGAGTTTTGAAAGTTAAGATGTTTTGGATCCAAGTCCTCGTTTGGACACGTGTTTTGCGAATATTTTCTTTTACTCTGTGGCCTGTCTTTTCATTCATTTCATTTCAGTTCTGAGCTGCTCTTATGGACCTTGTTGTTAGTGCCACTTATAGGGACTCCTGATCTAACCCCAGGTTCCCAAAGATTTTCTCCTATGCTTTCTTCAGACAGTTCTTTGGTTTTCCATTTTGTTTTTAGAACTATGACTTGAGTTGGTGTGTGATTTTTAATCCTCTCAAGTAGCCTGGAGTTCCTGATGGTAGGTTTTGCTGTACAATCTATGGAGGGTCTCTTCCCAGGGCCCCTCCTCATTTAGCAGCACTCACTTAGCCACCCCCCCCCCCCCCCGGGATCACAGCGATCATAGCAGCTTCCCTCGGTCTCTCCTGATCACTGTGAGAAGCATGCCATCAGACTGTTCCATCTGCTGACTGGGGCTGGAAAAACCTCTCCGCTCACCTACAAAAAACATTTATAATTCATCTTTTTTTTTTCTGATTGCACCTTATACTAAAATGTTGGTCTTACTTAGATTTCTTTTCTCTATATCACAACAGAAAATCCTGAACCCAATTACCTTTCTCCAGATATACCACCCTAAAGATGGAGGACAGGTACCCGAACATTTTGTATTATGACTGTTTTATCAAAGACTTTGGGCAGAGATGATGAGTTCTGCCTTTATTCATTATGGAGGTGACTATGTTCCCTTATTTTCTTCCCTGTCACCAAATGAATATTTTCTCTTTTTGCTATACTTGGTACTTTTTTTTTTTTTTTTAAGGTAAACCATGTTCATAACAGAAAATGTCTTATGTGCAAAAGGACACATCAAGCAGCAGTGGGAGTGGGGACCCAAAACCCCAGCACGACCTCACCTCCCAGAGGCCATGTGCCTCCTCTCTGTCGGTTCTCACCTGCCTTCTAGGCATTCATAGCAGGAAGTCCAAGTCCTACTGGCTTATCTGTAGCTTGCCATGAATATATAATGACATGTGTACGTACCTATATCCACCCCCCTTCCCATCCCCTTCTATCCATCTACGCAATTTCAACCAAACACCCAGGAACTGAAGCCACAGGTTCTGAGCAGGAGTGTACAGTGGCACAACTTTTTTGAAAAGCAAGTTGGGAGTGCAGTCTGTCTTCCAAAATCTCAAGTTCCCACCCTCTGGCCCAGTAATACTGTCTTTGGAGTCCTTCCTAAGAAAATAATGAAAAAAATCAGGCAAAGATTTTTAGGCACAAAAATATATGTTACATCATGATTTATAATCACACTGGTATCAACTTCAATATTCGGAAGGGGATGTTTGGTAAATGCATTTGAAGAATATTGCATCAATTAAACTTTAAAAATTATGTTTATAAAGACCTTTTATTGCCAGGGGAAAATGCTCATGATGCGTTAGGATGAGAGCGCAGCGCACAAAACCGTGTGCACCGCACAGGCTCAGCTGCCTCCCAAAGCGGTAACATCCGGCACAGGAAACCCCGGACACTGGCCATGCTCTCTCCCAGTGGGTTACGGGGCATTATCATTCAATTACCTAAGCTGTCTGTCTTTTCCAAGTTTTCTACAATGAACACAAATTACTTTTATAATTAAAAAAAGAAAAGTTTATTTAAGGATTTAAAAAGTTACATACAAGCCAGGGCCAGTGGATGATCTTGTCCAGTCTTAAGGCAATGAATATAAACTGCAGGATGTTGACAGAACACAGTATTTCTAACTAAAAATGAAGAGAAGAATCAGTTAAGCAAAGTAAAAGTTGTATTGAATACTGCAATTATTTGGTTAACAAACTAAAAGGCAATGCAAATTATAATACGGGAAAAGTTTGATGAAGTTATACTGGGACCTCCTGATTTTCTGCACCGGGGAGCGAAGCAACGCGGCGACAGCAAGAAACCTGCCCGCCGGTCTCCTGCCTCGGCCCCTCTGCTTAGCGGCTGCCTGCCCTTTATGCTCTACCAAACAATAGCCTTGTTTCTGGGCTCGCTGGGTAGAGGCAGTCCGTGGCAGACAGCGCAAGCGTCCTTCCTGCCCCTACCCGTAACATACCTGCACTTCTTTCTTGTACCCAGGACTCAGCTCCCCACCCCTTCCTTTCTGGCTCCTCGAGGACCTTGTCACATCAAGACATCAATTACGGATTCTTTATTGCATCGTTAACCTCTCCTGTTCCACTGATCCCTCCCAGAAGCACAGACACAAGTTCAACTCATTCCCATTAAACACAAAAGAGCCCCAAGACCAAATGAGCCCCTCCCTCCCTGGAGCCAGCATCCGCTCCCAGCCCTAGCACTTTGTTACCATCCAGCTCAGTGAGACAGCGTGGACGCTCCAGCCCGTGGCCTCCCCATTCCAAGCTCCCAGCACTGCGATCCGGCCTCCAGCCCCGACCACTGGCAACTGCTCCGTCAAGGTCGTCAGTAACCTCTACGGCATCAGACCACCTGTGTCAGATCATCCTACGGGGCATCTGTGTGGCATCTCTTTCCAGGAGCCCGGCGCAGTCTCGCCCTCCTCCTGGTGCTCTTGCAGCTCCTTTTCAGTCTCCTCCTCTCCTTGAACCCTGATGCCCCCCAGAGCCTTCAACTTGGTCTTCTGTCCGCACTGGAGAGACACGGACACGAACACACAGGCTTCCCCTCGCTCGCCCTGCTGTCTACCCAGCCCCAGCTTGGGTGGCCTCCTGCTGGCTGTTCCACCCGGCTCTGTCTCTGATTCAGCCTTCCTGCTGTGGCCCAGACCCAGCTCTCCCAGAGGTGCCTCAGCCAGAGCCAGTCCTAGACTGAGTCCATTAGCCCCTCACACCTTCACCCCGTCCCCCCTCCCTTGCTGTAAGGCACCGCGGCGGCCCAGCGACCCAAGGACCCAAGCCACACCACCAGCAAGCACCATCTCCTCCTTTCCCACTCCTGCATGCTCCGTCACCACGCCCTGTCCTCTCCACCAGCCCGACGACTACTGCCTCATCAGGCCTTTCTCTCTTCACCAGCCACACCCCCCCCCAATGCCTCCAACAGCCCCCTGACTAGCCTCCCAGCCTCTAGTCTGGAAGGCTCTCTGCTCCCAAGTACCCGCCAGGCCGTCTTCCTTCTGGCGGCAGCACTCGCTACTCTTCCGTGGCTTGCCACTGCCTACAAAATGAAAATCACAGGAAGCCGTCTGATCTGGCCCAGAGCTTCCCGAGTTCTCGTTCACAGGGCATTTTGTGAGGGAGCAATTCTTTCCGAGGCCTCTGGGCTGAAAGAAATCCTTAACAGTTCCACTGGGTTAAGTAATTAGATCTAAACTTAGTATTCCTGTCCTAAGTAGCCATCTAAAAAAAAATAATAACTCCCATAAATCAAAAGAAAAATATGATTTTTACTTCACTCCTAAATAACCACGACTAATTCCCATGAGGTCGTGCGTGCCTGTTGGGCGCCGCACCCGCCATCCTCATTAGCTGTTCTCCACACAGAGTTCTGCACAGCACGACCTTCTCCTCGCGGCAACTGCCAACAACCCAGCTTCTTCTCCAGTATCATCAAAACTAATGTAGGGTGACCTAATAATAAAACTGTAAACTACTTGGAGGTATCCCCACAGCTGGTGGGTATCATCGCTTTTCCCTCAAAAATGTCCACTATCCCATGGTGCCCTGGGAGTTCACTATGGCGGCCTGCGGCAGAGCTCAGCACATGCCTGAGGACTGAGGATCTGGCCCCTACGTGGCCCAGTTTCTCTCTACAGCCTTCCTTTCCCCCAACTCCCACCACTCTCTTTCCACTTCATGCTCCAGGCAATTTTTTTTTTTATTGTGGTAAAATACACACAACAGAAAACTTCCCGTCTTAACCATCTTTAGCTGTATAGCTCAGCAGCGGCACTAAGTACATTCATACTGTTGTGCGACTGTCACCAACATCCATCTCTAGAAGTCTTTGCATCTTGCAAAACCATGCTTCAGTCACATTGCAGTCACCAGAGTTCACTCAGCATGACAGATTTTTCTCCTGCCTCTACGCCTTTGTATGTGTGAGTCCCTCTGTCTGGAAAATATCATCCCCTACCCCACCTGCACAGGGCGCCCTGGCAAACCCCACTCTTCCTTCATGTCTCTGTGCAAGCCTATCCCCAGGCACCCCTAGCAAACGTAGTATTCTTCCTCCTGGGACACAAGCACCAAGAGGGAGCTCGACTCCGGACATGGCGCTTCTTCCCCTAGGTAGGAACACCCAGTGTGACTACATGAACGACTTAGTTTTTGTAATTCCACATTAGGAAAATATGGGTTCATGCCCAATGTAATCCTGGCCCTTGTATATACTTTTACTTTCTAAGAAACAAAGTTCCAAATTTTTACATGTATCTTAAACTTCCTCCTCAGTCCCTATCCAGCTACATTTAGATGGCTCTCTCGGTGCTTTTTGACCTGGGCGCCACGGCCCCTGCCCTAGGAAGAGGCTAGGAACGGTGCAGGGGTGCCCCTGGGTCTCTCACACACTTATGGGGAGAGCCCCTCCAGCAGCATTTAGTGGGCGGAGGTCAGGCAGAGGCGTCCTGCAATGCGTAAGACGGTCCTGCTCGACAAAACATTTCCTATCCAGAAGGCCACCGGCACATGTCCCTCCCCCACCAAGAAATGTTGAGCCAAATAGGGACTCCTGGAATGTGTGAGCTCAGTGACTCTGTTTTATGTAAGCCTTTGCCAATGGTTTCTGAAGCCTGGTTTGGCTCCGCCCGCACAGGTAGTAGAGAAACCACGCAAGGCAACGGGTGGAAATGGTGCCTTGACCAGCACAGAGATACGGAGTCAGGCGACGCTGGAAAAGGAGTCCAGAGCTGGCATCAAAACCTGAGTCCGACCACGTGAATTCAGGAGGCGACAGCATGGAAGTGGCAGTGGAGACAGGAAGTAAGCAAGATCATCCGCAGTGTGGCTCACAAGTACGCACAGTGAGGACAGAAAATGCCCAAGCCTAGAATCCTAAGCAGCAACAAAGGAGCCAAAGCAGAGGGGGCCAGTCTAGTCAAAGGCCCAGGAGTGTCAGGAGCCACAGCGTGCCTGGTGGCCAGAAAAAAAGGACTGGAAGGGCCCACTGGATCTGGCCAGTGTCCTGGGAGTGGGGGAGCTGAGCGGGGAGCCAGAGGTCAGAAGGGCTCTGCTGGAGGGAGCCTTTCTGTGAACGAAGAGAAAGGCACAAGAGCCAGACAGAGGACTGAGAAGCTTTTGCTGCTGTCGTTTTGCTTTCTCTTTCAGATGCGAGAGCCCAGTGTTACCAGACAGAGCGTGGATGGACGTAGGAGCAAATGCCCGGAGGAACCGGAAGGGGTGAGGGTCTGCCTGCAGCGGGGAGGAGCACCATGCAGAGGCCTGACAGGTACCAGGTTGCCCGGGGGCGAGGAGGGTCTCTGCGCTTCCCAACCTTGCTCTCAGGACTGTCACCCAAGGAATCTTTCAGACATCTTTTTCCAAACTGTGCTCCCTCAAGAAGTGTTCGTCCCCCTGGAAAGCAGCCAGAGGGGCCTTGCAGACAAGTGGCCGGGTTGAGGAAGGCGGGGGGGGAGGTGGGCCCTCAGATGGCCCTCCCTCCATGGTCGCTGCTGCGGGACTGGCCACGCTCCCCTGTGCCCTTGCCCTCTCCCCGGTGGAGACTAAGCGTCCTGGTGCTCAGGGCTCAGGGTCCTGTTCCATTGGGTTCCCACAGAGCCTTGCTCCCTCACCAGCCCTCTCTATGGGAGCCTTCCAGCCCCACTGCCACTCTCCTTCCTCCGCTTGTTATTCACCCAGCTCAAAGCCAAGCCTCCCTCGCATCCAGTTCTCCCCTCGCCCCATCCGTGTAGGGCTTTGGGCCCTCAGCTTCTGTGCGGTTCGGTGTGCAGGCTCTGGGGTCAGGCTGACTGACATGTGATCCTGGCCCCGGCCCTGCCCCTTAACGAATGGCCAGGAACAAATCCCTTCCCCTGTCGTAAAACAGGGGTGGCCGCTGCATCTACTTCACCAGGACACTACCGCCCGGGGAAGAAACCAGCCCGGGGCCCGGCGCACGGTAAGTGCTCAAGAAATGTGACCTGCCGTCACCTTCCGTACTGGTACTAGGACTGCTCACGCCGCTTTTTGATTCAGCTGCGTCTCCCCTATGTCGAGGCACAAAGGGCTCGAAGCGAACTGGGGAGCAGATGAAACGCTAGATCACGGGGTCTGCGGTGGCGCGGCGCTCACTCTGAGGTGCCCGTGTGCCCGGGCTACACAGGACCGCTTACTGAAGCGAGCACGAGTCTAGGTATTGCTGTGAAAGGACTGCCTTTCAGTAAAGACCATCCTTGAGACTGTGGGTGGTTGCATCGACTGAGTTAGAAAGCCTGAGGCTTCCTGGAGAGGACGAAATTCTGTTTCCAGACGCCAGCATCAGCTCGGGCTGCATCTTCAGCCTACCAGTCCGCCCTATGAATTTCAGACTGGTCAGCCCCACCAGTCCATGAGCCAGATCCTTAAAAGTAATCAATTGCACTCTCTCTCCCCCTCCCTCCCTTCCTTCCTCCCTCCCCCCCCCCTTTCCCCACCTCTCCTATTGGCTCTGTTTCTCAGGAGAAGCCTGACCAACACTGGGGACTAGGGAAAGCCATGGAGCTGGACGGAGCCTGCGTTCTAAGTCAAGAAAGAGAACCATGATTATTTCCATCAGCTTTTGTTTCCTTACATACCATAATCCAGAGTTACAGACTAATCTCTTCCTAACAAAGGGCAAGAAATGTACATTACAATAACAGACCAAAAGATTTTACTTTTTAAAACATTCTTGAATATATGAAATCTCACCTCTAGTGACCTGTCATGTCGAAAGCCCCAAACACAAGCTGCAACGGACACCGGGGAGACAAAGAACAGCGGCATGAAGACCAGAAGCCAGAAATGGCTTCCTCTTTCAATCCTGTCACAGACCAGAACTTCAAACATCAACAGGAGCAAGTGGATGCCCACTGCAATTAACATGGCTTTAAACTCCACACACGTTTCTCCTTCTGCTCTAAAAAGAGACATCAGAAGAAGAAGAAGAAAAATACTCAGTTCAGAATCTCCAAAACAGGCAGGCAGTCCAGGTCAAATACCAACTTATGTTGATACTATGAGCGATATTTATAAATCTGACAAAAAGCAAAGGAAGTTAGGTAAAAAGCGAACTTACACTTAATCTTTAATAGGCAATCTTTCAAACGCCAAAGAACTACTACATGACAATAAATGAACATTACAATCAAACCAGACAAAGTTTTAACTGGATAATGACATTCTCAGAAGTGACAGCCAGAGTTATTACTCCCCTGACAGTAAACATAAATGCTTGTGTTCATAACTTTAAATTAAACTACTTCCAAGATTATTCAAGCTGATTGCTTCTACTACTAAAAACGGACAAATATCCCTTAAATCTCATGATCCTCATCTCTCAACAAATTAAAAACCATGTAAATCACATTTCATGCAATACTATAAAAATAACTAGCTTTATGAATAAGTGTGGGTTATATTTCAAGAAAATATAGTAACTATTGTTAGGTGCTATTTTAAAAATGCCGATAAAATTATGAACGTCTTTTTATTTTCCTTTCTATTCCATGAGGATGAATTAACACCTGCAGATGAAAGAGAAGGAAGAGCAGTTAAAACTGTTTTTAAACAAAATCAGGTTAATTAGCTGTTTAAGTACCATGCAGGAACTCATCAGATTAACAACTGAAAAATAATTAGGCTGCTAAACAGGGAAATGCTTAAAAAATGCATTTGGAAGGCCTACAGTGTTTCATTCAAAATACAGATAAACATTTATGATGTATCTTCTTGGTGATAAATACACCTGAGGTTAGGACACAGAGAACATGAAGCCAGTGGTCACCTGTGCAGGACCCACCAACATCCCACCGGAGAACGTGAACGCCGAATGGCCATGCCTGCACACTCACTACATTCAACTACACACACACAGTTCCTTTTCTCGCTCTAAAAATCTTAAATTAAACCAACAGGGCAAAGCTCAAATAGCTTCTCAATATCAATTAGTGGAACCTAAAATGTTTAGTTATTTAACTTTTCATTCTTTGAGTCATAAATATTAGATATCTGAAAATATCTCATAAAAAAGAAAAGCTTTGCCAGCTGAACAGGTAATCTTAAAAAAGAAAAAAGGAAGTCTAAGGACTTTCAAACAGCTACACACACACGTCCCCCATCTGCCAAGGCTCTCTGTAGGACTACTCTAAGGCTCTCAGCTATGCCTGTGGCAATGTATGTGACACATACACATACCTGCCCTTCTCGCACGTGAGCAGCTGCCCACGTGGCACTCCTTCCCTCCCCGTCTTCCTGCTGAGGGTTGAGAATAGCCCCTCAAGTGTCCCTTTTCCCTTTCTGAAGTGCCAGCCTCTGAGAGGGAGAAGAGACTCTTTGGGGCCCAGCAGCACTAGGCTGCACACCGGAGCTGAGCCAACTCCAGGAACCTGAAAGAGCTGCAGCAGCCGAGAAGAAAGGCACAGAGGGGTTGAAGGTAAAGCTTACCCCTCTGCCTGGCCCCCAAAGGTTCTGCTCTCCTTCACAGCATCTGGGCCTCATCTTGCCCTGTCTCAGCGACACACTGTTTCCTGGCCAAGCTACCCTCCCAACACACATACTGCTAACGGTCCTAAAACCCCAGGACTAGGAGATTGGGACAAGGGGAACCCCAATTCCAGGACTGAACTGGAGACAGATATATCCCTGATGACCAAAGCCAGGCTTCTGTTTTATAGAACTGCTCCTGCAAACATGATAGTTTTATACTTCCTAGCCCAGCATGATACAACAGTTCGATATTTTGGATGCATTTTCTATTACGTTGGCTTTTGTGGGCTGGCTAGGATCTCAAGCACCCCAAACGACACTGCTTTTATTTAAAAATGCATATCAAACCCCTAATTTTTAAACTACTTAGAAGAGAACTCAGTTTGCCTATATTATAGTTCTTATAAAACCCCAGATAGGCTGAAAAAAATAGTCCTTAGTCAAAAGTGAAAAACAAGATATTGCTCCCTCAGGGTAGAGACCAGTGGGTTTTATAAAGCAGTATTACCGATATTGGGGATTTCGTGCCCAGACTCCAGTTCCAACTGAGGCTCCAACAATAACCATCAACTTCCACAGCCATATTGGAGCAAAGACAGCCCAGTAACTCCACTGAATGATGCCATCCAGACGAAGGGCCAGCAGCACAGAGAACAGCAGGAGACAGGCATAGATGAGGAATTTACTAGGAGAAAAGTAAAATGATTAAAGATGACTCATTTTTACAACTATGTGATACTGAAAGGGAGAGTCATAACAGCAGTATTTTTGAGCACGTGTGAAGAGTCACTAATTCAACAATCATATATTGAAAAGCTCTACGTAGTAGACATACTGTGTTAGGGGATTCTGGAAACATAAAGGAGACTAAAATAAGTTCCCTGCTTTCCAGGGCTTTCTGGTAGGAGGGAGGCCACACAGAAACACAGACTTTTAATACAGCATGGTGTGTGCCAGAATGGTGCGAGGGTAGAGCGTGACGGGAACCCAGAAGAACAAATCTGGATTCTGTCTGGGGGCACTAGGAAGCAGAGAAGTGATGCCCCTGGAGCTGGTTCCAGAAGATATGTGGAAAGCTGCCAGGCAAGAAAGACTGAGATGAGGAAGCATTCCAAGCAGAAGGAACTAGATGTACCAAAACATGGAGACTGAAAAAGGCTGACATGTTTAGGATATGGTCAAGTTTCGTCACTGGCTAATTATTTGATTCTATTTTTAAAAAGATATGGCATTTTTAATCTGCCGTGTTCAGATACAGTAACATTTTAGTACATGTATTATACTTTCTGTGACTGAACAGATTATATACACACACACACACACTCACATTTCACATAAAAGGGACTTCCTGAAGAGGATGTCCTTAAAATATTAATTAGAAATTACACTGTTGAGGACTTCTAGTTCTAGCTTTGATGAAGTAAGAGGAATGGGGCTTTTCTTCCCACCTTAAACAATAAACTGGACAAAATATAGGAGACAAGAGTTTTCAGATACTGGACAACAAAGGCTGTGTCCAGCAAAGGACTGTGATGACAGGAAGGAAAGAAAGAAAGAAAGGAAGGAAGTGAGTTTAATTACTGCTCCAGCTTACTGCCTAGAAGCAGTTCCCAGGACCAGCAAGAAGGTAGTTAACACCCAACCCTATTGACGATTACAAGAAATGTAAACGGTTTACCAGTTAAAAGACAAGGACTGTCAGATTGGATTAAAAAGCAGGACAACTATATGCTATCTAAAAGAAACCCACTTCATCTGTCTATAAAATCACAGATTAAAACTAAAAGGACAGAAAAAGTTATACCAAGCAAGCACTAACCAAAAGAAACCTGGAGTGACATATTAATATCTGTTTCAGTCTTCTGTTGCTCTAACAAATCACCACAAACTTAGCAGGTTAAAACAATACAACTTTATTATCTCACAGTTATATATGTCAGAAGTCCAGACAAGCTTGGTTAGTTTTGCTGCTCAGATGCTTATAAGGCTGAAATCAAGATGTCAGTTGGCTGGGCTCTTATCAAGGGATTCTGGGAAGAATCTGCTTCCAAGTTCATTCAGGTTGCTGGCAATTTGGTTTCTTGTGGCTGTAGGACTGAGATCCCAGTTTCTTCACTGGCTGTCAGCTCGGGGCTGCCCTTGGATCCTAGAGGGCTCTCTCTGAGGAAGCCTTTACATCTCAAAGCCAGCAGCAGCATACTGAATCTTTCTCACACTTAGACTTCTTCTGACTTCTCCTTCTGCCACATTGCTCCTGCTTCCAGCAAAAGTTCTCTGCTTAAGAGCTCACGTGATTAGACTGGGTCCACCTGGATAATCCAGGATACTATTCCTATCAAGTCCATAACTGTGGTAGGCAGAATTCTAAAGATATTCCCCCAAATTCCTGTCCCCTGGTTATTCAATCAAACACTAATCTAGGCACTACCAAGAAAGGACTTTGTAGATGGAATTAAGGTTACTAATCAGGGGACCTTAAAATAGGGAGATTAACCTAGATTATCCAGGTGAGCCCAATGTAATCATATGAATCCTTAAAAGCAGAAAAAGGAGGCCTACGAGTCAAGAGAGATGTAGCAGAAGCGGAGAGATGGGTTAGAAGGGGAAGTCAGAAAAATTCTAAACATGAGAAGGATTCAACCTGCCTTTGCTGGCTTTGAAAACGGAGGAAGGGAGCCATGAGCCAAGGAATGCAGGCAGATTCTAGAAGTTGAGGATGATTCCTGCTGACAGCCAGCAAGAAAAATGGGGTTCTCACCTCTACAACCGCAAGGAACTAAATTCTGACAACAACCCAAAGGGTCTGGAAGCAGATGAATCCCCAGAGCCCCAGAAAGGAATGCTGCCCACACCTTGATTTGGGCCTTGTGAGACTCTAAGCGGAAAACCCAACTTAGCCCTGGTATACCTGTACTTCTGACCCACAGAAATGTGAGATAATAAGTTCTGTGTAGTTTTAAGACACTAAATCTGTGGTAATTTGTCATGGAAACAATAGAAACTAGTACTATAACCTTAGATACTTCTGCAAAGTCCCCCTTACCATGTAACAGGACAGTAAGAGGTTCCAGGGCTTAGGGCCTGGATATCTTTGGGGGGCTACTCTGCCTGCCACAATATAAGACAAGTATGTTTTTGAAGAAGAAATATTACCAGGAACAAATAGGGGCAGTTCATAATGATAAAGAGGTCAATTTGTTGAAGAGGATCTAACAACTGTACATATTTGTGTACCTAATAACAAAGCTTCACAATATATGTAGAAAATATTAAGGAAAAATGGAAAAATCCATAATTATTATTGAAAATTAACACTTCTCTCTCAATAACTGATAGAACACATAGAAATTACTAAACCTGTATCAACCAACATGACCTAATTGATACTGATAAAGCATTCCTCCTACAACAGCAGAATACAAATTCCTTTCAAATGCACATGGAATATTCACCAAGACAGACTGAAATCTGGGTCATAAAACAAGACTCAACAAATTTAAAAGGATCAAAATCATACAAAGTAAATCTCCATACACAATGAAATTAAACTAAAAATCAACAACATAAAGATATCTGGAAAATTCTCAAAATGCTTGCAAATTAAATAACACTATTCTAAATAATCCATAGGTAAAAGAAAACAAACACAAGGAGAATCTGAAAAATTCCAGACTAAATGAAAGCAGACATACAGCTTACTAAAATTTGTGAGCTCCAGCTAAAGCAATACTTAAGGGAACTTTATAGCATCAAATGTTTTCGTTAGAAAAGATCTAAAGTCAATGATCTAAGATGCCCCTTAAGACACTAGGAAGAGGGGCACCTGAGTGGTTCAGTTGGTTGGGCATCTGCCTTTGGCTCAGGTGCTCAGTGGGGTGTCTGTTTCTCCCTCTCCCTTTGCCCCTCCCCCTACTTTTGCACTCTCTCCAGCTCCCTCTCTCTCAAATAAATAAATAAAATCTTTAAAAAAAAAGAAACTAGGAAGAGAAGGAAATTTTAAAAAGTATGCAGAAGGAAGGAAATGATAAATACAAGTGCAGAAAAAAAAAATCAATGAATCTAAAACCTGGTTCTTTGAAAAGATCAAGAAAAATAGTAAACCTATAGCCAGAGTGATCAGAAAAAAATAGTAGACAAAAATCACCAATATCAGAAATGAAAGCAGGGACATTACTACAAATCCTACAAACATTACAGAGATTAGAAGGGGATATTATGAACAACTTTATGCAAGTAAATTTCTTGAAAGAAAGACATTATCAAAGTTCACACAAGAAGAAATACTTTCACATCCCTATATCTATGAAATAAATTAAAATTGTAGTTAAAATCCTTCTCACGAAGAAAATGTCAAGCTCTGAAAAAAAACCTATCAAATACATAAAGAAGAAATAGTACCAACTTTGCACAAATTCTTACAGAAAAAGATGGGAGAGGGATATTTCCCAATTTATTTTATGAGGCCAGCATTACCCTGATACCAAAACCTGATCAAGAAAGAAAACTATAAACCAATACCCTTCATGAAGATAAATGCAAAAACCCTTTAAAGATTATCAAACTGGGGGGCGCCTGGGTGGCTCAGTTGGTTGGGCGACTGCCTTCAGCTCAGGTCATGATCCTGGAGTCCCGGGATCGAGTCCCGCATCGGGCTCCCTGCTCAGTGGGGAGTCTGCTTCTCCCTCTCCCGCTCCCCCCTCTCGTGCTCACTCTCTCTCTCTCAAATAAATAAATAAAATCTTTAAAAAAAAAAATTATCAAACTGGGGTGCCTGGGTGGCTCAGTCATTAAGCGTCTGCCTTCAGCTCAGGTCATGATCACAGGTTCCTGGGATCGAGCCCCGCATCAGGCTCCTTGCTCGGCAGGGGGCCTGCTTCTCCCTCTCCCACTTCCCCTGCTTGTGTTCCCTCTCTCGCTGTGTCTCTCTGTTAAATAAATAAATAAAAATCTTTTAACAAAATTATCAAACTGAATCCAGCAATATAAAAAAGGATATTACAGTATGACCAAGTGTGGTTTAGTCAGGATTGCAAGCTTGGCTTAACATTTGAAACGAATAATGTAATTCACTGTATTAACAGAATGAAAAAAAATGATTATCTCAACAGTTTCAGCAAAAGCATTTGACATAATTCACTACCCATTCAATATAAAAGCTCTAAACAAATTAGGAACAGAAGGGTATCTATTAAAATAATGTTTAATGGTGCAAGACTAAATATTTTCCCTATAGAAACAAGGCAAGGACCTCCACTTCAATACACCTATTCAACATTGTACTGGAGGTCTAGCCATAACAATAATACATGAAAAAGAAATAAAAGCAATAAAGAATTGAAAGGAAGGAGTAAATCTGATATTTGCAGACAACATGACTATCTGTGTAGAAAATCCTCGCTAATCTACCCAAAAAAAAACCCATTTCCAAATCAAATAAGTGAATTCAGCAAAGTTGCAGGATACAAGGTAAATGTACAAAAAATATTACTGTATTTCTTTATGCTAGCAATGAAAAATTGGACACTGAGATTTAAAAAAAAACAGCTATCATTTACTGGGGCGCCTGGGTGGCTCAGTCATTGGGCATCTGCCTTCGGCTCAGGTCATGATCCCAGGGTCCTGGGATCGAGCCCCATGTCGGGCTTCCTGCTCCGTGGGAAGCCTGCTTCCTCCTCTCCCACTCCCCCTGCTTGTGTTCCCTCTCTCGCTGTCTCTGTCAAATAAATAAATAAAATCGTTTTTTAAAAAACCTATCATTTACTGCAACTTTCCTATAAATCTAAAACTATTCTAAAATTAAAAGCTCATGAAAAGACTGCCATTTACAATCATCAAAATATGAAACACTGAAATAAACAAAATACGTGCAAGACTTGTACACTGAAACCTACCAAACACTATCGAGAAAAATTAAAGATCTAAATAAACGGAGAGATATACCATGTTTATAGATTAGAAAACTGAATATTGTTAAGATTTAATACTCTGTGTATTAATTTCCTATGGTTGCTATAACAAATTACCATCAACTTGGTGGCTTAAAATAATAGACATTTATTCTCTTATAGTTCTGGAGGCCAGAGGTCCAAAATAGATTTCACTATTTTCACTAAGGTGTCAGCAGGACCCATTCCCTCTGGAGACCTGGGGGAGAATCCATTCCTTGCCTTTTTCAGTTTCTATAACTATATTCCTTGCACTCCTTAGGCCTCTTTCTCCATCATTAAAACCAGCAGTGCAGCATCTTCAAATCTTTTTCTTTGCTCACATCACATTGCCTTCTTGTGTTAATAGTACGTCCTTCTGCCTCCTTCTTATATGGAAACCCATGATTGCATTTAGGACCCACCTAGATAATCCTAGATACTGTCCCCATCTCAAGATCTTTAACTTAATCACATATTTTATGACATAAGCTAATATTCACCTTTTTGCCACAGAAGGTAATATTTACAAGTTCCATGGATTAGGAAGTGGTTATCTTTGACAGCCATTGTTTAGCCTACCACACCCATCAAAGTATTCTAAAGATTCAACACAATCCCAATGAAAATCCCTCTGTAGAAACTGACATAGTGATTCTAAAAGTTATGTGAAAATGAAAGGACCCATAATGGGCAAAATAATTGTGAGAAAGAACAAAGTTGGAGAATCTATACTACATGCTTTCAAGGCTTATTATAAAGTTACAATAATCAAGACAATGTGGTATTAGCATCAGGAGAGATACAGAGAACAGAATGGAATCCAAAAACAGACTCATACATATATGGTCAGTTAATTTTTGACAAAGGTGCCAAGGCAATTCAATGGAGAAAGGATTGTGTTTCAACAAATGGTGTTGAAACAGATGGATAGATAAGGAACATGCACCTACACTCTTAACGTCATGGCTCATACAAATATTTATGTGAAATCGATCCCAGACCTACACATAATAGCCAAAACTATAAAACACCTAGGAAACAAAGGAGGGAAAAACACTTGCCACCTAGCGTTAGGAAAAGATTTCTTAGATGGGATACAAAACTGGACTTCTTCAAAATTAAAAACCATCAATCTCCAAAAGAGACAATTTAAAAAATGAAAACCCACAAGCCACAAACTGGGAGAACCTATTCTGAAAACATATATCTGACAAAGTACCTGTACCCAGTACATATAAAGGACTTTTACAACTAAAAAATGAGAAAACAATCTAATTTAAAAATGGCCAAAAAAGATAAGAACAGACACTCCATCAGAGAAGTTATATAAAAGGCAAATAAGCACATGAAAAGATACTCAGTATTTCCAGGCATTAAGGAAATACAATATCAATGCAATAAAATAACAAGATAAAATGACACATTCACCACAATGGCTAAAATTAAAATGATCAACTTAGACAATTATTGCTAAGGATGTGGAACAACTGGGATTCTCATGTATTGCTGCTGAGAATGCAAAACAGTATAGCCACTTTAGAAAACACTTTCGCAGTTTTTTTAAAGGACATACTCTATGGCCCAGCAATCCCAGGCCTAGGTATTTACTCAAGAAAATGAAAAGTACATGTCCACACAAAGACTTGTATTCAAATGTTCAAAGCAGCTTTATTTGTAATAGCCACTGGCACCAACCCAAATGTCCATCGACTGGTGAACAGTTAAACTAATGGTGGTCTATCTGTTCAATGGAATTCTAATCAGCAGTAAAAAGGAACAAAGTAGGGATGCATGCAACAACACGCATAAACCTCAAATGCACTACGCTAAGTAAAATAACTCAAACTGAAAACACAACATACCGTACAACTCCACTTAGTTGATGTTCTGGAAAAGGCAAAAAGTGAAGATACAGAAAATATATCAGTGTGGTTACCAGTGGCTGTCTGGGAGGAAAAAGTTGACTACAAAGGGACATGAGGGAATTGTTTTTGCAGTGATGGAACTGTGCTGTATCTAGCTCTTTGGGTGGTGGTTACACAAACAGATGGATTTATCAAAATGCAGAGGACTATGCACTAAAAAAGGGTAAATTTTACTGCATGTAAAATATAGTTCAATAAACCTGGCATATCTATTGATGTACCTATGTGTACACACCCCCCCTTAGTAGCTGACATTTACAGGACGTTTATGACATGTCAAGACTGAGCTGCTTTTCATGCACTATCTCACTTCAGCCTCACAGCAGCCTTGCGAAGGAGGCACCTTCACTGTTCCCATTTTACAGATGAGGAACGAAGGCTTAGAAGTTAAATAACTTGTCCAAACAGCTGGCAGTTCACAGAGCTGGGATTCACACTAAGATCTATTTGACATTTGACCCCAAAGTCCTTTTAATACTGACATTATACTGATAATTCAACATTCTTGGAAAAGCATCTGCAGAGATACACACTGAGAATTAACAATGATCTCCAGTGGGGAGGATTAAGGACAGTCTTTACATTCTTATGACTAGTTTTTTTTCAAGGTACACGTACTGTACTTGCATTATGAAAAACAATGTAAGAAACTTCAATTGGAAAAAAGGGGAAGGTTGTAAGGAGATGGGACCTACAAAAGTCAACTCAGAAGCAAACCTCCAAGAATGTAAACCACAGTGGGAGGACCATCAGATTTGGAAAGGTTGCTAACTGGAATATATATATTGCCTTTTTGTGCCATAGTATTCTCGTGTATAAAATCAGAGTAATATATACCTCATAAGGTGGTTGTGAGTACAAGATAATGAATATGAAAAGTGCTTTGTGTAAAGCACTACATTAGTGGTTCTCAAAATATTTTGTATCAGGGCTCCTTTACATTCTTAAAAATTACTGAGGAACCCAAAGAGCTTTGTTTATATGGGTTATACCTACTATTATTCACTGTATCAGATTTTTAAACTTATTTTTGAAATATTTATTAATTCATTTAAAAATAACAATAAAGTCATTATATGTTAACATAAGTAACATAATTTTAATGAAAAAAATTATTTTCCAAAATTTGTACAGTTTTGAAAATTTTTTAAATGTCTGGCTTCATAAAAGACACCTAGGTTTTAATATCTACATCTGCATTCATTCTGCTGCAATATGTTGTTTTGGTTCAAGCATATGAAGAAAATCTGGCTTCACAGAGATTTGTAGTTAGAAATGAACTGAGTATTTTAATAGCTCTTTCAGATAATGGTGGATATTCTTCTTTGACAGGATACCAAAAGTCAACCAGTGGTAGTTTCCTGAAGGTTAACTGTGATGTGGAATCTGAAACCCTATCACTGAACTTTTTGTAGTCTGCTACATTAAAATCCATTGGTCTCTCTGGCACTTTGAAGGAATGTTTTATCCCTGCATAATTATAATACCATGTAGGTTGATTGGAAAATATTAGTTCACTAATAAAGATCTTTCAAATGCTGACACATTTCACTATACAAAGGCAAAAATCACATTAGTTGTTGTCATAACCCATTTCATCAGAAATATGTAAGTATTGGGAGGCTGTCAAGTTCATGGGGGTAGATAAAACTTTTCAAAAATTCTGATTTTCCCTTGAAAGCTCAAATTTTACTGTTTGCAAAAACACCATCAGTTGTTCTCCTTGTTGAAAACACTGAAGGCACTCCAACAAGTTTTCTTTTACATTTTAAGTTAGATTTGTGTTTATTGTATATCAGTGCTGTTATTTCCAAGTTACAGGTTCACTTGGATTTTCAAGGAAAATGTCTGCCAAGTGTCCTAATACAAACAGCCATAGTCTTGCCTGTGAGTTGTCCTCCCAGGTAAAAACTGTATTCCATGAAGAAAGGCAGCTTGCAGCCCAGGCACACAAATGGATTTTTTTTGTTGTCGTTGTTTGTTTTTTTTGTTGTTGTTGCTGTTGTTGAAGTAATCTCTGCACCCAACGTGGGGCTTGAACTTACAACCCTGAGATCAAGAGTCACACGCTCTACTGACTGAGCCAACTGGGCGCCCCCACAAGTGTTTTCCCTTGAGTCAACCACTGTACTTCAGTATACAGCTGACAGCCATTCTGCATTCTTCCTATTTTGTCACACAGAATATTAAAATGGATGTATACTCAAGGTCAGTATTTAGTGAGACTGGTATTTTTGTATGCTTTAAGGACATCCTTAGGGGAAGCTGGCTGTTTTGTTTTTTTTTTTTCCCACTGCCAGCGTACTGCATTGAAGAATCCAGTGACTATTGGTACAGTTTCGTGTCACCGGCTTGATTTGTGCTCAGGTGGCAGCAGTTTACCCAGCACTGCTTTGTCCCATCAGTGCAAATGTCAACCCAGAGAGAGGCAAACAACATCTTAGTATTATGAAAACAGTTGTGGCCTTGCAGAGCCCTAGAAAGGTTCTCAAGTGCCCCCCCCAGGGGTCTGTGAAAAATGGTTTGCTAACTGCTGCACTGAATACATGTTAGTTATGATTATTAATGCTCAAAACTAAGGGAGGCTTTTACGAGCTGCTACAAAGACAAAGAGAGCTACCACTGAAAGACACCAAGGTAAGAACGACCTCACCACTAGACACTGGAGAAGAAAAAGGCTTGAGGGGGACGCACAAGCTAATAGAAATGGAGTGATCACCACAGAGAAAGGAATCAGCACAAGCGACTTTTTCTTCTCTGAAAGCCCAGGGGGGAATAGTGCAAAAACTAGAAAACCAGAACCAATTTGTCAACCAAAGCCTATGGCTACACATATCATTACCAGAAACAATGGATTTGAAAACAGATAATTTTTGTTTAAAAAAATAAGTGAATTAGAACATTAACAAATGCAAGGACAATGGTAAACATAGGATTCATAGGTAAATTAAATAATACATGGAGGTAAAATTTTTCTAAAGGATTTTCAAACTATAAACAAAAAATAGATGAGGTGCAGGGAGAGTAAACCCTCTGAGCTAAATTCATGATCTTCCCTAAAAGAGAGGTTTTTTTTTTTTTATTTAATTGAAGAAAATACTAGAAATACCAAAACGTTTAAAATGTTGGGAAAGTGATTACTTTATAATTTTTGATGTAATTTAAAAGGAAATTAAGAGTTCAGGGTCTATTCCATGAAAAATGAAAAACAGAAACTTAGAACAGATAATAATACAAAAATATAATTCCTACTTCAAATACTGGGGTTGAAAAATTATAAATAGGATGAAATGTTCTTGTATTACTCTCCTATTGCTGTCATACAAAGTTACCACCAACCTTGTGGTTTAAAAAGCATAAACTCATTATCTTTACTGTTCCAGACATCAAACGTCTGAAATGGTTCTCTCACTGGGCTAAAATCAAGGTGCCATCAGAGCTGTGATCCTTCCAGAGGCTCTAGAAAAGACTGTTTCCCTGCCTGACCAGCTTCTAGAGGCTGCTTGTAACCCGTTGGCTCATGGCCCCTTGCTCCAGTTTCAGAGCCAGCAGGGGAGAGTCCAGTCCTCCTTACAGCAACTCACTCTGATCTCCTCTTCTGCCCTCCCTCGTCCACATTTAAGACTTGTGATTATCAGCCTCGCCAGGGAATCCAGAATAATCTCCCTATTTTCAGGTCAGCTGATTAGCAACCTTAATTCCATCTGCTACAGTAATTCCTCTTGGCCATGTAATGGAATATATTCCCAGGTTTCTAGAATTACGATGTGGGTATATTTGGGGGATCATTATTCTGCCTACCAGAGACCTATTATAAGAAAGTTCACTTACTGGATTAAAAAATAAAATCTAAATCTGTTGCATTTAAGAGTCACATTTGCAACCAATATCAAAAGTCAAATCAACTACAAGAAAGTAGAGGACAAAGGTTTATCATGTTTGGGTAAGGACAAGAGAAGCAGTTTACTAGTATAGTAATTTGGTAGATTTCAAAGATAAACTATTAAAATACTGAAATGACTAACAATGAAAATGTAAACAATGGAAGACTAGCAACTTGGCCATAGAAGATAGCAATAATCTGACCATTTTTCTATTAAGAATATACAGAGATTTCTTCATTGTGGGCTTCTTTCTACATGCTACTATTAAATAATCACAGATAAAGTAGACAAAATTCCTAAGTAAACTATGGAAATGAACACTACAGTAAACAAAAAATAGCATGGTTCTATAGAGAGAGTCAAGTAGCAGGACAAAAATTACACTTTCTTTACATACATACAGATTTTTCCAGATGGGGGAGAAAAAGGATCATGGGCACTGATACACAATAAACACAAATGTAACGGGGGCACATGATGTAATGAGCATTGGGTGTTGTATGCAACTGATGAATCACACTAAATTCTACCCCTGAAACTAGTAATACACTCTATGTTAACTAACTTCAATTTAAAGAAAATCTTTAAAAAATTAAATTAAATTAAATTAAAAACTGTTTGAGTGCCTTCAAAGTAAGGAATGTATAAAAATGAGGGGTGCCTGGGTGGTTCAGTCGCTGGGCGTCTGCCTTCGGTTCAGGTCATGATCCCAGGGTCCTGGGATCGAGCCCCGGATCAGGCTCCCTGCTGCATGGGAAGCCTGAAACTCCCTCTCCCACTCCCCCTGCTTGTGTTCCCTCTCTCACTGTCTCGCTGTCAAATAAATAAATAAAATCTTTTTTAAAAAAAAGAGGAATGTATAAAAATGAGAAAGGAAGTCTCTGCCCTTTAGTTGCTCAAAGACTAATAGGAACAAAGGGAGGTGATCTATCAACATGTAACTTACTGTATCATCGTACACCAGTACATGGAAAATTGGTTTCTCTGGGAGAGCTGGGAAGGGAGGTGGGATTTGGGCAGTAAGTTGGGGACAGGGAATTCCAGACAAAGGGATAAGATTGTATAAAGTATGAAACAGTTTTGTTGTATCCCAGGGGACTGGAACATGCAGAGTAAATTGTAAATCTTGGGGGGTGAGGAGCTAGGCAGATAGGAGGAAAGGCACCAGAGAAATAAGAGGAAAGTATGCTGGGGTAACAAGGTAGGGGGATTTGAATATTAAGGTAAAGTCCTTGGAATTTATTAATAGGCAATGGGAAGCCACTGAAGATTTTCTGAGCAAAAGAAAGGCATAGAAGGCACAGAAGATGTACGGTAGATTATAATTGGCAGAGACTGGAAGCAGAAAATCTACACAATTCATAATAAACTGACAACAATGGATTTAACATTGCCTAACCATATGGATCTTTCTCAGTGTTCACTTGTGAAGCAGTGCAGCAGAGCTGAAGAGATCATTTGTGCAACTCTGTTTGAACTTTCGGTTCTTCATGAGCAAAATGCAGATACTACTACCTCTACCAGGCAGTGCTGAGGTAAGAATTAAATAATCTATCAGAAAGCCCCTATTGCAAGACTTGGCGCCAAGCAGGTAATACTCAATAAATGTTCGTTTCCCTCCTTAAGTAATGACTAAATCCATGATGAAACAGAACACTATTGGAGAATATTGAAAATACTAGTAAAACCGAACTAAAATATCAAAACATCCAGGCTGCTGCCAAAGCAAGACTCAGAGAAAACATATCCACTCCAAAAGTGGAACTAAAAGCAAAAAAGAAAAGAAAGAAAAAAAGAGGCAAACGGAAAACTAGTGAACTAAGCTTCTATGTAAGAAATTTAGGGGTAAAAATACCAAAGGAGCTGAAATATGGAAATAATAAAACTAAAAGCAGAAATACAGAAACAAAAGTGGAACTAATCAGTAACAACAACAGCTGGTTCTTTGAAAAAATGAACAACTACAAAGTTGATCAAATAAATTAATATACTCAGAAATTTTAGAAGATGTAATTTATACACACATTTGTAATTGGGGGAGAAGGAACAGTATGTCAACTATACCAATACATTTGAGAGCCAAGTAAAAAAGATGACTGCATATCAAAGAGGGAATTCCAAACCTGATTGGCAAGCAGAGAATATGATGCAGCAATAACACAGTGACAAGAAAATTTATTTTTAAAAAAGTCACAAAGCCTAAACTACTTTGACTCACTTTTCAAGAAACATTTAGACCAGAGTCCAAGTATAAAAATAGACTTTGCTTAATTCTCCACAAACCAGCAAATAGAGGTTCTGCTGGATATTGTGGCATCAACCACTACTTCCTCGATTTCACTTTCCAATTACACTTTTAAAATGGATGTATTCCACTCTATCAACCTGCAGTGTTAGTACACAATCACTAAATAGTTTCACAGGGGTCAAACTACAAAGCTAGTGTCCTCTCTGAAATGTATATGGAGCTTTCTTGCTTGAGGCTCAAATTCCCTCTCTCCACTTTGCCCAGAAGGGAAAGGGACGGAGGGAGGGAGAGAACATACCTAGGAAAGAGAGGACTCTGGTGTAAAAGTTCTAGTATCTGTTTTCTGCAAATCAAAAGAATGCAACTTGGGGCGCCTGGGTGGCTCAGTCGGTTAAGCATCTGCCTTCGGCTCAGGTCATGATCCCAGGGTGCTGGGATGGAGCCCCGCATCAGCCTCCCTGCTCAGCGGGGAGTCTGCTTCTCTCTCTCTCTCTCTCTCCCTCTGCCCCTCCTCTCTGCTCGTTCTCTCTCTCTAATAAATAAAATCTTTAAAAATAAAAAACAAAAAAAAAAAACCAAAAGAATGCAACTGGACTCAGTTTCGATCAGTCTTTCCCAGCTAAATGCAGCACGCACACATGCGTGCACACGCGCGGCGCGCAAACACGCTCTGGCTAACACAGCCCTGCGGGTGCTTCTCTGTCTACAACTCCAGAGAATGGCTCCAACTGACAAACTGCTGACACTCTCCCAAACTGTTAAAGGGACTGTATCTCTTACATTGAGCAGAACCTTACTGACAAAATTTAAGTTCTTCTAGTGGCAATTTTAACTGGTTTTATGTAGATGAAAAATGTTTAAGAGCATCTAACCAGAAGATATAAGAAAGCACAAAAGCCCAATAAAAACAAATCACTCTTAAGGAGGACTAGACTGAGGCCAGGCTGGAAGTTTATCAGCTACGCAATTGTGAGGGGAGGGGGTATCACTCTCTCCCTAAGCCTATCTCCTCCTGGGTTTGTTCACATATTAATTCACTAAGACTGGGGGATGTGGAAGCCCTGTGTAAATGATCAATTTTACCTATTTTTTGCTGCTACTAGTATTCTACAAAAGTTGTAACAATCTCACTTAGCAATCGTTTTTCTCGCTACTAGGCCATAGTTAACAAAGTACGAATCATTAGATATAAAGAACCTATCTCAAGTTCTTTTCAAGGCTTTCATCTTGAATTCTAGTACAAGTACAACCTATGATCAGGCAAGGCACTTAGAAACCCCAAGCTCAATACTGGGAAGCTCAACTCCTAGAGTCATAGGAAACCATCTAAAACTCCTCCCACCCACTCTCTCCCCTACAACAGAGTCTCCAATGGTACATGTCTATTTGTTCTCAACATCTGCTCATTCAGCACATTTATTGAATGCCTCAATATCCTGGACTTCAAAGAGCTCACAGACAAGAAAAATATGTGTGTAATTATCAAGTAATGGGAATGATATTTTTAAAACCAGAAATTACGCATTCAAATGGGACTCGAGTCCCCCTGAGAGGCAATGAGCTAATTCCACTTCATTGCTCAAACCACCTTTGGAGCTTTCCTCCTGGAATCGTCTTGAGAGCCTACAGTCTGTCCTTCTGAATATCCTCAATGGTGCCAACTCTTCACTGAGAGTGAATTCGATTTTTGGAAATGGCCAAAAGTCAGTCAGAGCCAAGTTTAGTGAGTAAGATGTATGATCAAACTAGGTGGCACTATTTTGGTTCAAAAATGATCCATGATTATAAAGCAATGAGATGGATTTCCTTATATGATTTATAATCTGACTCCAAAGGAAATTTCAGATGAGTAACAAGGAATATGAGCAGTGGAATAGGTATATACATATTCCTCTTTTTCCTAAGTAACTTCTTTGAGGGATAACACTCATTTGGATGTGTAAGCTCAGATATAAGGTTTGCTTTGCGTAATCACAACTCATAAATAGAAGGCTCCTTGGGATATTGGACCCATTGTGGCATGGGCGGGCCTGTCACTAAATTAGAGAGGTAGCATGTCACGCAGGAACGAGCACAAGCTTCAGAAGCAGACCGACTGACTCACTTTAGAATCCTGACCTGGCCCTTTGCTGCCTGTGCAACTCAAGGGAAGTCACAAGCTCGCTAAGACTGCGAAAAAGGGCTGATCATCTAACTTGCAGGGTTGTTGAAAAGATCTGAAATAACGCTGAAAGCACCGACACTGTGCCCAACCCGTGCTAGGTGCCCCATAAGTCATACCTATTATTAATAACAACCTCAATATAATTGAGAGGTTTTTCTTACTCTGGGTGGCTTAAGACGACAGAACAACAGATAAACAGACATTTGGGTGGTGGGTGAGTAGTTCATGAACAGTATCAACATACGCTCACTACTAATGGATCTGGAGTGGCTTTAAAAAAAACCCAGTAATATGTAAATGATATTTGCAGTAATCATTCACACTACAGGTACTATTTTTAAATCATATGACATGTGCCACCTGCAGCACTGCCACCACACTGACCTTTCACCACTGTCTGAGCATACCAGGCCCTCTCCTGAACCCTGTGCCTCTGCATCCTCTGTCCCTCCTAACTTGCCTTTCCTGCCCTCTGGTCTGAAAAAACCCTACAATTATATCCCTCGAGATTGAGCTGTGGAACCTTCCCTGACTGCTCTGACAGAATTGGTGGCTCTGCCCCAGCGTGCTCCCACAGCATTTGGTTCCTGTCTCTGCAATGTCTCTTCCTGTGTTGAATTCTAATTACTCTTCCCATTTCTGCTTCTCCTGCCAGGCTTGAGCACAGAGAGGAATTATATCTCACTTATTTTTGTACTTAAAGCACCTAGCACATCTCTTGGCACACAGTAGGAACTCGGGAGATGTTTGATGAATGAATGCTTTAAATATAAATATTTTACAAATGACTGGTAAAGGCCAGGCAGCTGTCTTTTGTTAAGGATTACCAGAAATCACATCCATGTTTCCTAAATTCAAAGAAGAGACAACTTACATAGAATGGTTTTAGAAGTTGCAGCATATGGAACTTTCTAAACACTACTGACCTCCTTAGTACTCCATGCTCACAGGACAGAACATGCAGAGCAGCAGCCCTCAGCCTTCGTCCCAGTCCAGCGCACCTGTGGGATGCACCTCACTGTCAGGAGCTCACTGCCGATGACTCAGAGAGCCTAGCAGAGTTCTCACAGCCTTCCGGCACTGCCTGGCTACCAGGGCTGAAGGGCCTTCTCCAAGCCAGCAACTCCAGCAAGGCTCCATGGTGTGGCCAGGGTGCTGGCTTAATGCCACCTACTCCCAAATCCCCACCTCCTACAAGCACCTCAGAATCGGTCCGCCAATTCTGTATACTGCTGGTAGTTGCCTGTTCAATGAGTAAGGCTCCCTCGCTGTTATGTTAGGAAGCCTCAGGCATTCAGACAAGGACTCGGTGGGTCCAACATGCCTGTTTCAGCGAGTCTTAACCCGTGTAACTAAAAAGAAGCTCACGATCAACCAGTTCTCTGCTAGAGGGAAATAGGCAGAGGGTCAGCCGGCAGCCCTGTGCACCTGAGCGCTGACGTTTGTGAATCATTCTCTGCTACTGCAGTTTTCCAGAGCCTGGGCAATACAACAGTGGGTTCAGACTCACCAAGATCAAAAGGTTGGAAAGGAGAGCTGGAGCCATGGCCCATGCCTTGGGAACCATAAAACCATGATAGTGACTATTTTTGTGACACACATAATCCACAAAGTAAAGGCAGCCACATTCTGCCTTAATGTCATGGTTTTTCCTGTCTCTCTAATGGAATGGCTGCATTCTGAAGGAGGGAAGATGAGAAGAAAGAGGACCAGGCCATAGACCACCACCAGGAAAGCAGTGATTGGAAGAAGCCATTTTAGATTTCTCCTAGAGGCTCTGGAGAGTCATTCATTCATTCATCCATCCATCCATTCCACAGATATTTAATAAGTCAGGTACTATTGCAGGCATACAGGATACCATACTGGGCAGAATCACGGCCCTGGCCCCATGGAGCTTATAGTTTAGTAGGGGAGACAGGCATTAATCGAATAAGCATACAAATATAAGGGTACAAATAAGTGCTATGATGGAAGAATTCAGCATGCTACAGATACTGTATAAACAGGTATCAGTGGACTTAGGCAAGTCAGAAAGGCTTCTCTCAGCAAGGAACAAGTGACCTGAGATCTCAAAGATAAATAAGAGTTAACTAGGTCAGGAGGAGAGGAAAGGGAAACATTCCTGACAACGAGAACAGCATGTGCCAGGGTCCTGGGGTAGGAGGGAGATGTTGAACTGGCTCCAAATTAGAGGCAGGGATAAAGGCAGCAGCACCAAGGTTAGAGGCCCTGGCACAAGGTATCTTCCTGTCTACACCCCCTGGTTTGCACTCCAGCTGTCTAGAAGGCCCTCCTCAGCATGGAACAAGACTAAAGAACAATGTCAAAAACTAGGTGTGCCCATGAGACATGACACATCATTAGCTAAAAAATCAGACTTGCCAATATTACCTGACCACTGTCTTAGCAGTCACCACTGTGAGGCAACACTGCTCACTCCCACTGAAGCAACACTGTATCAGGAAATTGGCGCCCTATAAAAGGTCTTTAAACTTAGAGATGCATTTCAATCCCAGTAGAATTAAAGTGTTGATAAATATATTGATGGTTATTATAAATCTGTTTAGATACCTAATATTTCATTGTAATTTTCATATACCAAATTTTGGGGGGTGGGGGAGAAGCTACAGGAAAAGAAAATGGTTAAGGATGTTCTGTGCAGCACTATTGTGCTTTGGCAATTGTGAGCCAGTTAGAACACCTGAGGCAGTTCTTGGGTTCTGAATTATCTGTCACCTTGCAAAATAGTCCTGGAACTATCTATGTGTAAAGCACTTTGCAATCAATCATTAATTTGGCTTCCCATCCTGCTGAGATTATACTCATTCTACAGATAAAACAGATAAGCGACTGGCTCAAGGATACAAAACAATTCAGGTTTTACTTATCTTTCTTACCACCCTCACCAGTGTAGACACACAAGGCCCTTCCAACTCCAGCGCCAATCCTGCTACCCTGTAGAGCAATCCTCACCCCTAGGAGCAGCAGAGGAAGGTGCTGCAGTCCCTTCTCCCTTACCTCCTCTCAACATGCTCCTCGATGCAGAATGCCCTCAAGGCCAACAACGATAATGACTGCACTGTGACTGGGACATTAGCACTCCAGACTAGAATATGAACTCAGCAGTGCTCAAAGAGGAGTAGAGCACCTAGGAAGCCACAATGACTTGTAGCTTAAAATGGCACTGTCCCCAGGGAGACTGCACTCCCAATACTCTCTCTCTCTCTCCATCTCTCCCAAGACTTCCCTTCATCCCCCACAAGCAGCCCAGGCAGTGGTGTCCACTGGGCTCCCACACTACAACACCACACAGTGCTGTAAATCATCTATTTACTTGTCTTTCTCCGTCCACAAGCTGGAACCTCCCAGCATCTGAAGCACCTCGCATAGGACCTAGCATACAAAAGGCTGACTGAGGGCACAGCTTCCCACCAGCAACTACGGGAAACAGGTACTCCCTTCACAAACTAGTGGACTTAGAAGATCAATTAGGCCAACTCCTTCTTTTTCAGATGAGCAGAGAGTATGTAACTCAGTCACATGGGGCCTGGTCCCCAATCCAGATCTTTTGGCTCAGTTTAGTTCCACAAACATTTTATAAGGGCCTGCTCTGTTTCAAATGCCGTGGGAGGTGCTGGGGATAGTGAGATGTGCAGGAGACAGTCTCTGCTTCAGGGAGCACACAGCCTGGGGGAGGGAACAGAGTTACAGAACACTTGGGCAAGTGCAAGGACAGGCGCTCCATTCCTTAATCAGTGTTCTCTCCACACTGTCCACTGGATATTCCCCAGCTGGGAAATAGGACAATACTGTCTACTTCCCGCAAATAAACTTACAGTGAAGACTGATGAGAAACCGCGCATGGAAAATCGTCAGGCTCACCCCAGAGGCATTATGTAAGGTACTGCCATACCCTGACACCGACTCCGAGGATTCAACGTCGTCTCAGATATCACTCGACAAAGCAGCAAACAAGCGAGGGGTGGGCATACATCCAAGGAAAACCTCAAGGGCTCAGAGGAACTGGAGGAAACAGCTGGGGGGGGGGGGGGGGGGGGGTTGGGTCAAGCGAAACGGCCCCGGTGCGGGGAACGGAGGGCAGGCAGCGGGGTGCGGGAAGAGGGGACGGGAAGGGGGCGTTGGGCCAGCAGCGAGGGTGGGCTGGCCGAGAGGAACGCGGTTCCCGCGGGGCCGAGGTCGGGGGGGGGGGGGCGGCGCTGAAGGCACCCGGCGCGGGAGCGGGAAGCACTGCCCAGCGAGCCGCTCGCACCGCGGGGAGCTGCCCGCCGCCCGCCGCCCGCCGCAGCCTCACGCCCGCCGCGCCTCCCCGGCGGCGGCGCCTCACCTCGGGTTGAAGTCCTGGAAGAGGCCCCTCAGGTTCATGGCGGAGAACTTCGCCGCGGCGGCCTCCTCCTCCCCCCTCCCCCCGCGCCGCGCTGCCTGCGCGTTACAGCGGGTTCATGGTGCCGGCGCGAGCCGCGTCCCCGCCGCCGCCACCGCCGCCCCCGCCGCCACCGCCGCCGCCGCCCGGAGAAACCTGAGCCACCGCCTCCCGCCCCTCCTTCCGGGCTTCCGTACGGCAGCGGCGCATGCGCCCCAGCCCCGCCCCGCCGGCCCGGGAAGTGCCGCGAGCCGCGTGCGACACCGCCTTCCTGGCTGGCGGCGCCCGGAGGCCGCGGTCCTGGGGACGGCGGGGAGTGCGTGGAGGCTGGGAGAGACGGGGAGTCTGGGGGAGGCGGCGGAGAGCCGAGCGGGGAAGCCCACTCGGCGCAGGCCTGCGGGAAGGGAGCGCGCCACCCAGGAATCCCACGGGGAGGTCTTCGCAGACACCTGTCACCTTAGCCCGCGCTACCTTCGGGAAGTTTCCCCTGAGCCTGGGCGGGAAGGGGGATAGTGGCCACGGTGACTCGTTGCATTTTGGCGTTCTCATCCCAGGCTTCACCTGTTAGATCTGTCGGTGACTCCCAAGTCTGCATCTCAATTTCCCTCCCAAGGCCCAGGCCAGCATATGGATACATGCTGGCGGTCCCACACTCAGGTTACCCTGCGCCACAGTCATCTTTCCTCCTAACCGCCTTCCCCTCCTGGGTTGCCCTCTCCGTTGGCAGCAGACCTATTTACGGGCGCATGCCAAACTGGAAATCTGGTAGTCATCCTCCCATTTGCTAACCTAGTTCAGAGACTCCTTGGCCCCTGCCTAGACTTTGGGGTCACTTCTCACCTGGCCTCATCCTCCACTCCAGACCATCCTATTTATAACTGCCAGGTTCATCTCCCTTGGACAAGTCAACATCTTTGGCCTCAATTTTTCTCCTCTGCAAAATGGAGATGATAAAACCGACTTCCTAAACTTGGATAAGATAGTGTGCATAACACTGTTTGGTTCACACCAAGTGCTCAGAGAATGCTCTTGCTCTCTGGTGCTCTTTCTGGTTTCTACCTCCTTAAAAGTCTATTTACTTTTGGAATTAGCTGGATAAGTTCACAGCAGGTGACCTAGCCTACCTTCTTCACTTCCGGCTTATTTAAGACTTTTCCATGAGCACAGCAATACCTTAGACATTAGTCTAGTATCATTATGGATAATAGTTGTACTTTGTTACAATAACAGAGTTTCATGAATGGCAGTTTTTATATGAGTTAGCCCTGGGGGCAGCTTGAGAAGATCACAATTATGATAGTCATACCTTGCCGTGATATACCACCTTTCTTCTGAGAAATTGAAAACATTTCACAAGTGGTAATTAGGCTTCCCAAACCCACTGGAGAATGGATATTATTATAGGAGCTGCTTTTAAGGATGAGTAACCTGAATCAGGTTTGTCAGCCACTGAAGCACCAGAACCCAATCCCAGAGTTTTTGGTCCAGTTCCCTTGCCCATCCTCTGGGTAGAGTCCAGTGTCTACCCCTGAGGAGGTTCCCAATGAACATTTAAATACAGAAGAGAAAGCTGAGACAAAGAGAATCTTGTCTGATGTGCCCTGAGCTATCCAGCTAGTAGAGGGACAGGAGCAAAGAGGCAACTAGGGGTCCTGCTGAAACTGCAGCCCGCGCTCTGTGAAGAAGAGGTACTTGCCGGTGGCCAGATTGGCCAGCACCATCTTAATTACTGGTGACCTCCCCATAAACAGGCATTAAGACTGAGATGGTTTGTCAGTTAAGATATTTCAACAACAGGTACTGTTGCTCTTTCAAAAACTTCACCGACCGAGACCAGGCAGGCTGCTCAGAGTCCAAAGTCTTGATGGCAGGCACTACTTTGGTGAGGTCCCAGGGAGTCCCAGCTGACCCACTGCTCTGCCGCTCACAGTCCCCCAGACATGCCCAGGTTGTGAGGGCTGCCCAGCCCAGGGAACAGAACACTAATACACAAACCAGTTGTCAATGTAGTCTTTTGCTCTGACAAGCCAAATTGCCAAGCGGAGCTTATAAGCCCATGGGAATATAAGAGAAGAACTGGACTACCCCAAGGCCTCATATCACCAATCTTCCTGGAGTGGATGTATCTGGACTGCTGCGGCTTCACTGGAGGCCCGGCCCTGTACTCTACTGGTGCTGTCATGGCAATAAAAATCAGAACATCCAGGGGCACCTGCTTTCGGCTCAGGTCATGGATCCTGGAATTGAGTCCCACGTTGGGCTCCCTGCTCAGTGGGGAGCCTGCTTCTCCCTCTCCCTCTGCCTGCTGCTCCCCCTGCTTGTGCTCTCTCTCTCTCTCTGTCAAATAAATAAATAAATTCTTTAAAAAACATCAGAATATCCAGGTGTCCCTCTTGTCCTCTCTCCAGCAAGTGCAAAAGACCCTGCTGCCCATCTGCTGCCAATCTCAGATCCCTCATTCAGTGTCCCACCCTGAGCAAAGGCCCAAAGCTGCACTGGCTTGCGTGTACAGACCCATGAGTGACCCACTGAGGAAAGACTCTGGGCCATACACAGGTTGATGCCCTCGTCATCTTCCATAGCAAACTTTGATTTGCCACCAAATTTCAGGGCCATCTTACTACAGACTCTCAACATTCCTTATACAAAGGCATGAAATGGCTCAGGATTGAAAAAGCATGACCCCAAACAAGCCAGAAAGCATACCCATGTGGCTTTGGAGTGGGTACATGTTACAATGTCCCAGAAGCATCAGTGTATTTCTGGACCATGGTTTTGAAGACTACCTTGGATTTGTAATACCCTTCTGATAAGTTGGTGGCTTGTCCAATCCAACATTCACATTGGCTCCAATGTGATGGGGTGGAGGGCAGGCTTCTGAAGAGCAGGGATGTGAAGGAGAGAATCCTGGTACATTCAGACACTTTGGTCATGGAAGACCTGGGTTAGGGGAAAGAAGTGGCTGTGGCCCAACTCTCACACCACTGGGGCTCCTCCCCTGGGCTGCAGCAAGGTGGGGAGAGCACAGAATTAGAAGACTCAGACCAGCTTCACCATTGCTCCAGTGGAAGGAGGGACAGCTGGGATCCAATCCAGGGGAAAAGCCAGCAGGCCTACTAAACTTCCTGCAGGACCAGCTTGGCAACTTCTTCAGCCAGGAGACTCAAGGCGCTGGCTGAAGTCTGACCCTCTCTCATCCCGAAATTCTCCACTCTAAGTTCCCCGAAGTCCATACCCCGAATTCTACCAATTAGAAATCACTGGGGACTCCACTTGCAAAATGCACCCCTTGCTTCCTGAGAGGGCCCTTTGTTTCTGGCTACTTTAAGTTGCCTGGGTAAATGTGTAGTCTTTCTGTTCCTGAGATCTCCCTGGGAGATGGTTGGAGTCTAGACATAGCTGGATCTGGGGGCTTGAGGAACTTGGGGTGGAGGCTGGGAGCAATGGAAGAGACCAAGAAGGTAATATGTATGGTTCTGCTTGGATTTGCAACTTCCCCTGGTCTTCTTCAAGAGCCCAAAAAAGAGCCCCTCTTCATCATGGAGGTGTCCCTGAAGACAAGTGGGTCAGCATCCTTTCTGGAGCAAGCTTCCCAGCAAAGGGAGCAGGGACTATTTCCTGTTGGGAAGTGGAGTGGGCAGGCTGTGTCTGGGCGCACAGAGCCACCATGGTGTCCCTGTGTTATCCCCCCTTGACCTCTTCTGTCACCAGGGGCTCCAGGAAGGCTTCCCAGGTGGGGAGGAGGCTCCTGGGACCCCCTCCTCCAGTGAGATGTGCCTGGCAAGCCCAGGTCAAGTACACGTGGCCAGACCTCTTGGGCAGACAGGAAGAAACGTGCCTGTGAGAGGTCACCAACCAGCTGCCCACACAATTCCCTTCTCTCCTCAGCCCTGTCCTATTCTCATTCCTGTGTCTCTACTCACTGCTTGCCTTTTGTCCTTTGTGCTTCCACATTGGCTTTCTGTTCACTTTTCTCTGGGACCCTCTGCCCTTACTAACAAGATGCCCCCTTCTTCCCCATGTCTTCTCCTGATGCGCCCTTTTGGCTGGGGCAGCCTGCCACCTTCTTTGCTCCTCTGTCACCCTCAGCTAATGTCTTTTCTGAAGCATCCACTTTGTGTCAGGTGTTGTGGGAAGCACTGCTAACACATAGTGTTGTATGTGATAAGCTTCCAGGACAGGAGAACCGCTGAGCTGAACCTGAAAGGACACAGAAGATTTCCAGCCAGGAAGAGAAGAAAGGGGATTGCAGGCAGAAATGCCTTCTTGCAAAGGCACAGTCAGCCGTGGAGGCAGGTGGACCCTTCAGGAGAAAAATGTCCTCTATGTTCATTCTCTGTGGAGTCCCTGGAACACCCTCCCTTCAGGTAGGCCTCTAGTCTGGGCTCTGAGAGCTCATCGCAAAAATGTTTTCCCCAGACTGACCCCTCGACCAGAACAGGACTCAACAGAGGCCGTGCTAGCTTCTGTGTGTAAACACAGCATACGGAACCAGGCAATGTGAAACGACATCTCAGTGAGGTTGTTCCATACACTTCTAATACAAGTAGATTGCTTTGTCTCAGTCTCCAGTCTAGCCTGGGATCCTGTGGCCTCCTAAAATGATTGTTTTCTCTGGCTCGATGTATAGCACGCTCCCCTGCCCTGGCCTACTTGTAACCCTAGGCTTATGGGCAGTGAGGACTCAGCTCAGGAAGCCTGCTCAGGGAGTGCTCATGAAATGAATGCAGGAGTCAGGCCATCCCAAAATCCCTTCAAACAAGCAGGACTCCTTCCCCATACCTCATACTGGGCCCCCAACATCTGCCAGAACAATGATCTGTTATTCCTCAATTAGTAGTAGCTGCAGGCATGATCTATGGACTCCCACTCTCCCTTTTTCCAACCACATTCTCCAGGTCATTGAGATGCTGAGGGTTTTTGAGTCTTGTTATAGAATAAGTTGTACCATGTTTGCACATGGCCATCCATTTGAGATGGGCCATCCATTTAATAGCTGATTGGCAAAGGAAAAAACACTGCATCAATTAATTTACATGTGGACTGTAAGACATAAACTGATTCAACAACATTAAAATGTGGGGAAGAATGTACATCTTAGATGCTTAGTAATAATAGCTCCTTCTTACTGACTACCTACTTTGAGCCAGTCATTTTATATACAGATGACACCTTGTATAATCTTTGTTAGGGTCTGAATTATACTCCCTCTAAAATTATGCTGAACTACTAATCCCCAGGACCAGGGAAGGTGACCTTATTTGGACATAGGATCTTTGCAGATGTACTCGAGTTTAGGTGAGGTCATTAGAATGGGCCATAATGAATCTGACTGGAGTCCTCATAAGAAGAGGGAAAGTTGGACATACACATGTACAGAGGGAAAACAGCCATGTGAGAAGGAAGAGACTAGGGTGATGTGACCACAGCCAAGGAAAACCTGGGGACACCAGATGCTGGAAGAAGCAAGAATAGAACCTCCTCCAGAGCCTTCACAGGGAACATGGCCCTACCAACACCTTGATTGTGGACTGTGAGCATCCATAAATGTGAGAGAAGAAATCCCCCCACATCCACTTTGTGGTACCTTGGTAGGCAGTCCTAGGAAATGAGTACAATCTCACATCAAGGCACAGAGGTTGTACTGTTTTATCTTCCCCATTTTACAGAAGAGAAAACTGAGAGCGCCACATACTGGACCAGCCCATGTGTCCTTTCCCAACCCCATCGGATCACCATCTATCCTGAAATGGAGATGAGGAGCAGTGGGCTCTAAGACAGAGGGTGTAAGGATAAAGTTTCTACCTGGAGGTGAGTGTTGGAACTATGGCCACCGAAGGCTGCTCTGGGGTTCAGGCATGGCCCCGGCTCTCCCATGCCCCTGCCCGGTCTGCTCCCCTTCTCTCCCAGCCGGCTGGGTGGCCCAACATTGTCCTGCAGGCTCACTCCCCCGGGCAGGCTGGACGCCAGACACACAGCAGGCCAGCAGTTCAAAACACCCACCCACCGGGTCTAAGGACTCTCACTGCCTCCCCACAGTGTGAGTGTCTGAAGGGGTCTTTGGGCAGACCCCTCATCTGAGTGCTAGGTAAATGTGACTTTGCCCCTGGATGCTGTCTTGTGGGTGTCCCTTGGTGTCACACCCCATACTTGCTCATGAAGAGCCCTAGGGCAGCTGCCAGTGACATCTGCCACAGAAGAGGGCAGGTGAGAGCCAGGCAGGAAGTCAACCCCTTGCCAAGGAGCCTGGAGTTTAGAGCAGGCTTTGTCATACCTGGGGGATGGGGGCTTCTCAGAGAAGCAGCACCATGGCTGAGATGCCTCACAGCAGCCTGTCGGGGGCAGGCTCAGGTCATCTACAGAACATCAGATCTTCCTGCTAATGGTCACAGGCTCTCCTGTCTGGTACGCCCCACCCTGGCCACAACTGCTGGGGACCTGGGTGATGTGTGTCAGCCCAGACACGATGCAGAGAACTTGCATCCTGGAAATGCCTCCCTGAAGGACCCTTGTGGTGGTGTGTGGGGCACTGTGAGTGCTACACCCCAGCAGTCCATGATGGCCTGGATCAAGCACCAGCCCACACTCTCTAAGTCCATTCCCTCCAAGGACAGCACGCAGTGGCCCTGCTTCCATCCTGGAGTGCTCCCTGGGCTCAGGTCCCGGGACTTGGGCCAAGAGCACCCAGTTCATGATGTCATCTAGGCTCTAGCTCACTTTAGCCTCATCTGTGCTCCCATGACCCTCCAGTGCTCAGTCCAGGGCAGTCCAGATGGGATCTGGTGGGTGCTCCTCCTTCCACCTCTCCTGGGGCAGCCGACCCTCTGCACAGCCCACCGCCCGGGAACCCGAAGGCCCCTCCTGCTCGGCTGCTTTCAAAATCCTCATTTGAATCTGGGGGTGTCTGGGGTGTGTGGGGGGGAACGTCCCAGGGACCACCACCGTCATCTGCTAGTCTGTCCTCTGTTCCAACTGCCTGATTGCAGACAGCAGGGTCCCAGCTGGGGACGGCTGCCAGGTACACATGCCCTCTCTGGCTCAGCCTCAGGATGCGCAATCTCAGAGTCCCCTTCACAAGGCCCCCAGCTTCATGAAACATTTGGTATTACATAGGGAGTTATTAGAAAATAACTCATAATCATAGTGATTTGTCACACAGTCACATGGCAATGATTATTATTTACCAACTTCTAGGAGACTCACCAAGATGCTACATCAAGTCATGCTGGCTCTACCTGAACCACAGCAATTGTGAAAGGGCATTTTTCCCCCTGCACTGTCAAATGAAGGTAATTGTTTATGAACATCAACATTGAGCTTCATGGTCAACATTCTCCAACTATCAGGACCCAGTTCCCCATCCTTGTCACTCATTTTCTCTCACTGGGGTGGAGAGGATGCTTGATCCTACAAGGAGGAAAGTGGGGAGAGGAGTACACTGTCCTCATGGGTGGTCTTGTCTTTGCAGCTCAGCCACAGATTCCTGTGTATGTTCCATTTGGGCACCTGTAATTGTCCTGAGTGGTGGTACAGTCGGAAGGACCATAGAGCGGCCAAGACCACTCCTGGGAGCAAAGGAGCAGGGATGTGCCCTTTTTCTTTCCAACCCAGGATGCCACATTACATGCAGTCATTATGTCCCCTTAATGTCTTCCAATCTGTGATAGTTTCTCAGTAGTTCCAGTTTCATTGAAACTGTATTATTTCCCTAATGCTGATGTAACATATCACCACAAACTTAGTGGTACAACACAAATTTATTAGTGGAATAACACAAATGTATTCTGTAACTGTTCTGGAAGTCAGAAGTCCAAAAATAGTCTCACTGGGCTAAAATCAAGCTGTCAGCAGGGCTGTGATCCTTTTGGAAGTTTCTAGGGAGAAAAGTGTTTTCATGACTTCCAGCAACCAGAGGGTGACCACAATCTTTGGCTCATGGACTCTTCCTCCATCTTCAAAGCCAGCAATGGGCAGTTGAGTCTTTCTCACATGGCCTCCCTCTTCCACATTTGGACCATTGTATTAACATTGGGTCTACCTGGATTATCTTGAACAATCTCCCTATCTTAAGGTCAACTGATTAGTAACTTTAATTCCATCTTCAACTTTAATTCCACTTTGTTGTGTAACTTAACATTTTCCAGCTCGGGGCATTAGGATGTGGACATCTCTGGGAGACCAGTGTTCTGCTTATATCAATGGCGTTGACACTTCTGAGGAGTACTGGTCCAGTTTTGGTAGAATGTCCCTCAGTCTGAGTGTGTCTGATGTCTTCTCATGATTAGGCTGGCCTTTGGCATTATCATGGAGGACAGCACAGAGAGGAAGAGCCCTTCTCATTGCAAGTACAGTATTTCCAACACCTTGAGATGCAAGGAACAGTATGTGCAAAGGCAAGGAGGGCACCTGTATTCTGGCAATGGGGAGAAATCCTAGTGGTTGGGAGTATTTTGGGTTTGAAAGTAACTTTGCAAACCATCTTGGCTACCCCCCTTCCTACTCTGTCTAGGGAAGTCTCATCAAGGTCATTGGTGAATATGGGTGTGCTCTCCAGACCATACCCAGGAACCAACAGGCATGTGCTGTGTGACCTGGCTATTTGTAAAACATTTTGTGGCCCAACCCAAACCCAAGGCTATGTGAGTCCTTGACTGTAGCAACTTATAGATCCAAGCCAACAGGAAAGAGGAGCAGAGCATAGGGGCGAAGGCCATAGCTGCCTGCTGGCAGGAGAGAATGTGCAGGCAGCCATAGGTATTCGGAATCCTGACATGCTGACTTCCCCAGAATACCAGGAGCATAAACCAGGGACTGGGGCAAGGGGTCTCCAGAGTTCCCAGTAAGCTCAGTTACTTACCTTGTCCACAATCCAATAATAAGAGGATGGTGGAAAGCATTCAAACTTTGCCTGTTTGGGTAGTTGTGGGGGTTAAAAATGCCAAGGGGGTTTAGAGAAGAGAGGCTCCAAATACTAGGACCTTGGAGCTGGCAGTTCTTTATTCATTCTCAAAATGAATGGTGAGCATGTACCATGTGCCAGGCACTGCTCGAGGCTCTAAAGATACGGCACTGAACAAATTCACTGCCTCTGTAGTGCTTATAATCTAGTGTGTGTAAGGATGTAGACTTGAAATGAACCGTGGAATAAAGTAAAAGGTGAAGTAGGTTGAATAGTGATCAATGCTATGGAAACAAATTGAATCCACAGAACTGAATAAGGAGGGTTGGAGATGGAGTGGGAGGAGGGATTGTAATTTAGGATCAGGTATTCATAGAAGGACTCATGGAAAAGGTGACATTGAGAGAGAGACTTGAGGATGTCTCAGGAGGAATACTAGCAGCCTGACAAAAGCAGATGCCCAGGGGAGAACAACACATGCAGTAGTTCAGGGCCTTGCAACAGAGAGTAGGAGGCAGAGCTCTAGAGAGGCTAGTTTGGAGGGCCTGATCCTCCGAGCCAAAGGTAGCCTTGCAGCAAGATCAGTGGCACTGGTACCATGAACTGGCTTGTTGCATTCAGGTTTTTAATCTTAGGTTTCTGGCTTAACCTAGGAGATAGGGAGCAAATGTAGGTCTAAGCATCCAGGGACCATTCTCCCAGGATAAAGGGAATGGCAGACACCATTGACTTGGAATAGGCAAGGCTGCTGGCCTGTATTGTGGCATCACTGTGGTAGGCAGGAAAATGGTGCCTTTCTTGAGCAGACTAGGTGCAGAACAAAGCAAACACCTTTCTGCTGATGCCTAGAGCTCTTGTCACAGAACAGACCCTGTGCCTTCACTGAGAGGCATGGTCACTTTAACAGAGAGCTGTATTTCCTGCCACTGTAAGTTCACCCCAGCAGGAGGCCAGAAGCAAGTTCAACTTTCTTGGGAGAAAAGTACTCCTAGGTGGTACTGTGTTCTTCCTAGTGCATTCTAACAGAAGGCATATCACTTCAGGTTCTTCCACTGTTGATCAGAGTGTCATTGAACAGAGGATTCAGGTGGTGACACCTCATGCCTTCATTGTAGAGTGCCTCATCAACCTTTCACCAAATGGTTGCATCCATCAATTATCATGGACTACACCAGTTACATTCCTGGGCTTGCAAATGGTCATTTTCTTTTTTCCTATCATGCCTTGCACTTTTCTCACCTAGAATCCTCCAGTAAGAACTCTACTGCATTTACTACAGCTATTGCAATATCCAGTAATAGAGTTAGTAGAAGAAAAGCAAGATAAAAGCTTAATTCCCTTGGAGGGTCAATTCTCAGAGGAAGAAATGATTGCCCTTGTTACTTCCAATGGGGTCCAATGAGTGACTTTTATTACATTTTTTTTATTTTAAAAAAGTTTTCAATTTACAAAATTATCATAAACATAGTACAGAGAATTCTCATATACCTTGCATCCGGTTTCCCCTATTGTCATCATCTTATGTTATTATTGTACATTTGTCATAATACAAGAGAGAGGACAAAAACAAGGACACCGGAGGAATCGAAGCCTCTGGCACCTATAGCTACGAGAAGTAACACCCAACTCCTAGCCAGATTAACATAAAACGACACGTGAGGCATAATGATCTCTGTTACTATTACCCCACACAACACATTCAACTCTAAACAAAAAATTACAAGACACACTAAAAAGCAAGAAAATACATGATTTGGACAGACAATACAAGCATCAGAACTAGATTAAAATATGACACATATGTTGGAATTAACAGACTCAAATATGACAATAATTTTAAGATTAACAGAGGATTAAAATAACTATGTTTAAGATGTAAAGCGGCTCTACTGGGAAAAATTGGATGACATGGAAAGACAAATGAATAATGTCAAGGAGAGAAATGTTGTATTCACTGAAATCCACACAATGGGAAACTGGACAGAAGACAAGGGGTGTTTCATTTTCAACAAAATATTTGCCAAGCAAGAGGTGATGAGGGAGAGCCTGTATATTTAAAAAGACTTAAGGATGTGAACAATCAAAATGTACAGAACATATTTTGATACTGATTCAAAGAAACTGCATAAAAAGGACCGTATGCTTGCCAGAAAGGTGTGAAAAATAAATACATTTCACTGTATTAAAGAGTTATTTAGTGATAAACATGATGAGTTTATGTTTTTATAGAAGAGCACTTATCTTTTTGAAATGCATACTAAAGTACTGAGTAATGAAAAGGTAAACTTTGGATATACTCTACAATATTCCAGTACCTGAGATACCAGGTAGGTAGGCGTAGAGTTGGAACCCGATTGGCCATGTATAGAAGATTGTTGACCCTGGGTGTCAGGTATATGGGGTTCATTATACTATTGCCTACTGTTTACATGTTTGAGACTTTCTGTAATAAAACTTTTTTATTTGTAAATATCATGCTACTAAGTTTGAAAACCTAAGTAAAATGGATTATGTTTTTTAGACAAAAAATTGACAAATTGCTCCATAAAGAAAGAGAAAACCTTAATTGTACATTACAAACTGAAACCATATCATGAGTTCAAGCAACCCTCAAATGTTCCGGGGCAAGGCAGTTTTCAAGGCTAGTTCTACCAAATGGTTGGGGAGAACTTGTCATTTTAGGTAAACTCTTTCAAACTTGAGAAAAATAGGGGCAATTTTTTCAATTCATTTTCCCAGGCTAGTGCTCCTGGATGTAAATGCTAGAGGAGAAACCCACCTTGAAAAATCACACATATAGCAGCAAACATCCTAAATAAATGTATGCGTATTCAACATAGTAGTGAATTAAATGGACAATAGGCTGTGCCCAATGAACACAAATATGCCCTAACATTGGAAAAATCTTTCAACTATATTTATCTACATTAACAAAATAATGGAACTAAAAATATATGATCACAAATGGGTACAGAAAAATCCTTTGAAAGATATTCAACACTAGTTAATGGAAAAAACTTTGATCAGAGTAAGATGAGAAAGGAATTTCCTTTTTCATTTCTGTACAACTAAAACTACCCTTAAAAAACTGAAGTCTTGAAAAACACACAGAGAATGAACAACAATGTCTGAACAATAAAATAGGAGAAAGCCCTGGGGAAAACTGAAGACTGCTGAGCTGGTACTTCTGTTTGGGTTGGGGGCTCAGGTCACATCAGGGATGTGGGGACAAAATGTAGGCTGCATAAATGCAGACAACAGGATTGATAGGGGGACCAATTTCAACTTATGCTTCTGCTTCCCTGCACATATCTGAGGCAGGATCTCAGAGCACACATGACAGTAGCCCTGGGGTAATAAAAGGACACAGGGAAAGATGGGATGAATGACGCATTTGACTCCAGACTCTGTGCTAATAACCACCTGAAATCATCTTAGTGGTAAGGAATGCCCTTTCAAAAAAATTATTTAAATAGAATATAAAGAATCAACCTGAAATACAATAGCAAATATCAAAGCAAATCATATAGTAAGACAAGGTATTTTTCATAAAGTATATAAACACTCTACAGATATATAAATAATTTATGAACACATAAAGTGAACCTACATGCACATATATATGTTCATGTCCATATCTATGTGATATGTACATACATGTGTATTTAAACACATATAATCTACACACATTATATATAAGTATATAGTACAAAAGCTAAGTACAGACTGACAGTGTGTTTCTTACGATGAACGGCGTGACTAAGGACAACTGCCTGCAGCAGACCCTGCAATAGTGGATAACCCTAAAATCGTCGGAACTAACCCCAAACCTCCTGCAGCTGCTCAGCCTCTTCAGTAAACTAAATCTTTAACCGAATGTTTCTGAAGTCTGGCCGCCGGCCAAGGGACCCCTTGGGAAGGAGAGCTTCTCCTCTGACCCTGCCCCAGGGTCAAGGGCACTACAGCTTCACATCAGGCATCTGCCCCATGACTGTGTGTGCCACACAAGGGTAGAGGAGGGCCTCCTGGGTGAGGACAGAGAGGTCACATGTCCCAGAACACTGGGGGCCACCGAACCCTGCGGTGTCCCTGCCAGCGGCCCTGAGAGACCCCGGGCCCTGTGAGCAGGGGAGGCACAAGCCCCGCCAACCATCGCTCAAGTGCTCAAGGATGTCGGAGACTGAGAGCGTTGGTCTAAGGGG
>NW_022589803.1:0-16315 GCF_004348235.1 Phoca vitulina
TCAGTGTCCCTGGGACAGACGGCTACCATCACCTGCTCTGGAGAGATACTGAGCGAATACTATGCACAATGGTACCAGCAGAAGCCAGGCCAAGCCCCCGTGACAGTCATTTATAAGGACACTGAGTGGCCCTCAGGGACCCCTGACCGATTTTCTGGCTCCAGCTCAGGGAACATGGTCACACTGACCATCAGCGGGGCCCACGCTGAGGACGAGGCTGACTATTACTGTCAGGCGTAGGACAGCTGTGGTAATGCTCATGGTGACACAGGCAGATGGGGAAGTGAGACACAAACCCTTTCCCCGTGTGTGTCACACTCTCCTCCAGCCCCAGGAGGCCTGTGCACAAAGCAGGGAGCAGCTCTGACCCAGATCCCCAGATTCCAGGTCCCCAGATCTCCCTAGCCACCCACCCTTCAGGCAGTACCTGCAGAGGGTGTATCAGGGTTGATTTGCGGCTCCTGAGATTGTCTGGGTCTGAGTATGTTTGGGAACAGAGGGCCTGGGTAGAAGAGGAAACAGAAAGAAACCTCCATCTATGATCATTATCCCTGCATTTCCATATGGTGGTCATGGACCACTCCTTCACTGACCAGGATTAGAGTCCAGAATTTTCCAGCTCAGCTGAGCTCCAGAAGCCTTCTCAGCATGGCAGCTGGGGATTCTGAGTGGAGCAGACCAGTGCATTACCCACTGTGGTCACCGCTCCTCTGGGCTCACGCACACACCCATTTTGTCTGAGGCCCCTGGCCGCTCACAGGGGAGCTCCTTGCTGGGAAGTGCTCTTGGTTCAGAAAACTGTCTCCCCAGGTTCATGCTCCTTCTCAGAGAGAATCTCTTGAATCATGGCCTGAGTCCAAGAGCTCAAGACCCTCCTTCAGGTTCAGATGTCCTGAAAGTTCCCAGCTTTAGGGCTCCCTGCAGGAAGGAGGCCTCATCTGTTGTCTCACTGTGGGTCCCATCTCCTTCTGCCCAGTCTGACCTCCCCAACTCCTTCCAGATTTCCTGCACATGCACTTCTCCATCTCAGAGTCTGCTTCCAGGAACCCAATGCAGGAAGGCCGGCATCCCTGGCAGGGCCCTCAGGGACCTGAGGAGACCACTGTGAACACACAAAACTCTGGTTTGTCCCCCCCAAGCCCCATTACGTGTGTCAAAATCCCCAACAGATCAGTTCATTCCCTGTGTTTTTAAACAATGAAAAAGATGCAGACACACTGGGTGCTCTGGGTTCTGACAGACAGTTGGAGAGTCACATCCATCCTGATGGTGAATGAGGGACATTGGGAGAGTTGTCTCCAGAGTGGCCAGAAGATACTCAACCACGGGAGTGAGACACACGATATGCTTCCTCACTTCTACCCCCCACATCTTGCACGAGAATTTCTCTTTACACTCACCCTACCCAGAAACATGGACAGACGACAATTCTGTGGATACAATCAGCTTGTCAACGTTGACATTTAATAAGCCACCACAGTCCACCCCTCATCCACATGAAATCCACCCAATCCAGGCAAACCACAGTCTCTAAATGAAGAGAATATTGGTAACCTTGCTTCCACCCAATATGATGAAACTATCCAATGAACAATTACAAACATGCTCACCCTTTCCCCACAAGAGGAATCAAACTATACTGTTGTCTGTAGTGATAGTTGTTTTTGTCCCAGCTGATTTGATATCCTATAACTTCTATATTGAGATTTAAAGTTAACTATTGTTAACACATCTGATGTTAGACAATAATGGGATGAGACAGGAGAATAAAACAAAAGCATATGATTAATATATATCCAAACTTATTCATGTCAATATAAGGAAGAAACACTTGTCCTTGTATCCTGCTCATTTCTTCACTACCTGCGGTCAGGAAGTGACCTACCCACCCCATGTTCCCCTTCCCTCAGCAAAGACCTGACCTGGTCATCATCCCCACCAGATGGGATGACCAAACCTTCATTCTGGAAGATCTGTTCATTATCAGACCTGCTGCATTGGATTGTGGTGAATTTATGCCGTAATCACAGTCCCAGGGAGTATTAGGGGATCTGCTGAATCCATACTCATACCTGCTTCCCCCAAATGGGTAGTAGATAGCCAAGTCCCCCGTGATAGTCATCAGGAATCACGGCAGCCAGGGTCCCCTACTTTTCCAGGTGCCTCACTGCAAGGAGGAGCCAGGAAGGGCCACAACGCACTCTTAGACAGCAGTGTGGTGCAGTCAAGCAGACAGCCAAGCACCAGGGATGAGAAGTGAACATTTTGCTGGTGGCTCACTGGGGATGTGAGTGAGTGCTGCCACTCCCATTTCTACCCCGAATTCCTAGATCCATGAGTCCTGACCAGGGGGAAGCAATACCACACATGCCTAACACATGACCGGCTGAAAGCGGATACAGCATCCCAGAGCACATGGCGTGAACCCCCTGTGCTGTTGCCACGACCCAGGGGACAGCAGAGATCGCCTGGCTAGCCACCTGGTGATGGAGTGGGCCTGGCATCAGGGGTTCTAACATGCGGGGGGTGTTAGTTACCAAGACCTGAGACCTCAAGGATAAGGTATCTATCTCCCTTCTTGAGTATCATGTTTGACATTAATGTACAAAATCTCTCGGCTCCTTCTTATTCTGATCCAGATCTTGCAGTAATTACCCATTTCTCTGGCACAGATTTGGGACTTCCATCTCCTACATGCACCCCAGTGGTGCTAAAGCTCTCGAAAGTCTACAAACCCCCCTCCCTCTGAGAACACACATCCCCACCCCCCTTTGTGCTGAGAGCTTCCTGTCCTGCTACAAGGAGTTCCTCCTTTCCCCCTCTCTCTCCAGAGGGCTGGTGCCAAATTTTTTTCTTTTTCTTTTTCCACTCCAAGGACACAGCAGTTATTCAATAACCATTGCTCAACCTCATAAATTATATTAATGATTTTTATTACTTAATGCATTTTTTGCTAGCAACTGAAATTAAAAATATAATTTTAATTTCGCATGAGGCATTCTTACAATTCACAACCAAATTTTATCCTCTTATACTCAGATCGTATCTTTTGAGCACATGATGTGTCCCTGCCCCAGCCACACATCGGAGATACCGAGAAATGGCACCTACCACCTGTCCAGGAGCTCATGGTCAAGGGCAGACCCTTACAGCACCTCCATGGACCTTTAACAACCCCCATGTGCACCTGGCAAGGGAGGAATTTTACTCAAATGCTGGTGTTCACAGCTCACAAACTGTGATCTGCGGTAGGATGCTGCCCCTGTCTAAACACGCAGGGTTTCCCTGGAAGCCTCTGTCTAAGCATGCAGGGTTTCCCTGGAGTGGGGATGAGGAGGGTCACTGCACTGGGGCCTGCAAGTCTCAGAAGAGACACAGCATGGAAAGTTCTGAAGGTGGAGCTGGGAGGGGACCAGCATGCGACATCCACCACAACACAAGGATGAATGAGACACTTAGGAATCCTGGATGATATTAACCACCTCCTTCCTGAGCCAGAATGGAACAGAGGAAAGATCTGGGGGCCCAGAACAATCTCAGCAGCACCACCATGACTCTGGCCACCTGCATGACAGGACCCAGACAGGACCCAGGAGGATTCTGTGAGCAGGACTTAGGTTCCCTGGAAAACAGACTCTGCTTCTCAGTGGTCAGAACAGCCCAGGAGTTAGGCCAAGGTACGGCCTAAAACTGGAGTTGTAGCCCCAGACCTACGTGACCACCAGAAGAAGGATTCCCTGGGCTGAGGGTGGCAACCGCAAGGGACAACTCTCCCCTCTCTACGCCCCTTGGGGCTGAGCCCTTCCTTCTCTGAACCCACAAAGCTCCTCAGCAGCAGCCCCTGAGCCCTGGCTGATTTGCATAACCAGCAGGTGTGTCCAGCAAGGGAATAAGAGAGGCCTGGGAGGAACTTCGCCCAGCCTCGGGACTTGGGAACAGAATCGGGGCACCTCCACCATGGCCTGGACCCCTCTCCTCCTCAGCCTCCTTGCTCACTGCACAGGTGCTGTGCCCAGGCTCATTGGGATCCAGTGGGGGACAGGATCTCTTCACCTTGCTGCAGGATGAGGGGCTAGAGGGGTAAATCCACCCTTTGGGCTCACTGGCTCTGTGTGAGCTCTACGGGACTGCACCTGCCCAGAGAAAGGGGCCGGGGGCTCACATTGGTTCAAAAGGTCTATCCAGGCCCACGGGTCCCTTGGGCTGAGATTGCTGGAAGGGGGCAACTCTGGGGGCCAAGAGAACCCCTGGAGCTCAGTCCAGGCCAGGAAGGCAGAGTCCCCTCAGCTGGAAGCCCACCTCTCATCTTCTCTCTTGCAGGTTCCATGGCTGCCTACATGCTGACTCAGCCCCCCTCGATGTCAGTGAGCCTGGGACAAGACGGCCAGGATCACCTGTGGGGGAGACAACGTTGGAAATACATGTGTTTCCTGGTACCAGCAGAAGCTGGGTCAGGCCCCCGTGCTGATTATCTATGCTGATAGCAATCGGCCCTCAGGGATCCCTGACCGATTCTCAGGCACCAACTCAGGGAACACGGCCACCCTGACCATCGGCGGGGCCCGGGCCGAGGACGAGGCTGACTATTACTGTCTGGGGTGGGACAGCAATGCTGATGCTCATGGTGACACAGGCAGATGGGGAAGTGAGACACAAACCCTCCTACCCCAGCCTGACACTCTCACCAGCTGTCCGAGCAGCTGTAGGCCTGAGGGCCAGGCATCCTCTCTGGTCCCAGCTCCGACCCTCCAGGGTTGGGACACTCCAGCAGGTTCTTTGCCCTCTCAGGGCCTCTGTTTACCCTGCTGTGAAATGGCAGGTGGGGTCTCTTTTGAGTCACAGAGGCTGTCGTCAGTGCCCTGTGGGTCCAGAGGTCCCCCTACTAGCTGAGCCCTGGGACTGCCTTGTCCCCTCTCCAGGCTTAGCGCCTCACTCAGTTCTCTCAGGAGTGATTGGAGGAGTCAAGATACTGGAAGGAAAGGGCACAGCTCCTAGCTGCCCCCCGACTCATGGTGGTCCTGCTTGTTAGTTTATGTGATCACCCTGCGCTGAGACCCAGGACCTTTATGCATTAGAGAAGAGCCTTCTTGGGGGAGGGGGACAGGGCCTGCAGCGGAGCCCTCCAAAAGAATCGGGGTTCACACTCCCTGCTGCTTTGTAAGTAGACATGTAAAGTTTTCACCAGAAGTTTGTAAAACGTTCTCAACGCTCTTCTATATATATAGAATGGAAGTGAGTATCATCATGATTGGATGCCCACTCTTTTATTTTTTTGTTTTTTTTTTTTTAAGATTTTATTTATTTAGAGAGAGACAAAGTGAGAGAAGGAACACAAGCAGGGGGAGTGGGATAGGGAGAAGCAGGCTTCTCGCCAAGCAGAGAGCCTGATGCGGGGCTCGATCCCAGGACACTGGGATCATGACCTGAGCCGAAGGCAGACGCTTAACGACTAAGCCACCCAGGTGCCCCAACCCACTCTTTTTTAAAATTCTTCTCTAACATTTGGAAATTTTCCATCTTTCTTCCCTCATCTTGAACTTTGTTTTCACTCCACACCCCTCATTGAATTTGATCTACTCATACATTTTTACACCTGAGTCTTTTATTCATTATCCTGCCATACATCTCTGTCCTAAAAATATACATTGTTTACATTCTACAATTTAGTTTCATAGCCTGTGACCTTGAGCATTAAACTATTTTCTGCCACACTGAGTTGGCATCTTAATTATTCATAGCAGTATGTGATCAAAACAACATAAACATATTAAAATTTACACAGATAATCATTAAATAGTGTTGATTTGTGGATCCATTGATGAATACGACGTCCTGCCAGAATGAAGCAGGGTCCTGCATCTATTCTGTTCTGGCTTTCATTTTTATATGAAACTCAAAGAAACCTTGACCTCATAAACAGAAGTTTTGTAATAGAATTTCGCTCACAGATCTAAGCTTCTTCCTAATTATGTGCCAAAAATCATTAGTGGTTGATGGTCAAAAATTATTTTTTTCAATGATTTTTCAGCTGGCAGCTCTATTTCATATATTTTTAATTTTGCTGAAAGCAAAGAATTGGAAACCACCTGCCTTTGAGAGGATTTGAACTGGTAGACAGTTTGATGCACCACCAGACCGTTTCTGGAATGAAGGGCTTATTGCCCCATCTGCTGGGAAATTCGCCCACAGACAGCCCTGCCCTCATCTGTCAGCTCCCTTGATGAAGAGAGCCACCTGGAGCCGAGCCATGGTCCTCCCCTGGGCAGCTGGCCTCTGAAAGCTGATCAACGTGAGGGTCTGAAGACCCAGCCTCTCGACCCATTTGGGGAAGCTGAGAAGGACCATCCCCACAGCAAAGCTCCACTATAGCTGATTCCTCCCTCTGCCCACCCTGCTTCCCCCGCCCCCACCATCGCTTGCACATGGGTTGGTCCCAAACACTTCCCTGTAAACCTCCTGCAGTCTGGCTCCATCCCAGAATCAGCTGCGGGGGTGTGGGTGGGGTGGGGGGGTGGGAGGCCACCTGCACAGAGGTGTCACCCAGCCATTTGTCATCCACTCTCCCAGGTTCATATCAGGGATATGCGCCAAGGAACTTGACTGGAAGTTACTAAGCGACCCCTTGTGCATGATAGAGTTTAAAAGATTGGGAAAAAATTAAAATATCTGTAATCATCGTGCATCTTCGCAAATACAGTATTTTTTTTGAGAAACATGCTTTCATCTTCTCCTGTGCTTCAGGTATATTTTTCCCCCAAAACTTGGTGTTGCCAATTTGAACCATTCAATCCAGGGAGAAGCCCCACTGTGTAATCTAATTGGCAAAGCCAGTCCTCACTGTCAAAGATACCATTCAGATGTGCTTCTGTTAGTAACCGTCGGCTCTATTTGTCAACACAAGTAAACATCTGGGTGGGTGTTTGGGGGAATATTATAACATCACTGTAAATCAAAGGATGTGTCTGGAGAGATGGTCCAGCAATAAAATGATGTCGATCTTATGTGATTATCTATTTTATAATAACTTTTTATAAACAAGATAGGTCGCTATAAAAACAGGGCTCCGCTATGCAAATGTCAACGCACTTGGTCAGTTGAGGCTGGAACCTCAGGGCGCTGACCACGCCCACTCCAGAACTCCGCCCCCCGCCTCCCCTCCCCCGCCCCCAACAGGTTTCCCCGAGTTCCAGACACAGCCAGGACTAGTGGGAGCAGAGTAAGGCACTGTCGTTGCGTGTAAAATTTAAGGGAGGAGCCCAAAACTCAGTAATCAAGATAAATAATATCTAATGCAATATTTTTTGAAATCGCAATGAATGCAGAATTCCATGATGAATAGAACATCGAAACTGTAAGTCAGGTCAGAATCCTACCCTACACTGGAGTGATTCAATTCACTCGCCTCCCCCCAAGGTGGTGGTTCCAGGGGTGAGGTGGGCGCCAGGGAAGATGCAGAACCAGAGTCCAGCCTCTGCATCCTCCCACCTGCCCCCACTGCTGGAGTCTTTCCCTGGCCTCCCCCCAACCCCTCCAGAGCTCCAGCCTGTTCTGGGGGGGGGGGGGGGGGTTAGCCTCCTTCTACTGCTGGTCTCTGCTGCCCCCTATTGGACTGTCCTCTTGGGGCTGCACTCCAGGCGGCCAGATTGAGAGCCTTAGAGGTTAAAGCACTGAAATGTTCCAAAGCACCCCCACCCCTCAGTTCCAGGCTGGCCCCACCTCATGTGCAAAAAAAGGCTGGTCTTCCCAGGTCTCTGACTGGTACTGGTAAGTCCCAGAACACAGTCTTTACACCAAGTTGCTGTGTGTCTTGGGAAAGAAACTCTCCCTCTCTGTGCTCCAGTTTCTTCATCAGTCAAAGGAGCTAGAAGGTCCCCACCAGCGTGGTGAGTCTGTGCCATCTACAGAAGCAGTAGAATTCCCTTTCCATTTGCTGGAGGAGAGCTGGGAGTGGGGTGGGACTGCACCCCCAGGATCACCAGAGGAGCGGGGGTCTTCAGGGTTCCTGGGGACCCCCCCAGAGGGGGGCTCAGAAGCTGCAGACCCAGACCCTGACTCTGAGGATTCTGAGAATTCCAGAACCTTTGTTACATCCCCAGACAATACTTTGTGACACACACAAACACAAACACACACACACACACACACACACACCAGGCACACAGTGAGATGAAAAGGCCCAGCAGCTTGAGTTTGGGGTGGAGGGGAGCAAGGAGCTGAGAAGACCTGGATGCAGGCAGTCTCTGGGGTCTGTGGAATAGAGAGTGGGCAGGAGACCGATCAGCAGGAGGCAGGGGGCACCCTCTGACATGGGAAGCAGGGCTGAAGTGACTGGATAGGGGCACATCCACGAGAGAAGGGCTGGGGAGGGCACAGAGGAGCCAGGGACCCTCAGCAGGGAGCCCACCTGGACAGCCGCACCTGGACTCCTCTGGCCCCGCCTGAATCCAGGCACACCTCAATCCAGGGAGGAGGTGAGGGGCAAGCCTGAGTGGGCCAGAGCTGCAGTTGCACCCGCTGGGAAGACCCAGCCCATCCCTCAAGGGTCCCCAGGAAACAGCCCAGACCCAGATTTCTGACCACAGCCACCGCAAGAGGATGTGGTCTGTGACAGCGGCTGCCCAGAGGCTGGGGCAGGTGCAGGGGTGGGAAAGGAGGCACACTGGGATGCTGCCTTTAGGGAGAGCCCCTTCTTCTTCCCAAGACCTGGGGCTGTCCCCAGAGAACCACAGCTTCTGGGCCTCAGGTAGCAGGTGAGTGTCAACACCCACACAGGTATGCTGGGAGGGAACAGCTTCAGCCTGGACCCCTGAGGCCCATCCTGCCCCAGCCCGCATGGTGTCAGGAACTCAAGGTCAGAGGCAAGCATGGGCTTCATCCCATGGAAAGGACAGTCTTTGCCAAATGTAGCAGGAAAGTTAAGGAGAGCCTGACTCAAAACATGGGCCAGACAACTGTTAAAGGGACCTCCCAGGAAAATCACTTTGGCAGGCCCTGGGAGGCCTCTTTTAGAGCTGCTGACCCCGAAACAAGAAGCCCCGTGTGGCTGCAAACCTGGACTTCAGCAGGTGTATGAAAGACCTTGCAGCAGAAAAGGCAACTGGAAAGCAAGCGGGGAGGCGCTGGGTGACAGGCAGGACCCTGCCACCTGCCCTGCACTGAGCAGTGTGACTTTGCCAGGCCCAGAGAGTGGGGGCGTCATCAACAAAGCACGTTCTGGAGCCGTGCCAGGGCCAGGCCTCTGCACAGAATCTGCTTGAACATCGATTTCCTCATCCTCAAACAAGCAAGACGATCTCAGCCCAGCCGGCAGCTGGCCCCGTCCCCTGCGGTCAGTCTGATTGCGTTACATACTGTATTCCTGGGCTTTCCAACGGACCCCAGCCCAAAGCACCTGTGCGGCCCATCCCTCCTGCCCACCTGCCCAACAGAACCCAAACCTTGGCTCCCTTGCAAGCAAGGCATGAGCCTTCCAGGTGGACAGAGGGCTGCAATGCAGGAGACAAGCTCACTCCTAGATTCTCGCTCACCCTGCAGCCCACTCCCAGAGGGACCTTGGCCCCTGCATTCATTTTCTCTGGACTTTACTGTTTTCACCCGTAAAGCAAGCACACCTGCCCCCAGGACATGACAACAGTTGCTCTAAAGCCCAAAGTCCAAGGGGCTAGCGGTCAACACCTGCTACATCCGGGGCTTGGAATTCACATGCTCTCGTTCATCTTCATGACTGCCCTGCTGCAGAGGAACTGTGTCCATTTTACAGATGAGGAAACTGAGGCCCAGAAGTGACCTAGGTCTGGAAGGTTTCAACATTCTTGAGCCTGCTGTTACTCTTTGAGTGAAGGGTATAGAATCACTCTCTGCCAGGGCCCTTGCCTGGCTGAGAAGCTGAGATGACCACAGGGGAAACACCCAGGCTTGACCAAACCTCCAAGGAAGTGGAGTGTGCAGGGACCAGCCTGGGGGACTGGTCAGAAGAGAAGCCCTAGCTCCAGCCCCACCCCAAGGAATCAGGCCTTGGTGATATCCTGATCCACTGGGCACTCAGCTGCTCCCTGTGGCCCCTTCAAGCCCCAGGGAGATGCTCGACAGATCTGGGACACCCGTGGGGAAGAGGGAAATAAGGCAGGTCAGGTATGCCCCACCCAGGGCCCCAGAGGCGGGGACTGCGGGCCCACTTCAGTGGGAGGAGGTGGAGCCCAGGATCTGACCACAGCAGGGCAGTTGGCAGATGTCACTCTGAGGGAGATCCCCAGGGGTAACAGCCATGGGCCCTGGAGAGGGCTGGGCACTGGGTGCAGGGACCAGAGAAGGCCCAGGCAGAAGACAGGGCCACGTGGGCCAGGCATACTGGGACAGCTGCTGCCAGCAAGAGGGACTGAGGGCCCCTCTCCAGGAAGTTCAAGCGGAGCTTCCACCCTGAGGGCAGATGAGGCCTGAGACTGGCCAAGTGTGCTGTGAGGCCCCCCAGGGGGGCAGAGCCCTGCCCGAGGCAGCGCCGGCCCCTAATGCTGCTAAGCCTGGCCATGGGCGCCCATGGCCCACTGTCCCCAACGCAGCACCACCGAGCAGAGCCCCAGCAGGAAAGAGCCTGTCCAGCTTTCGAAGCCCATGAGACAGGTAAGGAGCCAAAAGAGTCATGGTGGGAATATGTGGAGCTCCCTGAGGTGGGAGCCAGGAGTGGGCATCTGAGGAGAAGAGCAGCAGTGAGGGGAAGAAGAGGGTGAAGGAAGAATCAGCCAGAGAGAAGGGGCCTGGGCAGACCCTGGCTGTATTTAAAGTGTTGATATTTGTCCTGCGTGGATTTTTTTGCATTGATTTTTAGCTTTTAATATTGTATGAGATATGATTTATCTTGATGACTGAATTATTAGCACCCCTTAAATTTTGCACTAGTGCCATCCTCTCCTCACCCTTGTCCTCTGGGTAGGACAGAAACAGGGAGGCAAGAGCAGGATGTGCCCACAGGCACTAACCGTTTTAGGGGCAGAACATCTCTCTCTGTAGCCCAAGTCAGATCCTGCTGTTATCCCCACCTTGCAGAGGAAGACAGAGGTTCAGAGAGGTAAGTTGACCTCCCCAGGGTCACACAGGCACAGTCTCGGGACTGTAAGAAGTCCGAGGCCTGAACACTGTGATCCCATCAGCGTGTCCTGTGTTGAAACAAAATGGTGCAACAGAAGAGGTGGTCTGCAAGGCAGTTAGAGAGGGGAGCAAGGGCTTGGCTGAGTCTCCCCCAAGGATGTCCACTCTGCAACTTATTCATAAATACTTACAGGGGCCAGGCCTGGGGACCCAAAGAGGGTGGGCCTGAACCAAGGGGGTCATGTTCAGGCGCCGCGACAGATCAAACTGATCTGACAGATGCAGGGGCACTGACGCGTGAGGCGGGCAATCCAGGCACTGGGAGCCGCCTGGGCTGAGAGGAGAGAAGTGCGCAGGCGCGCAGGCCCGGCAGAGCGCTCCCTGACCAGGGCCAGGGGAGAGCATGCGCGCCACGCTGCGCGTTGTGTCTTAGGCGCTGCGTCCTTGATCTTGGGGTCCAGAGGAGTTGTTGAGGGATTTAATAGCAGACTGTCAGGGTCGGATCCGTGTTTGGAAAACGGTTTTCCGATAGGAGACTGGTGTGAGGCCAGATTAGAGGAGCAAGGACGGATAACGGCCAAAGCTTGCGCCTCGGGGATGGGGAGGAAGGACCAAGTACCAAGATCTCCTCTAAAATTAGCAAGTACCAGAGTTTGACCAGGGAGGAATGGGCACTCTCATGGACTGTCTATAGAAGTCTAAAATGTATAACCATTTTAACAATATGCAGCAAGTCATTTTTAAAAAGTATACTTATTTATTTATTTAAATTGTGTAATTCCACTTCTAGGAATTCATGGGGTGGTGGGGCCCCCGGTGAGGGGGGCAATAATCAAAGATGTAACCAAAGGTTTACAAACAAGAATGGCTAGCTCAACATTATTAATGGTGCGAGAAAACGAAATAATCTAAATATCCAGCAGAAAGGGTGTGACCAAATACAGTATGGAACATCTATCATAAGGAATCTTACACAAGCCTCCAAAACTCTGTTTCTGAAATTGGGTTTTTAAAGTATGTGTGCAGAGCGCCTGGGTGGCTCAGTCGGTTAAGCGACTGCCTTCGGCTCAGGTCATGATCCTGGAGTCCTGGGATCGAGTCCCACATCCGGCTCCCTGCTCAGCACGGAGTCTGCTTCTCCCTCTGACCCTGCCCCCTCTCATTCTCTCTCTCAAATAAATAAATAAAATCTAAAGATAAATAAATAAATAAATGAAGTATGTGTGCATTTTCAAAAGCCTGTCCGAAAATATAGAAAAATGTCAGTGGTGTGTCTCTGGCTGATGGGATTTCACCTGATTTAAATTTTTGCTTTCTAATTTTCTATACTTTTGAAAATGTTCACAGGAAGATATATTTGGTTTTTATCTTCTAAAATAATTTTTAATATAAGAGTAACATGCACTTGAAAAAAAAAAAAGATTAAGTAAAGAAGTATATTAAAGAAAAAAATCTACATCTTACCCTAAAACCCATTCTCCAGCGATGACCACTGTCAGGTTGGTCGATATACTTCCAATCTTTCTCCCATATGTGTATGTCCCTGAAAACACACACACACACACACACACACACACACACACAAACACATCTAGTTGGTTTGGAGGGCTTTATTTTTGAAATAATAGAAGCATACTCTGCATATTATCCTGCAACTAGCTTTTTGAACAGTCTGTTACTGACATTTTCTATCTCAATCTTATGGATCTCCCATGTTCTTATAATGGCTTTGTAAGACTTCAACATTTGGATGAACCAGACTGTATGTAATCATTCCCCCATTAATGGACATTTAGGTTGTTTCCATTTAAAAATATAAATTACAAGTGATGCTGTCATGGAAATACCCACATATGTGTGCATGTGTTATGTGTGTACTTGAAGTGCACTTAAGTATCTACTTTGTATTAATGGCTAAAACTGGAATTTCTGGACCAGAGAGAATGTGCTTTCGAAATGTTCTTATATGGTACCCAAATGTCCTTCTGAAAGGCTGTCCCAGCTTATATTCACTGCAATGAATGACGGTGCCCTTTCCTCTACATCCTTGCCAATACTGTGATACTGTTGAAGTTTTTTTTAATTTGCTCATCCCTGATGAGTATTCATGAGGATATGTTTGTTGTTTAATTGTTTATTTGATCATTATGAGCGGTTTTTTCCTTTCTTTTTTTTTTTCTTTTCTTTATTGATTTTATTTCTACTGTGAATTTACCGGTCATAATTTTGCCTATTTTTCCATTCGATTCCTTGTATTTTTTATGGATCTATAGAAACTCCTCATATATTTGGATATCAATCCCTGGTTAAGTGTATATGTTGTAAATATTATTTGGTGGTATTTCCTTTTCCTTTTATGACTATGAAATAAGATTTGACAGTGTCATTGATGGATGTGTCTTCAGGTCCCTTGGGTCAGTAAGATCTCCCAAATCATTCTACTTTCCCTTCAAAGGTAGTGGCTGTGGGTCTGAGCTGCTGGTCCTGGGACTCTCCCACCTGGATATGCAGCCACAGCCTCCCCGAAACCTTCAATCTGCTTCCTGTTCCTACAAAGGACTTCTGGCATCAGAAGGTCCAGCTTAGACTTGGCAAAACCACCACCCAGAACAGTTGGCTACTATGCCTCAAAAGACCCAGGTCAAGTGGACCCTTCTAGGTAGCATGAACTACCTGGATGTTCAATGACTCCATCCATCTGATGGGAAGGGTGCATCATGGCAGTATTTCCTCTCTGTCTTCCTTCTCCTGGGAGGGCAGGGCAGCACGTGCCCATGAGGAGAGGGCCTTCATCTGCTCCGCTCTTTATTCTCTCCATGGCGCCTTTCATATCTAGGGAAAAGAAGAAATGTAAACTCTTCCCTATTTTTCCCCACTTTATAGAATGATTATCTGCTCCCTCCATCCTCTCCTGCTGAATCATCACTGTGTGGTGACCTGGTAAACTCTGGGATCAAACGGATCAGTTTGGGGGATCACACCACGGTTGTCCTCTATGCACGATGGCAATGTGGCTGCACATATGGACATCAGTCCAGTGAGAGCCTCTTCAGGTGGCTCCTGGGTACACGCACATGACCCCAGGAGATCTCTAAGCTCCTGCTTTCTGATTGACAACATACTCTAGCTCATCTGGGCCTACCCACCCCGGGACCAAAATCAGTCACTGATGCCAGTTCTGGTTAGTGGGAGGTGGGATTGAAGACTCTCTGAAAGAAGCAGAGCAGCAGTCACACACCAGACCCTCCCCAACATGAGACCAGATAGGGGATTGCCTGGGGCTGCTCCCAAGGTCACCGGGACACAGGCGGGTCCTACAGGACCAGCCCAGATTTTACTTAGGACAGTCCCAAACTAGGACATTTCCAGGAAGATAAAGCTGAGCTCTCTGGAGTGATGGTTGGGGACATAGGAAGTTTCCAATGGCACATAAACCCAGATCAACCTGCTTTTCCCTGCAAAGAAGGGTTTGGGAGGGAGGGGACATCCTCTGCCCTCACCTCATGGTGTCACCAAGGAATTGGGATTGTTTGAACATGCAGAGAAGGGATGTCCTCTTCATTTCCATGGAACCTAACTCAAATTACACACAGGCCTTCCACAAACTATTTTAAATCCTGGGAGATAGCAGTACCAACAGCAGATCAGATACCAACTCCCTTTGGAAGAAGTGCTTCCAAGGATCCTGTTGCAGAACACATGGGGTCATTGGTCCTGTCATCTGCTAGGGGTGGGGGATGTGTCCCACCCCCCACCCCACCGCACCCTCCCCCGCTGCTGAGCACACGCCAGCCTGGAGCATTGCCCCCACTTCCTCCATCACAGCTGCAGGTGGGGGGCTAGTGGGTGGGGCAGGGCCTCCCAGGGAGAAGTTTTTGTGTGAGCCTGTATCACAGTGTTGGGTATTCGGCGGAGGGACCCAGCTGACCGTCCTAGGTGAGTCTCATCTTCTCCCTCCTTCCGTACTCTCCCAGAGGTTTGGGCAATTTTCTGCTTTTTTTTTTCTTTTCGTGTCTTGTCTCAGCCTTGGTCATGCTCTTACCCGGGATCCCAGCCTCTGGGACCCTGACCTCCTCCCCTCCCTGTAAGACTTTCCTGCTTACTTCTTTGGTCATCACCACCCCCTCACCTCCAACCTGAGGGGCAGGCAATGGTTGGGATGACCTAAAAACTCCTCTATCTGTCTGCCAGGGTCCTAGATGTGCTGTTTTGTCCTCTCCTCTCTGGCCTCCTGTCATTTCACCCTTATCTCTGGGAGGCACTTGGGTCCTCCATCAAAAAGGGAAGAGGGAACAGGGAGCATTGGGGGGATGACCATTTGGTGCCTTTAGAGGGACCCAGCACCTGGGTCCAAGGCTGGGGACACACAAGTCAGAGGTTCTGAGGTCCCCAGAGCTATGGGACACAGGACCCAAGCATGGTTGCAGAGATGGAGTGGCTCCCCCAGGCCTCTCCAGGCTGCCACACAGCCCTGGACAGGCTTGGGATCCAGGCAACACTGCAAGAGGCAGGACAGAGCAGGGAGGAAAGGGTGCTCCAGTCAGGAAGCCCAGTATAGGATCATAGAATGACAGGGTGTGAGGAAAAGGTGGACTCCTGGCTCTTGTGGGAAACTACCAATTACAAAATGAAAGCCAGATCCCATTGCACAATATGGCTACTGAATTGACTGATTGGCCAGGGGAAACACCAAGGGACAAGGCAGAGGGGACACCTAAGAACCTTCAGACAGACTGTGATCCTATAGCATCCTCGGCCCATTACAGACTTCAAGAGAGACACATTTGGGTAAATACAGTCTCCACAGAGGAAAGACCCAGAGGCTCCCAGAGCAGAAATGCCAGATCACAATAGACCAAAAAGAACCCCCAGAGTTTGAGAGTTCATGTCATCCACTCTGGGAACAGACAGCATGTCACAGGAAGAGGGCAAGAGAGTGAGGGTCAGACATTTGTGTGACAGTCCAGGGCCCAGGAGGGTCTCAGGAGGAGAGATGGCAGGTGTGCAGTGAGACAGCTACCCAGGAGGGATCCGAGTAGTTAGACGAAGATGCCAACCCACCCTCTCGGGAATAACTGCTCAGACAGAGGCTGGTCCCTGAACGAGGGCCCATGCCCTGGGCCTAGAGACCCACACCCACCTGATACACTAACCTCAGGGTCTCCTGCAAATGGAAATTGAATCAATGACCTGCCGCCCCTGCATCCCCACAGGTCAGCCCACGTCCGCACCC
>NW_022589803.1:46315-66683 GCF_004348235.1 Phoca vitulina
AGATCTGAACAGCAGAACCAAGATAGACCATCCTCCCCAATATCTCTTTACTTGCCCTTCTTATGGGGACCACATCAGTCACCAACAGTACCAAAGCCCACTGCTCTTGGTTCCCCATGGACTCCTGGATAATGTCTGAGCTCCTCCCTGGACCGGGAGCCTCACCATCTGGTACAAACCCCCCTCAGAGATGTTCCCTCTCCTTTCCTTTATGCCACCACTCATTGCCATGTTTGCTCTGGTTTCCTACCCCATATGGGCATTCCCTATCGTCACAACCTAGAGCATGGGGGACCCCCTGCTCCTGCCTCCCCAGTGACACTGTCCTGTGCCCCTCCCACATATGTCTCTGTCACACTCACTACAGGACCCTCAGTCCCTCGACCCTAGCCATTCAATCCCACACTCCCACTGAGGGCTCCTCCTCCCACGTGTGTCATGGGGGTCCCAGCTGCATTCAAGGTCCTTGGGAGGCAGGGACCCTGTAGAGTCCAATCCATCACTGACCCACCACAAGCACTAACCCAAAATGTCCATGCGTACTCACTGTCAATGTCAAGTTTACGTTCTGGACTGTGCCCTGGACAACTGTGGGCTGTGAACTGGTTCACCTTCCTAGGAGTTGGGAATGGGCCCTGAGAACCAGGAAGGCTGCCGTGCGGGGAGCTAGCTCAGGGTGGCGGGACCAGGCTCCACGTCCCGCACACAGACTGGGCACGTACACACGCACGACCAAGTTGCATGCACACGCTAGTACACACACGTACATGCTATTGCACGCACGGCCGTGTGGGGCCTGTGCCTAGGACGTGTGGTAGCATCCAGAACCCGCCACGGGCCTCAGCTCAGCAGAGGGCACAGGCCCCATCATGTCTGTGTTGGAAACAGGACTGTCGGTTCTTCCAGGTGACATTCCCCCAGCAAGCCGAGCCACAGACCGAGCTCCTTCCAGGAAGTCACCTGGGATGTGATATGTCACTCAGACATTCCCTTCTACCCCTCCATGGCTGGGGATGCGGGGAAGCTCACCCCACAAGGAACTGAAGATGCGGGGGGAGGGGGCCCCCTCTCAAGCTCCCATGGGCCAGACCAGCCCCCACAAAGAGGAGGCTGGACTTTGAGCCTCCCAAGCAGCTGCAGGTGGGCCTGGGTTTGGCGGGGAGGGGGTGTGCTGCCGGGGGTGACCGAGGGTTTGTGTTCGAGGCTGTATCACTGTGTTATGTGTTCGACGCAGGGACCCAACTGACCGTCCTAGGTGAGTCTCCCCCTTTCTCTCTCTTTGGGGACCAGAGTGATATTTGGGGGCATTTTTCTCTCCTTACTGTCCTGACTGCTCCTGGGGTCTGAATCGCTCTGGCATTCTGGGAACTTCACCTTCTTGTCTGGCCATCTCACCCCCTGTAGCCTATTCCTGCTCTGAAGCACCTGGTGGGGACAGGATGGGCCAGTTCCAGTGACCGCCCCCTCCACACCCCTTCCCGCTGTGACTCAGAGCTGCTTCTCCAGTTGACATCTCCTCTGGCCTCTGGGATAGTAGGAATCTTCAGTTTTCCTTATGAGGTAGTTTCATTCTTACCCAGAATAGCCCAGAGAATATTCCAGAATAGAAGGTAGGCCAGCAGGACAGGACAGCCCATTCTCTGCTCCCTCCCTATATTTCTCCTTCTTGCGTGGACCATGTCCACCCCGAGCAGTCTTGGGGCCCATTGTCCATGGTTCCCCATGGCCTCCAGGTTAATGGCTAAGCTCCTCCCTGGAATCCTGGGGTCTCACTGGCTGGGACTGTGAGGCAAGAAGCCTCTCCTTGGAAGGGAGGAGAGCCTGAAAGATAGATACCATGTTAAAGACAGACAGACCAAGCCAGCCAGACAGAAGCCCTATATGAAGATACTAGGGAGAGTTACCTGAGGGGGAACTCAGACCGATGCTGGAGGACGGATGGATTTCTCAAGAAGCTCTAAGATCTCAAGGCTGATGCCAGCCAGGAACAGGGCCGCTCAGGGGTGGGATGGCGAGTTTTGAGGACAGGTGAACCTGCAGAGGGACTGAGACCAAAGAGGGTGCCAGGGCTCCCCTGATTCGGGCATTGGGATGCTCCCGACAGACCTGGGGGGCTTTTGCCAGGGCTCACACCTGTCATCCCCAGCCCTGCTCCCAGCACCCAATCAGCTCTCAATAAAATGTCCTTTTGTCAATCAGAAATCATGCTCTCTGCTAATTTTTTTTTGGTCTCATATTTAATTTGCAGCCTCTCCAGGATTCTCAGGGTGAGATGCATGGGATCCTAGGCACCCAGTAGGAAAGTAGCCCAAGAGGAGAGGCTTACAGTCTCCCTGGGGCATCTCCCAGAAAATTGGCCGGGACATGAGGAGTCTGGTCACTAGAACCTCAGTCCCTCTGTCCTGTCCTTCCACCATTCCTCCTCCAGCACAGAACCATGCCCACTCCCTGCTATCTCTCTGGTCGGAGAGGCCATGGCTGGTGACCTCCAGATAAGCCCTCCCTCCCTGACCTTGTGGGGACCCCCTACACCCTGGTGTCCTCTCTTTCCTCAGCCTGGAAACCTTGCTCTGGCCTGGAACCCCTCCGCTCCTGGCCCTCGCCCCCCATATGCCCTCCTCCCCCCCACCCCGCCCAGCTCAGCTTCTGCCCACCTTTACCCCCTCCCTGTCGCTCCCTCAGGCTGGACCACCCATGGGGTCCAGGACACCCCAGTAGCTCGGCTTCACAGCCTCTTGAATCTGGGGGCCACTTCGATTCCTCACCGGATGGCAGGCTCAGAGATGTAAGAGGAATAGGAGGAAGCCAGGAAGGAAACTGTCGCACAAAAGGCCTGCCGGGGGGGTTGGGCACCAGCAAAATAAGCTCTGAGCTCCCCAGGAACCAGTGCAAGGAGGGAAATAGGTGCCCCACAAGTTCTCTGGAAAGGACACCCTGCTGGAGGGAAACTGGTGTCTCAATGCTGAGGCCAGGCGTCTTGTACCATAATAAAAAGTGGGGACCTGTTTCACCCGAGGCCTCCCCTTTGATGGGACTCGGGCTCTGACACACACACATATAACCACCCGGCAGCCTCAGGATACGGCAATGACCATGAGGACGCTACCGCTGCTTCTGCATGGGGAGCCCCCCCGCCCTGTGTTCCTGTCTCCGTCACCACCAGGCCACCATGGCCCCGCGGGGAGGGGATGGCTACCCACTTACAGTCCCCTGATTTGGCCCAGTGCGGCCCAGCCAGGCAAGCTCCTGCCCCTGGATCCAGAGTGGACCCTTGGCGCCAAGTCACAGCGCCCTGCACCCACTGCGCGTCCAGCCCACGCCCCCTCTGCCTGATGGCCCCTTGGGTATTCGGGGCCTGTGCGCCACTGTCCCGCTCGTGCCCTAGCTCTGCCAAAGAAAGATGGGAAACCGTCTCAGATGTGTGGCTCAGAAAGTCACCTGCCATCTTCTGGCGGAGGGGAAGGCACCATTTATTCCAAATTCACTGGAAGTCACTGGGAAAAGCAGGGTCTATCTGGGGACTTTCTGGGTGGCGCTGTGGGGCTCCGGGGGCCTGGGGTTCCGGCCACTCTAGGACATGAGGGGTGGCGAGTGGACCCGGCCCCAGCACCCTCAGCCCTTTGTGCTGGGCCGCTGGGCTCCCGCTCCCCCCTGCACTCTGGGGGGCTACAGGGGGTGGGCCAGACATGTCACCACTCAGTGGCGGCCACACCAAATGTCCTGGGTAAGTCGCTCCCTTGGCTCCTTGCATTCGTTCCCTGTGTCTGCTGTCACAAATCACCACAAACTTAGCTCCTGAAAACAACACACACTTATTCTCTTACAGATCTGGAGATCAGAAGTCTGAAATGGGTCCCGAAGGCAGAAATCAAGGTATCACAGGGCCACTCTTCTGGGGGTTCCAGAGGAGGATCTGTGCCCATGTTCCTGGGTTTGTGACACCTCCTTCCTTCTTGTCAAAGCTGTAGTGGCATGTCCAAGTCTCTCCCTTTCTCTCTGACCTCCGCTTCCATGCCACATCTCCTATCTCTCTCTGAACCCCGCCCCCCCCATCGCATCCCTCTTCTCTTAGAAAGACTGTACCTGGGGCCACCCGCATAATCCAGGATCACCTCCCCACCTCAAGGTCCTTAATTCCATCACACCTGCAAAATCTCTGTTGCCAGGTAAAAGAACAGGTTCGGGGGTTAAGACTTGGACAACTTTGGGGGCCTTATTCAGCTGACCACAACTCCATTACCCCATTCCCGGGGGCGGGGGGCTAGGAAATTTCTCCCATGTTCCTCTGCATCCTGGCCACTCCTGGGGCCTCCTCAGCACAGGCTCACCCCCCTTTTTCCCTCGCCTCCTTCAGCCCCTTCTCTTCCTGGGGTCACAGGAAAGGAACTTTGATTTTAGCTACGGTTTTGGGGCATTCCTTCCAGGTGGTCCCCAGCTAAATGCTCTCTAGGCCTTACCTATCACCATCTTCTGCACTTGGAGGAAGATCCTATTATGATCCTTGTCCTATATGGAAACACCAAGGCCCAGAGTGACTTGCCCAAGTGACTTGCCTAAAGTGAGCGACCTACTCAAGGTCACAGCAGGGAGTGAACCTGGACACCCCATCACCACCTACTCCAGATCTCAGCTCCTGACCCCGGGCCCCAGGCCACCATCAGCACCCTGCCCATCCCAGCCAGGCCCTCCTGATTTGTCCAGCTACCTCCCTGGAGAGCTCTGAGCCCCCATGAACTCAGGTCCCTGTCCCAGGACCCACGGCCTAAGGGGATAGAGGTGTGGGGGCCAACGAGGGACTGAGGAGGACAGACCCTCAAGTCAGAGTGTGTGGATTCCTCATGCCCCTTCACCTTCCTCTGGGTGAAAAATCAGGGGAGGGGCCAAGAGAGGGGCCAAGAGAGGTCTCCTCCTGGAGACCCCACCTCAGTCTCAGTTCTGGAAGGTGAGGGTCACAGCAGGGCTCACCCTTGGTTGCCCCAGCACCAAGAGAGTCAGTCCCTGGTAGTTGGCTTCTCCAGCTCGATCCCCCAACTCCCTCGTCCCAGCTGCTCCCCCTCAGGATCCAGGGATTCTCTGTAACATCTTCAGTCAGGGGGATGATCTCGAGGGAAAAACACACTAAACTCTTGGCATGGGGGCCTGGCGGGAGGGGGTCCAGTGCCAAGCACAGCAGCTGCCAAATGGCGCCGTTGACTCAAGCGGCATGCTCCAGGTAGCAGGCCAGGACAGCACAGACCCGGACAGGTGAGGACACCGGGCCACTTTCCAATCTGTTCTTGACCCCCACCCCACCCCGTCCACTTCCACCCCTGCCCTTTCCTGCCGAGGACCTTCCGGGGTTTCCATTTCCTCCAGGATTGGTCTGCTGCCCTGAGATGTCATCAAAGCTCCAGGGGAAGGTGCAGAAGGGCATCCAGCAGAGGAGATGGGACTTCTGGAACCCTCGGACCCCAGGATGGACAGACACCCTGTGAGGAAGTATGGGGCCTGGGGGGTTGGGGGGGCAGGGAGCAGAGTGCAGGGCTTTGCCCTCTGGGATCCACCTCCCGAAAACTCCCCCACGCATCCCCCCAGTGAATGCCAGGGACACCCATTTCCCTGAGGTCACTACAACTGCATGCCACTCCAGTCCCCTCCCCCTGGCCCTGCCTGGTCCGGCTGCAGCAGTAAGTCAAGGCTGCCTCGGGGCCCCCGCTCCATCTCCATCACAGGGCAGTCTCTTAGGCCCAGCACCAGCTTTCAGGCCTCCACATCTCCACGTGAGGAGCCACTGTCCTTGCCAATGGCCACGACAGGACCACAGACATGATCCCGGGGGAAAAAGTAACCCCGGAAGTAAGGAAATGCCTGGACTCGGGGATAGCCCATCTATGACCCAACAGACTCTTGAGGATTCTATTTCCCAATCAGAAAATAATGGAGCGTCTGGGTGTGGACCCATCCTCTAACAGATTGTGTGGGAAAGGCCCCCTGAAGCTGGGTCACTGGGCACTCCATCAGGGCCTCTGACCTCTGACCTCCCTCAGTTATTGGGCATCCCCAGTGGCTTCCAAGGCACTTGGTCACTCCAGAGTAGACCATCTGGAGCCCCAGTCTGCCCCTCCAAGCGCCCCTGCCCCATGCATGCTCTGACCCTCCAGGATGGCACATTCAGGCCAATCCACCTGCCAGTGACCTTTTCCTGTCCTTCTGGCCATAAACCTACTCCTTCTCCCACCCCCAGAACTCATCTTGGATGCCACCTTCTCTCCTGTTGCCACCTACCCTTCCCCTACGCCCTACTCCAGGGCTCCATTGTCCCCCTTTACCCTGTCTCAAACTAAGTGGTCTCCTGTCACCCCAGCTGTCCCCTGCATTTGCCAGGGCAACAATGGCCCTCAGGTGCCCTGATCCAACGGCCTCCTCACTATCCTCCTCTCTGCCGACCTCTGGGCAGACTTGAGCACTGCACACCATTCTCCCCGTCTTGAACTCCTCAGGCCCCCAAGTCCCAACTCCTGAGTCCTCTTTTCTGTCCTCTATCCTCCTCCACCCGCTTTGTTCTGGTGTCACCTGTCAGGGCCATGGGGAGCTGGCCCCTTCGGCTACTCTTTCGTTCTCTTTGTAAGTCATAAACTGGATCTAAAAAGGTCTTGTTTTTTTACCAACCCAATCTCCCAGCCTGGCCTTGGGCTCAACAAGCCAACCAGGCTGCTGACCTCACTCCGGATGGTGGCGCCCTGCTCTAGCAGAGCCCACCACCCCGAGTCAGCTTGACGCGGGACGCCCTCCCTTCATCCCTTGGTCCGCACCTCCCTTCGTCCCACAGATGCTTGACTGGGGGCCGGGCCCCTCCACGACTGCTGCCCCGTGGTGGGACTGTCCCCCGCTCCGCTGAGGTGTCATCCCACCAGCCATGTGGACAGTGACCCACGCTTGGGACTGAAGCCTGACACTCTTGACCTGTGTGATTCCCAGACCACCCCAGCAGGCAGGTGCTAATACCCCCCTGCACACACACCTTAAGGATGAGGAGACACAGGTTCCCAGAGCTGATCAGGGTCACACAGATGGAAGATACCCAGGCCTCCTGACCCAAGGTCACCGCACCTCCCCCACGCCCACGCCAGACAGGAAGCTGTGCCTGCCTGGGTCCTGCTGGTGTTCAGGGATCCCCAACCTGAAGCCACTGTCCCTTGTGAGGAGGCCATGCTTGTGTCAGACCAGGAAAAGGTGCTAAACATATAGAAGCCCACAACCTCCAGAAATCAGAGGCATCCTGAAGGCTCTGTAGGACTGAGTTCCTCATTCTATATTGACTCAAGGTGGGCAGGAGGCAGGCAGGACGGGAGTCATGGGAGGACTCTCTGAATCCACAAAGCAAGGCAGGGACTGGTGTTGTGTACCCATTTCACAGATGAGAGAATTGAGGCTCTCGCGGTGAGATGGGCAGGGGTACTGCCAGGGTCACATGGCTGGTTGCTGCTGACTTGCTCCCCAGACTCTTTCCACAGCAGCTCAGCCCAACATGACATGTCATTCATTCATTCATTCATTCACACAATCCTTCATTCAATAATCCCTCAAGCGAGCGCCGCTGTGGGCCAGGGCTAGGTGCAAGGGACAAGGACCACGTGCCCAGGAAGAGTTCATATGCTGCAAAGAAACGGCTGTGGAGACTGCCACTGACCCCCACCCTCAGCCCTGAGCCCCCCACATCAGCTCCCAGCCCAGGGAGCATCTGATGCAGCAGATTCTGCTCACTTAAGATTGAACCAACAGAAACATCGGCAGGATGCCGTCACAGTCCCTCATGGACACTTGGAGTCCCAGTTAGGGCTGTCATAGCCCATTTCACTGAAGGTCACTGACTATGAGGATCGCACTGGGGCTGCCTTGCCCAGCTCAGAGCAGGGTCATCCCTCCCTGGAAGGAGTGATGGCCCCAGGGCACCAGGCAGGCAGGTCTACGCAGGATGGAGAAGAGTGACAGGTCTGGGGAGGGGGGCTTGACCTGGCCCCGCCCTGCCTAGCTACAGGACCCAGGGCAGCCTCTTCCGTTTCAGGAGGGCTCCTTTCTGGTGGAGGCCTCGGCTGAAGGACTGGACTGGGACTGAGTCAGATGGGGGAGGGAGGCTGTGACTTCCTTCTCAACCCAAAAGACAGTGCCCAGAATAGCCTCAGGCAGGGGAGGGCCGAAGGGAGGGGAAGAGAGGTGTCAGCTCAGGGCCCTGGGGGAGGGTAGGAGAGGGAGGTGACAGCTGAGGGCCCTGGGGGAGGGGAGGGAGGAGAAGGAGAGGTGTCAGCTCTGGGCCCTGGGGGAGGGGAGGGAGGGGAGGAGAGGTGACAGCTCAAGAGTATGGGGGAAGCCTAGTGCTCCTCCTGAGCTGAGCTAAGTGACTCCCCCATCTGCCCAGCCCCCATCTGAGCCTGCACAGGCACCAAGACCTGCTTCCCAGCCCAGCCTGGGCAGGAGGACACCCCAGTCCTTCACCCACTGGTATTCGCTGAGCCCAGCAGCGGTGGGAATGGGATCAGACCCCAGCCTGTGTCCTATGGCGATATAGACACTCACCAAGAAACGCTCATTTCCCAACACAAAGATCCAAACCTAGGTTTCCAGGCACCTGGAAAATACAGCTTCCAGGGGCGTCAGTCAGCTGCCCCCTGGAATGCCCATTGGCTTTAGCGACACAGGACATAGCACAGTGACAAGTCCGTATCTCAGAGTGGGTTCCCCTTCACCCTCCCTCCCTTCCCACACAGCAGTGTCCTCTCCAGGGCCTCTGTGGCCCCCATCAGGTTCTGCATCTTCCTATGTGATCCCACATCTAACCTCCCACGTGTGGCTCCTGAACAGGACATGCGGGAGGAAAGGTGGCCCTGACCGCATGCACAGGAGCGTCTCAAACCAGCATCCGCAGAGTTGGCCAGGTCTTTCCCAAACACACTGCTGTCCAATGTCCCCAGGGTCACCTCACACAGGACCCCTTTGTGAGGACTCACTCCCTCTAGGGTGATCTGGGAGAACCTCTGCTCCCGTTCAGACAGCTTGAGCAATTGCAGATGCCCACAGATGTCACAGAGGGTAATGGGGTTGGGGCAGGGCCAGTTTTTCTAAAAAGCCGGTTGATCACTTGGGACTACAGCAAACCTTATTTGGCCAGGAACCCCATAAGTGCCAGTCACCCCAAGAACAGAACACCTGTGCCTAGCGCAGGGTGGGGGGGTTGCGGGGGACCTGCGTTCTGGATTTTCCTGGACATTCCCAGTTCGGGCCTGTGTCCCGGTGTAATTATTAATAGCACTCCTTCCACTCCCAGAAATGTCCCACTTTGGATGGTAAATTTTGATCATCTGAGCCCATAACTGTTTGCTGAAAAACTGAATGATGCTCCTTATGATGAGTTATAATGGGGGGGGGCTAAGGCCAGCCCCAGGCCCCGCGGTCACGCACGCCACACTCCCGCAGCACAGCCCCGTGCCTTGGCAGAGGCACCACGATGGGACCCGCAGTCCCCCAGCTGACCTCACCAGGGGCCACACCTGGTGGTCACCATGGGGTTCCTGGTCTCCGTGGGCCCCACCCAGAGCCCCCGGGTGTGAGCTCACACCAGCCCAGGCCCTGAGAGACCCGAGTGTGACCCAGACTCTATTTCCCACCCAATGACAGTACAGCGTGTGTGGGGACCAACAAGGGGCGGGTCCTCTGGCAGCCCTGTCCCCAGGAATCCAGCAGGAATCAGGGAGAATGTCTTGAGGAACCAGAACAGGGCCCAGGGACAGGGCTGGGTGACTTCTGTCACAGAGCTGGGGTCATCCAACGCCCCTGTGTCCACTCTAGGGACAGAGTAGCTGATGGTCAGCATGACCCACCAGGGCACACCTTTGTTGTCACACCCTCTTCCTGTGGCCACATGAACGCCCTTGACTTGACCCCAGGTCCCTCCTCCTCTTCAGCGTCCAGCCCAGGGCATCTGATGCCAGGGCTGACGGCCACTGAGGGGCCACTGAGCATCCACTGTTCCCCTTTGCTTTGTGGTCCGGAGCCTGGACCAGCCATGTGTCCTCACCAGGTGCCCATCCTTCGTGGGGAGATGTGGGGTCTCCCGACCACCCTGGGAAGAGAGAGGAAGCTGCGGCCAGACCCGGCCTGACTCCCAGCAGAGGGCAGAAAGGCTGCCGTGGGCCAGGCGGTGGGGCGCGGCTCTCTGAGGGAAGGGGTGTTGGGCCCGGGGCCGCAGGGCTGGAGAAGGTGGGACCCCAGACCAGCCAGGGGAGCCCCATCCTCAAGGGTCCCTAGTCAGACAGGGGCTCCAACTCAGTTCTAGTGTGGACTGAGGCCCAGCATGGATGTGGCCTCGGTGTAGACATGACCCAGAACAAAGTCACCTGCTCAGCATTTCTCCCCTGGGCACCTACTATGTGCAGGCCCATGGCAAGGGCAAGGCAGGCGCGGCCCTGCTCAGAGCACTCATGTCTGGGGGGGATGGAAACAGGCCTAGCAGGTACATGGACAGTATGGCACAGGAGATGGGGTTTGCCCCTTGGAGAAAATAAAGTGGGGTGAAGGAGCCAGGCGGCATCAGGCCGGGGTCTCCCACCCACGCAGCTGGAGGAGGCCAGGGGCCAGGAGGAGCCCTGACTGGGGGCCGGGTCCCCGTAGCTGGGATTGGCTGCTTGGGGCCTCAGTTTCTCTTCTGTGCAGCCTGGTTGACGATAATGAAACCTCACCCCCGGAGGGAGGGGAGGGACAATCAGATGGAAAATGGATGTTTTGTTTGTCTCTGTGGTTGTTGTTGCCCTTATCGTTGGGCTGTTCCAACCCCAGCCAGCCTCAGGCCAGCACCCCGGCCCGCGGCTGGGCTCCCCACAGGCCTGGCACCCTCACCCCAGTGCAGCTGGCCTGGTGAAACCAAAAGTCTCTGATGCCCAAAATAGCTGGGGAAACCCAGACCGGCCCCAGCCCCAGTAGCAGGTGCCTCTACCTCTCAGAGGGGCAGGGGTTCCAGCTCCAGAAGATTCCAAAAGCCCAGCTGGAAAAGGGGCCTGCATCCCAGCATCCAGGCCGCCCAAGCCCCTGTGCCCAGGCCTGAGCCGGGCAGGGTTCAAGATCACGATCAACATCAGGAGCAGTATTCTCTCCCAGAATACTGTGTTCATGTCAATCCTGCCCCCTCCTTGGGGTGCCCCATGAACCTTCCTAAGTGCCATGCATGGAGCTACAGATGACTGTGGGAGATGGCCGGACACTTGTTGCTCAGAGGGCCCCTGAGTGGGCATGGCTGGTCAGGGCTGGATGTGGGACACTGGGTCACACCTCACCTGCTGCTCCCAGACCTGAAACTCTGGGGACTGGGCCAGAGGCAGGGGCGGAGGGGTGGGGATGTAGACCCTCCCAATTGTTGCCCTGGGAGTCCAGGGTCTGGGTAGCCTGGAAGCACAGCTGTCCCTCAAGAGGCCTCATGGGGTCCTTCTTCAGTAGTCAGGACCTCAGATCGGTCAGTCACTCATCTATCTGTCCATACATCCATCTGCTCGTCTGTCCATCCATTCATCATCTATCCACCCATCCATCCACGAAAGCTTTCTGGGGGCCTGGCCTGTGAGGGGCTCTCAGGGGCCCATGTCCTAGGAGAGGTGGGACTGGTCTAGCCAAGGTCAAAGTGAGACCTGGAATGTACTTGCTTCACCTTTGGAAGAGGGGCTTCAGGTACCATTCACTGCCGAGTCTGGCCCTGTACTGGGAGCTAGGTCTAGATGCCAGGGGCAAAGGTGGCCAGCATGGTGAGGTCCGATGCGCCCCACCTAGTGGGTAACCAAACTCCCCAAGCTCCCTCCCACCCCCCATTATAGGCCTTCTTGATCCACCCTCCAGGCTGACCTGCCCTACTCTCCTCTCCACCACCACCCCCGCCCCCATCCTTCTCCAATCAGAGAGTCTCCCAGGACATCCCAGGGCTCTGAGGTCTTTGGTAGGAGTGGAGGATGGGAACCCAGTACCCAGCATAGTTACCCCCAAAGATGGTAAATCCCTTCCACCAGCTCATTCTTGGGGGGCACCACCAGTAACTCCCCCAGCCTGGGGAAGCCAGGAGCCAGGCCTACTGGCCTCGGCCATAACACCATGTCACCTGACACATGAGATGTGAAGTGTCCCATGGGCAGGCCTGGGGCAAGTGCCCCTGCTGATGAGCCCAGGGGAGTGTGGCCCTCACCCCAGCCATGGCCAATCAGCTCATCAACCACTGCTCACTCACACCACCCCTCACCTGCCCCACAATAGACACATACATGCCTGGCCCAGGCCTGGGGGTGAAGCTAAGACAGTGGACACTCATCCCTGCCCAACCTGGAGCTCACAGTGCAGATAAGACTCTCCTCCCCAACAAACATTAGTGGAGAAGACAGGGACTGGGGGGTTCTGGGGGTCCTGCACAGTAAGCAAGGGTGGTCTGGCAGCAGCAGTGACTTCGGTAACCTCAAAACAGGACCTGGGAGCCGGACCCCCAAGGCTGGAAGGACAGAGGTAGGGAGGGCATCCTGGGGGGGGGGGGCAGCATGAGCAAAGGCGCAGAGGGGGACCGTAGCACCCCTCAGCTGGTGCTCTCCAGCCCCACTGAAGCCCCCTGACTCCTCCACCTTGAAGACCCGAGACTCCTGTCTTCCATGCCGCCTGGCCCGCCATCCTGCTCACCACCCAGAAAGCCCCTGGATTCTGTGCCACGCAGCTGGGTCCTGCCCTGGGGAGGAAGGAGAATCAGACCCAGACAGTGACCACGGGGCAGGGGATGCTGGAGAGCCGGCCAGGGCGGGGTCGCAGGGGCATGCAGGAGTTCTCCGGGGTGGACGAGTGGTCAGTGCCGCACGTAGGGGACAGCAGGGCGAGGGCCTGAACGCGCATGCTGAGCCCAGCCGGCAGACTGGAGTGTGCAGAGCCCTGGAGCCTAGCAGAGGGGCAGGGGCAGGGCCCTGAAGGCCTCAGCACTGACTAGATCCTTGATTCCAAAATCAACTGATCCCTGAGACCCTAGTGAGTGGCCTATTGTCCCTGTAGCACTTACAAAACATGGGGACACGTGGTATTCAGCTGAGCCACTCCGGGATTCTGTGAGGCTGACAACCAGGATCATCATCCCATTTCACCGGTAGGGAAACTGAGGCTCAAAATGGTTAACCTCCCAGAGTGAGCTGGAGCAGCGCCTGCATGTCCCGACTCCCAGCCTGGGGCCTCCCATCTGATGGAGGGGGAGACTGAGGCCAGCAGAGGACGGGGAGAGCTGCCCTCTGCCAGGGCCCAGACGTGCTCACGGGGGGTGACCCCCCTCTATCATTCTGAGGCCCCAACTCCATTTCAGGGGTGCAGAAAGGAGGCCCAAGAGTGGACATCAGGTGGAGCCAGGACGGCAGACCCCTGAGAGGAGAGAGGGCCAGCTGGCGAAGGGCCTCGGGGAGACTTCGCGGTGGGAGCCCAGACCCCGGGGTTCCCACCCACACACAACTCTTCTCCGCCCTTGACCTTGGGTGATTTGCGTCCCCTCTGTGGGCCTCAGTTTCCTCATCTGTACAAGGGGGAGCTAACTCATCTGTCCCCCACAGGGTGGGTGTGGGGATTCAAGCCTGTGACGTGCCTGACCCATGGTGACCCTCAGCAACCACCACTATTGCTGTCATCTCCTGGGCTCTTGCCCAGGGGACACCTCTGACATGCTCTGTGACCCTGGGCATTTCCCTTCCCCTCTCTGGGCCCCAACCTTCCTGTCTGCTCAAGGAGAGCTGGGCGAGGAGCTCCGAGGGCCAGAAACTGAGAAAACTAGGATTCCTGGACGAAGGGTTTGCTCAGGGAGGCCCCGGATCTGCAGGGGCAGTGAGGCCCGGGGTGGGAGCTGGGTGGGGGAGGGGATTCAGGCAAGGGAGGCAGAGTGGTGGCCCTGCCTACAGCTGGCCACCCCTGGGAACCCCCAGGCTAAAGTTAACCCCGCGTTGGCTGAAACCAGAACTCAGGGTAACCAAAAGAGAGAAGTAAGGGGAAGAGAAACCCAGCCTGCAGCCAGCAGGGCGTGGGACGTGTGACAAACAGGGCCAGGTGTGGTTGGGGACTAGGACAGGGGCAGTTTCAGGGCTATAACCGGATGTTTGTGCAGCTCACAGGTGGGGGCAGCAGAGCCCTCCCCAGCCCGGCCCCCCTTGGAGCCCTGACCCGGTCACGGTGCTGCCCCCTGGCTGCCTCCCCGAGCTCCACCTTGAGTCCTGGAATCCTGGAGGGCCAGGCCCCAAGGGATCTCAGAACCAGCCAGTGGTGTCCTCCACTGTCCGTAGAACCCCGAGGAAGGGATGACCAGGGTCACAGAGGGAATCAGCGCAGGAGGGAGGGCCTGGGCTCTGTCATTACCTCAGTGCCCCAGGTCCTCCTGGCAGCAGAATGAACAGATGAGGGGAGCAGTGGGTGAGCACAAGCATTCTGACTTCCCAAGACCCCATGATTCCCAGGGGACTCAGGGAGACACAATCCAGCCTTTCCAGAGGAAATTCGTCCCCTGTGTCCATGGCCTGTTGAAGCACTTCCCTTTGATCCCAGAGTCCTGCTGGTAGAAATTCATCACCAGGACGGTGCACCCCGTGGTGGGTTTCTAACAGCCATATGTTCAGACAGCCTAAAGTTCACAGCTCCAAACAGCCTCAGATAAGAGCCATGGGCACTTCCACACTGGGGGACCGTGGGACACAGGCAGATGATAAGAAAAGGTCCTGTCTGAGCCCGTCTTTGTGAAAAGGACATGACTGTATGTGGAGGAAATCTGGAAGCATACACACCAACATACCAACAGGAGTCCTCTCTGGTCGTGAGATCAGATGTTTGCTTTATTTTCCTCTTTATTCTTTTCTGTATTTTCTGATTCCTCAAAGAATATGTGTTACTTTCGTAATCAGAAAACAAAACTATAAACTGATTTAAGATCAATGATCTTCTAAAAATGGTGTCTTGGAAGACCTGAATGGCATCTAAAAGAGGCATCACAAAGAGGTTGCAAGACAAGATGTGACGTATGTGAGCATGTGAGCCTGTTAAAGCCCCCATATCTGTATCCCTGAGCTGGAGCTACCTGTGGCTGGAAATACAGGGAAGCTTGGTTTCCATTTTGCACATTTGACTTTTCTGATTTTTCTACAAAGATCATGCATTTATTGTGTAATTATGAAAAACGAGCATATTTATTCCAATCACTTCACATCCAGCAAATATGTCCTGCTTACCTGCTACACCCATGATAGGCCAGGTGCAGGGTTTGGGATGACATTAATGGAGAGACAGAGAGCTGTCCCTCTTGGGCAGTGGTACGGTGGGCAGAATGTATGTGGAGAGAGGTCATTTCAATACTAACATGGATTCTTATCCCTAAATCTCAGGCCCTGTCCACAGTCATGAAACTCTGTCCTAGCTCCGGCTCCCCACAGAGACAGGAAGCAGAAGGGAAGTTGCTGGACCATTAATGAAAGTATTCCGGGGGTGGAGAAGAATTAGCAGGAGGTATTTGGCAAGGAAGATTGGAGGAAAGCAATGTATTTCAAAGGCAGTTGAAGGGGCGCGTGGGTGGCTCAGTTGTTGGGCGTCCGCCTTCGGCTCAGGTCATGGTCCCAGGGTCCTGGGATCGAGCCCCACATCGGGCTCCCTGCTCAGCGGGAAGCCTGCTTCTCCCTCTCCCACTCTCCCTGCTTGGGTTCCCTCTCTTGCTGTGTCTCTCTGTCAAATAAATAAATAAAATCTTCAAAAAATAAATAAAGGCAGTTGAAAACAGAAGAATGAGCAATCGCAAACCAACAGTTTAAGCAATTTCTGCAAATAGTAATAAAATAGTAATAAAAAGCTTCCTACAAATAAAACAGATTAGCATGGGACAAGGTTAGTCCAGAATTGGCAGATGTGAAGGAAAGAAGCACTCTCTGAAGCAGACCAGAATAAACTTGGAGAGTTTTCATCAGTTCCTTAGACAGGAAGGTCAGAGCTTGGTATGCACAGGTGGGAAGACCTAGGTTGACAAACTTCTCTGCCACACAGATGACAATTACTCCCTCTCCCCATATTCTGATCTAGTCCATATTGATCATACTAGTTGCTACCTCTTATGTCCATTGTGAGGAATGCACAAGAAAATGTGCACAAAATCCCTTCCCAGAAAGCCTGCTTCAATGAATCATTGAAACAGGTTAGAAATTGTTGCTGGAGCCTCACTCTACAGTACCCATAGTTGGTTAAATCTGATCTTGTTTATATTTAGTAATATAGTAAGTTGTATAGATGTCATTTCTCTTCTTACATTCTCAAAATCTCGAAAGCAACTCTCCACTTAAGGGGCCCCTGCATGGCTCAGTCTGTTAAGCATCTGACTCTTGGTTTCAGCTCAGGTCATGATCGTGGGGTCATGATCTCAGGGTTGTGAGATCAACTCCCACATCAGGCTTGTTGCTCAGCTCGGAGTCTATTTGAAATTCTCTCTCCCTCTCCCTCTTCCCCTCCTGCTTATTCTCTCAAATAAATAAATAAATAAATAAATAAATAAATAAATAAATAAATCTTTTTTTAAAAAAACCTCTCCACTTAAGGTCACTGTCACCCATCTGTTCTATAAGTAACAATGAGGACAGCCACCATGACTTGGCTGTTCACTTCTCACTTTTTCCCTAGAAAAATATAAGTTTTTAGCCCATGTTTTAGTCAGATGCTGTGGCCTAGGGCTCAAAAGAGCAGGAATTCAACAGCCACCACTCCAGTTTGCCTGCCTCCTGCCTCAGCTGCTCCTTCCAGAACCCTCATTGACAAAGGGAAAGATGCTGCCCCCAAGAGATGTGGCTCCCTCCTGGGTCTGCAGGCCGTTCATTTTATCCCCAGCTCAGTGCCTGGGAACTGCAAGGCTCTCAACACACAATTTGAATGAAGGAAGAAGGAAAGAAGAGATGGAGTGTGTACGGGGTGAATGATTGATGAATGGGTGGATGGGTGGATGGATAATTGATGGATGGGTAGATGAGTAGGCGAAGTGATGGGTCATGGATAGGTTGGTAATTAGATGGGTGAATGGATGGACAGATAGTTGGGTGGGTGGGTAGATCCTAACCATGAGAAACACAGATCCTTGGTGCCTGGCAGCTCTGTGCAAAGCAGCAACTGAACCCAACTCTTGGGTTCTGATGCTGATGCTGACTCGAGTATGACCTTGGGGCTGTCATTACCTCAGTGTCTCTAAGCCTTGTCCTCTCACGGGCAACAAAGATGTGGGTCAGTACCTGCCCTGCCCACTTCAACAGCTCAGCTGCTGGGAAATCAGCTAAAAGGATAGACAGGCATGAAGGTGCTTTAGGAACTCTAGAGGGCTTTCCAGGAGCACTTTTGGTATGGAAGGACCTTGCAGGTCATCGAGCTGACTCCCCCCGGAATTGGATCACAGCTTGTGGGAAGAGCCTGAGCTTGGAGCCCAGACAGACCTCGGTTCTAGTCCTGACTCCACCACTCCCCAAGTGCATGACCTTGATTGAGTGTGACTGTCTTCTCCATGTCCTCCTCTGTGATGTGCAGGTGATGATAGTGACAGCCATCCCTCAGGGCTGTGTAAGGATTCAGGGGGATAGTTCTGGAAAGTGCTCAGCAGAGCATCTGGCAGGGATAAAATAATGGATCTAAGGTCTGCTGTCTGGAGTCACAAAAAAGAGGCTCAACTGCCCCCTCCCCACAGTAGGATGCCCTGGAGGCCCGAGGTATTCTAGGATATCTAACTCAGGAGTTCACAAAACCCTGAAATGTATCTGTATAAATGTGCATTGTGGGGAGAGGTTCGGGGCTTTGTGCAGAAAGAGGCCATGACCCATTGAGGGTTAACCACACTGATCTAATCTATAACCTTCATTTAGGAAACTGAGACCAGAGACATGCCCAAGAGCACTTTGTGGGTCAGGGGACAGCAAAGCACACAGGAATTCAGTCCACTGTGAGGACTTTCCTGCCCAGGAGCAGGGCCTTGCCTTAAAACACAGCCCTGAGATCGTATTACCGCCACCTGGAAGCAACGTCCACCAGGCAGAGGCTTCCAGATCTAGGGGAAGTGGGGATAGAAACAGCAGGGACCACCATTTGGATGGAATTTCAACTTTCTTTTTAAATTTGTCTCTCAAGGTTGTTAGAAGAGGACTTGAACAACAAAGTAAAGTTGAGGGAGAAAGAGGTAGTAGCTTGTGGAAAAACAACTCAACCGGCTCCCCATGGGACCTGCAGTTCTAGTTCATGAGCTCATGTTGACAAAAAACCAACAAAACCAGAATCTGAAACAAAAAGAATTTCTCAAACACAAGCATGCCGGGGAGTCAGCCAGAGGACGTGGAGCAGAGAATCCAGGGAGGGGATTGCTGAGCCTGGAAGAGATTTCTCTCCTACTCAGGGCCATCCTAGCAGACAGATTCGGGCACCTCGGGTGGTGGTGGGGTGGGGTGGGGGGTCCAAACTCCGGGCCCAGGTGGAGGCAACAGGATGTAGACGAGCAACAGGAACACAGGTGTAAGCTCCACCTAAGGAAGAATCACCTTGTTTGTTTTCGGAGTTCCTCTGAAAATAGAGTTTATTGGTCTTGGTCTTTAGTTTTCAAATAATAAGTGCTCACTGTCAACAACATGAGAAATACAGAAAAACAAACCAGAGGACAAAAAACCAGCCCTCGTACTGCACCCAGAAGAGCCACTGCTGATATTTTGATGGAAGTCCTTCTATTTTAATCCTATTTTCATTGTAAACTGTAACAACCACAAAATAAATAAAGTGCATCTGTAAGTTTGATAAGTAACAACAATAGTGGTGATAGCTGCACAACATGGTGAATGTACTAGGCGACCCAATTGCTCATTTTAAATGGTGAACTCTTTATGATGTGGACTGTTCATTAGTCAGCCTCGTGGGCTCTGAACGTGCCCAGGACCCCAGCGGCCCCCGGCTTAACCGCCCCTTCACTCTTTCCCGTAGTTTCGGGGCTCTGTGTGCCCCTGAACCAACTACTGCTCAGCTTCGCCTGGTTTTGAACTTCCCGTAGAGCCAGTGAGACGGCGTGTGTTTTCTCTCCCGACGCCGCGTCTGTGCCATCCGGCCCCGCGGACCCGACCAGGCTCCTCTGCTCGGCCGGCGCCCACGAGCCACCGCCCGGTCGCGCCCGGTCCTGGCGACACTGGGCAGCTCTGCCCCCCGGGGCCGGCCGCCGACACCTCTGCAGCCCGGAGCGAGGCTTTCTCCGGGGCCCTGGCACCGGGCAGCGTGTTGTTTCCGTTTGTTCTCTTTTTAAAAATGGAGACAGCTTAGGTTTTTTCCTGATTACAAAAAGAAATTCAAAAATTCTTTTAAGAGAAAACAGAAAAAAGTGTAAAGAAGTTGCCAGCGCGGCCTGGAGACTGTGCTGGTCATATCTGGTGTATGTCCTTCCAGGCCTGACCTTGCGTGTCACACGGACAACAAATAGATGACAGACGATAGACGACGGACGACAGACGATGGACAAGAGATGATAGACGAGAGCCAGGAGATAGACGGAGAGCTTCTTTTGTCACCGAACGGGACAGCCACACGGGGTGGGGAAACCTGGGCGCGCATCGCACTTGTGAGCCCGAGGTTCCAATGACACTCAGGCAGCCTGTCCCGGGTCCCGCCAGCGCCACCGTTCCACACAAGACGCAGCCAACGCCCCGGCCTCCATCCCTGTGCACAAGTACCACCACGGACTTCGGGCTGACGGTCGCCGCATGGATCGAAGGTCACGCCTGTCTGAGGCTCTGGAAGCACGTTACAGACCGACTTCCAGAAAGGCGGCACATCCCTCAGGGCCCAGAAGTCCCGCCTGGGTCCTAACAGCCGGGGCGTGGACAGAGAGGCACCCGAGAGGACACTGTCCTCCCAGCAGTCCCACTCTGACCTCAGCTCTACTCTGAGGCGGAGGGCACAGGGGGCTCCGAGGCCTCTTCCCAGCTCCTTGGCGCCCCGCCATGGGGTGGCCCCTCCTCAGGAGGACTCAGACCCCTCTCCGCAGTGATTACTCTGTGTCTCCTTGGCAGCACCGAGCCCCGGGTGGGAGGAGAAGGCTCAGGGCTGTGAGCTCGGCCTCTGGCAGCTCTGAGGGGGCTGGGAGGGCGTGAGTGCTGGAATGGGGGGCTGTGGGCCAGGGGCTGTGAACCTACATGTGTGGGGCTCTGGGAAGGCACCAGAGGCCCTGCTGGTGGTCCCCACAGTCAGGGCCCCAGGAGGGGATTTGGTCCCCTCTGCCCCAGATAACACATGGCCCCTCCGTTTCTGAGGCCAGAGACCCATCTGGCCTTCTTGGGGCAGTTGCCCTTGATGTGGAGGTTGGAGGGGAGACCTCCAGCAG